>NC_081826.1:120892142-121203750 GCF_030867095.1 Alligator mississippiensis | reverse complement strand
AGTCTTTCTTTTTTCTTTTTTTAACCAGAGTCTAGCTGCTACTCCAGGATGGCCTCTCAGTAGCAATAGTTTCAATGTGCAGTCTCTGTTACTCAAAGTTCCCCAAATGATTCACGGTCACTTAAAGTCTAAGCCTGCAAGGCATGCAGTGCAGTGAAGAAAAGGAGGATTTCAGATTTTAGTAAAGGAAAAAGAATAAACCTAATTTCCATGGGCAAGTTGCTACATTCAACGTTTTAACAAAAAAGTGCTGCAAATAATCAAATTATCAATTATCAAAACTTCCTAGACCTTAAAGGCTAGAGGCTGCACGTGGGGGAGAAACAAGGGAAAAACCCTGGTCACTCCCCTTTCAACATCCACTGTCTGTCACTGTGTGACATGGGATACTGGGCAAGATGGACCTATGGTCTGACCCAGTAAGTGGCAATTCTTATGTTCTAAAATCAGTTGACAAGTCAGTACAGGATGCACTGTTTTACAAGATGCTTCTTAAAAAGGCCCCAGTTTTTCACTGGTACCTTGTATCATCTCAGTATAAAATAACATATTCAGCTGCCCTTAAAACAATGGAAAGTACAATGCGTTTTGATTATTTTAGTAATAACCCTTTGAAAGTGAGGTTTCACTCAGAGAAGCAACTCTAAAACTACCACTATGGTTCCTTCTGGTGACAGTGATCCTATTGATTTGAGCATGGCAACTGTGCTGTTTACACGCACAGTAAATTTTTCTAATATGTAACAAGTTTTCAGCTGAACTAACTCACACATCTTCCTTGTGCACTATTACCTGCAGCAAAAGGTTCTTCTATACACCAAATGAAGTCTTAGTGCTACCTATGCTGTTCTGTTGATGTGAAAAAATCTTAGCTTTGCATGGCGAAAAGGAAAACTTACTGAAGTCCCCAGGGGACAAAGCTAAATACACACACATGCAGATGTACCAGAAAGTCAGTTTTTCATGGTAATTTTTCCAGAGTAAAACCACACTTCAGATCAAATACTTATGTCCTTTCCAGCTTCCGTTTTCACCAGGCTTCAAATGAAAGCAACATCAGAGCAGCTTCTGTTTGGTTAACATACTGTTTTTTCACCGCAACATTGTGCCAACTTTTTCCATGAGTCCAAGGAGATGTTTCCTCTGCCACTGTAGCCGTAATATTTTAATTATACAATTTCAATCCAGAGAACATTTCTTGACCATTTACAGTTTCAAACAGAGGTCAAGTGCTGTTTACACGCATGCTTCTGTAACATCCTCCTTAAATTGCTAAATTTTTCCCCCTGTAATCCCCTTTCCTACTACTGTTCTCTAATGCAACAAAGGAACTTCTGCAAGCTTAGAAGAAGTTTTTACGTCTCTTTATTTTTCTTTTAAGAACAAAAACACAAGTTCAGTCCAAACTAAATACAAAAGCAAATTTTCAAAATGTTATCTCAATGTCAGACTACGGAAACCCACTTGGTTTATTTTGTAAAAAGTTAGCCTAGCTTACAGTGACGTAAAGTTAGAACTTTTCTGGAAAAGCCATCATTTCTTCTTTGATTCTGTTCTCTATAAGCAACGTGAAACTGTTGTCTGTATTCTGAAGATTGTAGCTGACAAAGATCTGTTTTTTAGTCTTCCTGGCTACAACACAAAACAAAGAATATATATACACCATTTGCTTCAGTGCTGGCAGTATTCATATAGTTATTTTATGGCGAGACTATGCAAGTTACTCTCTGCATGATACCAAGGTCCTTCTAGTTCCTTCACGTCTGAACTATCTTCAAAATACTAATACACTATCCACATATGCCATCTTTGGAATAATGGCTAAACTGTTACTTTATGACTGTGAGGCATACTGCCAGTGTGTGATACTAGCTGTTTAAGATAATGGTTCTCAAACGTGGGTCACAACACCAAGTGGAGGTCAAGAGTCCCATGGAAATTCAACTGGGAAAAAAAAACAGGATTCACACCAGAACTGGGGTCCCAAGCCTGGAAAGAGTGGGAATGAATGATCCAAAAACAACTGTAGTCACTGGAAAGATGCCCACTGACTTCAGGGGATTTTGGATCAAGCTCTTAAACACAAAGGCAATTCACATTAATCATAGATTATCTTGGATTTGTTACCAGATTACAAATCTAAGAGATGGTGATTTGTACTTGCCCCTTGGGGTTACTAGAAACCATGGCTATAAACTGATGGAGAACAGATTTAGATTAGGCATTAGGAAAACTTTCTTCATGGTGAGGGTTGCCAAAATCTGGAATAGGCTTCCAAGGGAAGAGGTGCTGTCCCCTACCTTGGAGGTCTTTAAGAGGAGATTAGACAAGCACTTAAACGGGGTCATCTGCCTCCAGGACTCTTTCCTGCCCAGGGCAAGGGGGTCAGACTCAATGATCTACTGAGGTCCCTTCCAACCCTAAAAATCGATGGGACTTAAAAATGCCTGCCTGGGATGGTATAGGAGAAAATAATTAGACAAGTGCAAAAACAGCCTAGTTCACAAATTCTATACTATACCATTCATACATCACTGAAGGAATAGGTGGTTGTCACCTCCCCCATGCATTCTAAAAAATTGAGAGCTAAGTCCCAAATGGGCAACAAGTCAACCCACCCTAGGGCTCCATTTTAAATCCAGACAAGTAATCAGCCCCATTTATTTCAATGGGGGTTGACCTGTTGTCCAACTGGAATTTTTTTTTCTAGGTCCAATACAGGCACCAAGTCAACCTCCAGCCCACTTGAGGATCAAGCAGTTATTTCAGCCTCCTATTAATGAAAGGTTGCTGACCTCTGCTTTAGAGCATTCAAGGAGCATATATCCTTCCTCCTCCCTATTTTGCTTTGCACTAAAGCAATATCAGATTATTTATTATATTTGCAAAGTGTTAGGGGGACAAGTAATGAAGGGCTTACCTGGAACCTTATCCCTATCCTCTACTGCCCAAACCAAGCAAGGCAATAGCTGAACTGCAAAACCCTCCAATTTGTTAACAATGTCTTTTAGCAGCCTGAGCAGTCAATTCCTGAGAGAAAGCTCTTATAGTCACAATGCTGAATGAGGCAGGGATCATGCTGGGGGGGTGGAAAAATTAGTCTGTGATGTATAATTAAGAAGTATAGCATAATTCATATGCACAAGGGCTGAATTAAGGATGAATTCCTAATGGTATTCCTAACACTTGCATGCTTAATTTTGCAACTTTAACAATGGGGGGAGTTATCATTTCATTGACTAATTTCCTGGGTTTTGGGTGGTTTTTGGAGGGAGGTGCGGGGGTGGGGTGTTGTTTGTTTGTTTGCTTTTTTAAATGAACTGGAAAAAAATAGTTAGCCTCTCCCTGTGAAGCAAACGTCATCTTCCCCTGGGCAAAGCATTACAAAGGGTAGTGATCAATAGCATAAAAGACAGGATCGCAGCTCTCAGTTCTCGTACCAGGTCCAAAAGAGCCCCTAAGCCTCTATAAAACTAGAAAGCATTCAATCCTAGCAAATACAGAATCTGTTCAGCACTATAAAAGGAAGAAGTGTGCTCAGCAAAGAGGGAATCTTTAGTGGCATTAGGTGCTAAAATGCAACGGTCCCAACTAAGTATATAGGAACTGTGGTTTTTCAAAGGTTTTAGTTAGCCAAATTTAGGCAAGTTTTTTTCCCCCCAAAGACAGGAAGAGGCATGTCCCTGCCACAAAGGCCTACCCCTTGTTAAAATTCAAGTCCCTGTTCCAAAGCTTGGAGGCATTATGGTTTTTCAGAGGAAAGATTGCTGGAAAAATGTCCCCTAATCCCACTCTTGGAAACAACTGAACTGGCTGAAGTTTAACATGCACACTCGCACAAAATCAATCTGAGGCAGAAACCTGCAAGGAAAGTTTCAGCCCAAATTGCCTGAAGTCTGGCAAAGTTACAAGCAATTGAAAACAAGGAGTTATAATGGGAAATGTCAAGAAACTGTCATCATCACTGCTGCCAGCCTATACCATATGAAATAGCAGCTGGCCCCAATTCAGGAAGGTATATAACCACACTTTTGACTTTAAGCCCAGGAGGTCTAATTGATTTCACTGGGTCTGGTCATGTGCATAAGGTTACATAAGAGGTCATATATTTTGCTGAAGGAGGACTCCATACCAAATAAAGTTCTTCAGTTACATTAATACTCCATTTTAACACTTTGAAAACTTTAGCCAAGATTCAGGCTCAAGCTAGACAGGATCAAATGAATGGTCTGCCCATGATGGAAACATACTCCTATTAAAGAGTCATGCAATGCGTGTAATGGTGACAGCATGCATGCTTTACTCTTCAAGGTAAAGAGTGTGCTCTGTGCCAGTGTGCTCTGGCTGACTGCCAGAGTAGAAGAGCTCAAAAGCACTGATGTCATGGAAAGCCATCAATGATGCTGCATACCTAATCGCTGAGCAAGAGAATTTGAAGTGGTGTCCGATGGGTCTCCAAGAAGTGACGTAGACACTGGAATAGAGTCCTGAAAACAAAGCAAACAGCAGCTTACTTATTCTATGTGCAAATGAGCTTTCCATTTTCCCCCCTGAGATGGCTGGAAGTCTCAAGGAGCCAAAACAATATTTGCTTTTTCTGTGTTCATTTGTTGCAAAGGATACAATCCAACTTACAGTACCCAAAAATATTTGAGTACCTGCAACGGGCATCTTTCCTACCATTGGTGAAGGGGAACTGCAACGTTCAGAACAACAAACTACTTCAGCCAAAAGAAACCTGAACCCATTATTGCTGCTTTAGATCACCCTAAGATAGTGAGTGGGATCTTCAAATGTTTGTAAGGATGCTGACAGTGGCTATGCAGGTACATTGATTTGGGGGCCAGGTTTATGCTACAGAACAAGCTGTTGTACCTTATACTAGACTATACAAGGAGGCTTCTCTTCTCAAATCCCCTATGGTATGGGCAGGCAAACTATTTACCATGAGGCAAGAGGATATCAGGATTCACCATGTCAGCTGCTCTGCTCAGGCTGTGTATGTTCTCTCACCTTGTGGTAAGAGACCTATTTCACCTCTTTTCCTTCTGTGATCTATCTTACTATACAGCAGTGGACTTTTGCATCTAGCTTAAACGAAGCAGTTTTAGCTGCAGCATCGTCAGCAAATGGGCAGCTGTTAAAATGTACAAAGTAGTTGGAATAACATGAATGATCTCTGCAAGGCCTCAGAGACTGTTTAGACTGGAATTCAAGATTCAGTTTTTCCTCACTGCAAAACAGTTTCACCTACTTAGGAGGGTAGTAAAACACTGGAACAGGCTACCCAGAGAGGTTGTGGAATATCCATCCTCGGAGGTTTTTAAGACCTGGCTACACAAAGCCTTGGCTGGGCTAATCTAGTTGGGGCTAGAGGGGGTTGGACTAGATGACCTCCTGAGGTCCCTTTCCAACCCTAATTTTCTATGGTTCTATATATTACAGTAGTTTAGACCCCAGTTCAAGAGTGCCCTAGGTCTCCTTTCTTCTACTATGGGATAAAACCAGTGGTTCTCAGGCTTTTTACACCAGAAGTTCTCAACCTTTGCAGATGCTAGGCACACATCAGAAAATGCCGGCTCTTATTCTTCTGCACTCAAAAAATTGAGTGAAAGTAACAGAGCAACTCTTCCAGTACAGAGAACTCAGAAAGACCCCGGCAGGTCAGAAACACTCAGGACTCATTTGAAACTGCTGGGTTTATCTTGCGAATCACGTCTGCACACCTGACAGTGCCAATACTGCTTGGCGCCCCACGGCACCCTTGAAAGCATCTCAGAGCCCCTCAGGGTGCCATTGAATCACTATTTCAGACGCAGGGCTCGGCCCAGTGCTTGGCTTTCACTCTTTTTTGCCTTATAGATTTCATAGCGGTCTAGGGTCGGAAGGGACCTGTTAGACCATCGAGTCCAACCCCTGCCCTGGGCAGGAAAAAGCCAGGAAAAACGTGCCAGGAAAGCGTGCTGGGGTCCTTGGCCTGTGGGCAGACACCAAAGCGATTCTTCTCTTGCGAAGCCCTCGGAGGGCCGGCTGGTCTGTGACGCTCTGTCCAGCTCCTCAGGCTCGGGCTGTGGGGGTCCCCGCGCCAACACGGCACGGGCCGCGGCGGGGCGGGGGGCTGCGGCGCCCAGGGAGGGTCACAGAGCAAGGGGAGGGAGGGAAATCCTCTCTCCCTGTGCCTGGCAGGGCCGCGGCCCGAGGGCTCGCGGGTGCTTTCAAAAACGAGCCCACCGCGCCGCCCTGACATGCAAGCACCGACTCGCCGATTCGCTCCGGCTCCTAAATCACTCGGGCGCTTTTTCAATTGCTGCCCAGGGCTTGATCCCCCCCTTCCCGGGGCTGGAGCCGGAGGGGGCAGGAGTCTCCCCGGAGCCCAGGGAGGGGCCGGCACTCACGCGGGGGCTGCACATGGCCACGGCCAGGCTGCCGAGCAGCGGCGCGGAGCCCACCCACAGGAACAGCGAGTCCCGCAGCCGCATGGCCTGGAAGTGCACGACCTGCTCGCCCAGCCGCCCGCTGAAGTGGTGCAGCGAGATCCCGGCCTCCGCCTCCGCCTCCGCCTCTCCCCGCTCCTGCTGCTCCATGGCCGTCCAGCCCGCCCCCGGCGCTGCCAGGCCAGAGCAAGCGATGCCGGAGCTTCCCGCCACCATTTCGCTTTCAGTTTCCAAGGGCGGCGGGGCGGGGCCAGCTGTGCTCCACCCCCCTCCCGCCAGCTGTGGCCAGCTGTGCTCCGCCCCCTGACCCGCCCCCCGTGCTCTGATCCCCTGCTCCACGCCCGTCGTGAAAGAGGACACAAGTGGAAAAGGTGTAAAATGGAGCTTTAGCTGTGAAGTGTGTGCTCATGCCGATGTCAGGAGAGTCTAGGCGTGTGGGAAGAGCAGCGTTGGAGGGTGGGTGACGCATTTTGTGTTTGGATTTGGTTATGTGGATGGGCTGGTGTGTGTGTGCGCATATACACGCGTGCATATCTGTGTGCATATATACAAAGAGAGGTGTGTGTGTGCATATATATGTGTGTGTGTGTAGGTATATGTGTATATGTGCACATGTACATATGTTTATGTGTGTATGTATAAATGTATTCGTGTATACATGTGTCCATATATATGTGTGTGTGTGTGTATGTATGTGTGTGTATAGTTTGTGAGTTGTGAATATATAGTTCTTATATTTAAAAAAAAAAACCAGCTCTGGCAGTGGGAACAGACTTCCAGCAGGTGCCCCCCCCAGCCCCGACCCAGCCTTAAGGCTCCTGTGGGCCTCCCTCTCATGCCCAAGCTGCTTGGCTGAAGTAGGGAGCACCAGCTTCAGCTTCGTTCAGGCCAGTGGAGGGCTGTGGCTGGAGGCAGGCAACCCCATCAGGCATCCAGCTGTCCTTTCCTCCCCCCACATACACACACACACACAACCCATGGCTGCGAAGTGACACTGAAGACCCAGGGGTACAGTGTGGGTAGTGCCTGCCTGAGTCGGCCAGGAGCCTGAAACAGCAGCTCTGAGGTATGAAGTGCCCCAGCATAACAGGGCTCTGCGGTAGTGACCTGCGTGCCATGCTGTGGTCCTGCCCCATCTTCCCCTGCATGCATGAAGATGGTCCTTGACTGCTGGGGAGGTGTATGCCAGGGGCCTTGCTGCTCTTTGGACAGTAGGACAAGGATTCCCTGGGTGGCTCCCAGAAGGAAGGAAGGAGGAAGGAGGGACAAGCAAAGCAGTGGCAGAGCCATTGGGTGTCCTATGCTGTGATGTGCCTGCAGCCGAGCTTGGCCAAAACCAGCCCTGTCCTCAGGGTACTCCTTTGGGTAAGCAGGAACAGCAACAGGCTGTGACACACACAGAGCTTTCCCTCCATCTCTCCCCCCCCCCCCCCCCTTTGCAGATGAAGGAAGTGAGACACAGAGGATTCAAGGTCCTTATTTCAAGAAACCCTGAGCATCAGCAACCATATTTTTACTCAAACATGGCTGCAGGTGCAGTTTGAGGCTCGGGCTACTTTTGTTCATGCTGAGGGGAAACCAGCACGGGTTCGTGGCAGGCAGATCGTGCCTGACCAATCTAGTCTCTTTTTATGACCAGGTTACAAAACGCCTGGACACAGGAGGAGGGGTGGATGTCATATACTTAGACTTCAGGAAGGCCTTCAATACGGTATCCCACACCATACTGGTGAACAAGTTAAGAGGCTGTGATTTGGATGACTACACAGTCCGGTGGGTGGCGAATTGGCTGGAGGGTCGCACCCAGAGAGTCGTGGTGGATGGGTCGGCTTCAACCTGGAAGGGTGTGGGCAGTGGGGTCCCACAGGGCTCAGTCCTTGGACCGATACTCTTTAATGTCTTCATCAGTGACTTGGACGAGGGAGTGAAATGTACTGTGTCCAAGTTTGCAGATGACACAAAGCTATGGGGAGAAGAGGACATGCCGGAGGGCAGGGAACAGCTGCAAGCAGACCTGGACAGGTTGGACAAGTGGGCAGAAAACAACAGAATGCAATTCAACAAGGAGAAATGCAAAGTGCTGCACCTAGGGAGGAAAAATGTCCAGCACACCTACAGCCTAGGTAATGACCTGCTGGGTGGCACAGAAGTGGAAAGGGATCTTGGAGTCCTAGCGGACTCCAAGATGAACATGAGTCGGCAGTGTGACGAAGCCATCGGAAAAGCCAATGCCACTTTATCGTGCATCAGCAGATGCATGACGAATAGGTCCAAGGAGGTGATATTTCCCCTCTATCAGGCACTGGTCAGACCGCAGTTGGAGTACTGCATGCAATTCTGGGCACCGCAATTCAAGAGAGATGCGGATAACCTGGAGAGGGTCCAGAGAAGGGCCACTGGTATGGTTAAGGGCCTACAGACCAAGCCCTACAAAGAGAGACTAGAGAAACTGGACCTTTTCAGCCTCCGCAAGAGAAGGTTGAGAGGCGACCTTGTGGCTGCCTATAAGTTCATCACGGGGGCACAGAAGGGAACTGGTGAGTATTTATTCACCAAGGCGCTCCCGGGGGTTACGAGATATAATGGCCACAAGCTAGCAGAGAGCAGATTTAGACTGGACATTAGGAAGAACTTCACAGTTTGAGTGGCCAAGGTCTGGAATGGGCTCCCAAGGGAGGTGGTGCTCTCCCCTACCCTGGGGGTCTTCAAGAGGAGGTTGGATATGCATCTAGCTGGGGTTGTCTAGACCCAGCACTCTTTCCTGCCTATGTAGGGGGTCGGACTCGATGATCTATTGAGGTCCCTTCCGACCCTAACATCTATGAATCTATGAAACAGGGCTTTGGCGCACTGGTTTTCACTCATTTCACTTGTGGACTCCTAAATAATTTGGAATGGAGTAAGATGTAGACCTCTTTGAATGGTAAGTGTGGGTATTCACATACTTTTGATTGATCATAATCATCTTTTGTGGACCACTTAGACATAGTCTGCAGACCCCCCAGGGGTCTACATAGCATAGGTTGAAAACCACTGCTCTAGAGTACTCAGATGTGTATTTTGCACTGTATTCTTTACTCTTTTTTTCCCCTCTATAAACAGTATTGGACAAAAATATTTAGCTTTTTGTGTTTTTAAGGCAAAATTTCTTAGGCTGTCTGTATCAGCAAACCTGGGGGATGTAAAACCAGGGTGTTTATTATTACCCAAGAGACAATCTTGAGAGCAGTGGGGGTGGAAGTAACAAGTACCTGTTGCTACCTGGTCAATTCAGTTTAGGAGTATGGCATTTACAATAGAAGAAAGCTTTTGATGTGCAGGGCAAATTCTTTAACTATAAGAGAGGGGAAGGGAAACTAGCACAAAGTATTTTCGAAACTTTTCCATCAGGCAAAGACCCCTGCTAACATTCAGGAACACAACTGCAGGACGTGGATTGATCCTGACAACAATTGTAATTACAGCTGATACCACCAGATGGCACAATTACTCGACTGTGTAGAAGAGGATGACTAGACATCAAATGGGATGTAGGTGGCTGTAGCAAATAAACCTTCATATGCTCCAGAATCTGGAGGGCAAGGTAGTAGTTCTAGATGAGCTATACATTGAGAGGGTCTTTGTCATCAGGTTATGCAACAGCAGAGATCTCTGGGATGATACTACTGACCTGACCTTATTCATATTTAGAGAATCTAAGGTAAGGCTACTGACAAACGTTACAGGTCTTTGCTGAAGTGTATGGGCGATCTGATGGTCACCTGTAAGTTTATCAGGGGTGACCACCAGTGTCTGGGGGAACGTTTGTTCACCAGAGCGCTCCATGGGATGACGAGGTCAAACAGTTATAAACTACTGCAAGACTGTTTCAGGCTAGACATAAGGAAGAATTTCTTTACTGTCTGAACCCTGAAGGTCTGGAATAGCCTGCCATCGGAGGTGGTTCAAGCACCTACTCTGAATGCCTTCAAGAAAAAATTGGATGCTTATCTTGCTGGGATCCTATGACCCCAGCTGACTTCCTGCCTTAAGGTGGGGGGCCGGACTCTATGATCTTCCGAGGTCCCTTTCAGCCCTAATGTCTGTGAAATCTGTGAGAAAACAGGATTGTGAAGAAAAACTGCTGCTTTGGGGGAGATCACTCTGACTTCCTCTTTCATCAGCCAGGTTACACCAGGATGTGTTTTTTATTTCTTCCCCTTCATAAAAAGGGTCTATGGTAATCATGATACTCAATGGCAACAGCTGATGTGATCATTAAGGACAAGCCTGTTCTATTTTGGGTTTCAGTATTGCTGGTGCATCAAAGGCTACAGAGTCTTTACAGTCTGACAGCAGCAAGGTATTGTTACTAACACACTGATCAGTTCTCTATAGTTAGCATGCAGTCCAGGTTTATTACAATCCTGATTTCTTTTGCCCACCCTTCAGGCATGTAAGTAGGAAACCCCAACATTGTTGGCTGTGACAAAATGGGGAGCAGGACTTTTGTACTCACAAGAGCTAAAACCTACAACAGCCAGCCACAACAAGAAAACAGACCCAGAGCCTGGGGTCTGTTACGGACCCTAAAAGAGTGCAGGGCAGAAGTAGCTCAGGCTCTTTAAGCCAAAGAGGCAGCTGAGCTAAAATGCAGCAGGTTAATTAGCAGCCACTGCGGCAATCCCTGGGTGTAGCTGGAGAGTCAGTGGATGGGAAGGGGTGAGGCCCTGAGCGCGCAACACCAGGATCTGGGAGCTGTTGGGGCAGGGAGGCCTTGTATACTGTAGGAAGATATTTTCATCTTCATCATTTTCATAAATTACTTGGAAGATGGAATACAGTGAAATCTCAGCAAATTTGCAGATGACACCAAGCTGTGGGGAGTATGAGATATGCTGGAGGGTAGGGCTAGGATTCAGAGAGACCTAGATGCATTGGAGGATTGGACCAAAAGAAATCTCATGAGGTTCAACAAGGACAAGTGCGAAGTCCTGCACTTGGGGACAGAACAATCCCATGCACCGCTACAGACTGGGAGCTGACTGACTGGCTGGGCAGCGGCTCTGCAGAAAAAGACCTGGGGGTTACAGTGGACAATGAGTTGAATATAAGACACTGTGCCCTTGTTGCTAAGAAGGGTAATGGCATACTGGGCTGCATTGGTAGGTGTGTTGCCACCAGATCAAGGGAAGTAATTCTTCCCCTGTGTTTGGGACTGGTGTGGCTGCACCTGGAGTACTGTGTTCAGTTTTACCCTCTGTCCCTACTATGGAAAGGATGTAGACCAGGGTCAGGCAAAATATGGCCCTCAGACTGGATCCGGCCCACCAGGTGACTGGATCCAGCCTGAGACTACCCCTATGGTGTTCTGCATGGGGCCATGCCCTGTTCACTTGTGCTGGGGCAGCCCACATTGGGCTGCCAGCCCAGGCCCTGGCCAGCATGCAGCATCTGGTGGGGCTGTTCCTGGTGCAGCTGCAGCTCAGTGCAGTTCTGATCCCCCACCTGCAGCAGTGGCTCCTGCTTCTTATCTTTCCCCTGCCATGCTGTGCTGCTTCAGATGAGCAGTTTCAGCTGAGCAACTCATACCCCAGTGTATGGACCTCTGGCTTCAGCTCCTGGCACTAGAAGGCAGCCGGGAGCTGGAGGCCCATGTGCCTTTTGGGAGTAGTGCAGCACAGCGTGGTGCAGCAGTAGCGGGAGGAGGAGCTGTTGCTAGAGACAGGGGGCACAGAGCAGCACCTGGCTGCCTGTAGCCACAGCAGGAACTGCCCACTGGAAGCTGCTCTGCCATGCCATGCTGTGCTGCACCATGCTGTTCCAGGTAGGCAGATGAGCAGCTTCAGCCAGGTGGCTCCTGCCCCAGCTTCAGCTTCAGCTCCTGGCCACCTTCCTAAGAACTGGAGCTGGAGTCCTGAGCACTGGGATAGGTATGGTGCTGCATGGCAGAGCGTGGTGCTCCAGGGGCAAGATCAAGACAGGAGCCACCACTGGAGGTAGTGGATGCAGAGCAGCACGTGACTGGGCTGCAGGCACTGGTGCAAGCAGGCAGGGCTCAGCCCCATGCAGAGCACTGTGGGGGCAGTGTGGACCACACCATCTGGGTGAGCTCTGCTGCACGTGCCCCCACTCCCTCCCCTTCCTGTCACCCACAGTAGGTTCCCAGGACCTAGCATCAGGGTAACCCCCACCCATGCACTCCCACACCCATCCCCACACACACCCCACACCAGAGGGCAGGGGCATGTGATCCCAGCCTCTCCCACTCCTGAACACTGCTCCCCACCTGCCCACAGCCCCATGGGGTGTTTTGGTGAATTGTTAGGGGTGGGGAGGTGAAGCTGGGCCCCACCTCCAACAGTTTATCAAAACTCCCTATGTAGCCCTAGGACCCAAATCATTGCACAACCCTGATGTAGACAAATTGGAAAGAGTCCGGCTGAGGGCAATGAAACTGGTTAGGGGGCTGGGGAACATGACTTATAAGGAGAGGCTGAAGGAACTGGGCTTATTTATTCTGGTCAAAAGACAACTAAGAGTGGATTTAACAGTAGTCTCCAACAACCTGAAGGGGGGTTCCAAAGAGGATGGAGCTAGACTGCTCTCAGAGGTGGCAGATGACAGGACAAGGAGCAATGGTCTCAAGTTGCAGCGAGAGAAGTTTAGGTTAGATATTAGGAACAGCTCACTAGGAGGGTAGTAAAGTACTGGAATAGGTTACCCAGAGAGATTGTAGGCTCTCCATCCTTAGAGGTTTTTAAGACCCAGATAGACATATCCTTGGCTGGGATGATCTAGTTTTGGATGGCCCTGCTTTGAGCGGGGGGTTGGACCAGATGACCTCCTGCAGTCCCTTCCAACCCTCATTTTCTATGATTCTATGAGAGGAGTGCCTGAGTGGAATGCCTGCAGCAGACAGATGGACAGGCACCTAGGCTGTTTTATAGAGCTGCCAGGAAAGCCAAGGGGAGCTTGTGACCTGTAGTGAGGCAATGACCCAAAGCTAGACAGGTTTTTTTAGTTGTGAAGCAGTTGCTTGTATCTATGTTGTGCCAAGAGGTGGTATGGAGGCCACTGGGAAGTCTGAGGGGCACCCACCCTACAACCCAGAAAGAGTCAAGGACCACATGGGGGTTGGTCTCAAGGGGGCAAGCAGCTTCGCCTAAGTCAGGAACCATAGTGGGGCTGGCATAGAGAGCTCCAGAAGCCTTACCTGGGTCACAAATGCCAGTGATCTGGGCTAGATCCCAAGCAAGGCAGGGCCAAGGGTCCTTGTCACAGGATGGGGTCCCCAGGGATGGCTGTGATACCCCTAGGGCTCCTTGACCATGCCAATCCTGCCCAACGGGCACTGTCTTTCTCATCTGCCACGTCTTGATGCAACTATAATAAATAGGGAGGCTGCCCTCAAGTTTGTTTGGACATGGTCCTGATGGACCCCACTGAACCCTGTGGGTTCTCAGACCCCTTTTGGGTCCCCTTCAAAATGGATGTCTTGGGACACCCTCAGCCTTATGGACTAGATGCATGGCTCCAAACCACCCCTTTACCATGCCCCAAGCCTCACAGATGGCATTCACACTGTGTCCCTCCAAGGCCTTAGCTTCACTTGGCCTCTGGTCATCACTGGGCTCTCCGCCGCCCTGTCTCTCTCGCTCTACGCCCACACCGGGCTGGGGTCCATGCACCCCAGATACTGCACCCACACTGGCGCTGGGGTCTCCACACTGTAGTGGCCCCCAATGAGGCCTCCTCCCTCCCCAATAGTCTCAGCCCAATCCACCGGGTTTTACAAACAAATCAAAATACAAGCCCCTGAGCTACAACATAATGCAAGGAGCTCAGGGTGTGCTCTGTCCCTTTAAAAGAATCACCCTTGCCCCAGCACTACAGGCCTTGTAGGCCAGGGTATCTCGTGAGCTCCTGAAGTCCCTTAATCTTACCAGAAGCTGAACGGGCAGTCAGGCCTCTTCACTTAGCTTCCTCTAGGAGAGCTACTCCCCCCTTGGCTGGTGGCAGAGAATTGACCCTCTGGTCCCAGCCCTGGGGTTTATATATGCCCCAGGCCCTGCCTCTTCCAGTCAGCTGACTGCCTGCAGGTGCTGGCTAATGCCCTCATTCCTGCTGCCACAGTAACCTGCAGCTGAGGGGGTCCTGACTGACTGCTAGGGCTCTCTCCCTAGCAGTTTCAGCCCTTAAAGGAGCAGGCACCTTAGTGCCCTGCGACAGTCCTGATGAACAAGGCCACAAGGGAGGCTGGGACTGAGGAACCAGGCCACAGCAAGCAGGCCTAGGCTTAGGAGTGTACAGCAAAAGCAACCAGCAGGTCAAAGCCAAGAGGGCTGAAGCCTGTAAAGGCTGGTGCCTGAATGCTAGAGTAACATCTGCGATGTATGGGTGTGGCTGTAGGGGTGGAAGAACTGTGACTAGCCCACAAGGCAACTGGTAGTTGAGGCACTGACAGGGCTAGGAAGGACCCTATCCCAATGGGGCAGGACTGGGGTCAGCTGGGTATGGTGGGGGCCTGGTGGCCAAAAACAAGCTAGGGCTCACTTTGATGGCATGGGGCAGTCTTCCTTTAACACTAAAATAATTCCATCAAGGCATGGCAGGTAAGAGGAAAAGGGAGGGTAACCTAAGGAGCCAGAGTGCAGCAGTTGTGTAGCCACCGGGGGATGTCACAGCTGTTCCTGGGGCCCCATCCCGTTACAAGACCTTGTAGATCTCTGGAAATCAACCTCTGTTTTCAGTTGTCAATGGTTCATTTTCAAATTGGAGCAGATTCACTTTAATTCACTACATTTTTGAGAGGAACTCACAAGATTTTTAAATAATCTCACCTCTGCAAGTCTCTTTTCTTGCAATATGACAAAAGCAGAGATCCTCCACCCCATTCTGTTCTCCTGGTACTGCTCTGTCATTGTTAGGTCTGGCTGGGCCCCAACCTAGCAGATTTGAGAATCTGCATGGCTTTGACATAGCTAGCTGACTGCATAGCCTTGATGTAGCTAACTTTGTGCCACTAGCATGGGCATTCAGGCATGGGCCCAGCAAGCTGAGTTCCTTTTGCTATCTCATTCAGCATAATAGCCTGTCTGTTACAGAAGATAACTTAGTCCTTGGATGATATGGAGATCAGAAAAGTGGAAAGATGACCAAAAGCTACCTTTGCTCTCTCTGCCTCATGCGTTGCCCACTGCACTTGATGAACTGGATGCAAATGGTTGGCAAAATAGTGGATATAAAGAAAAGTTAATGTTTGTTCCTATTCTTCCTTTTATGGAGAACTGAGGAGAATTATCTAAAGATAAGGACAATCACTGAGGCATAAGTACATCATGGAGGTGGAAAGAAAAACATGGCAACAAGATATTTCCACCTAGGGATCTGAGTAGATCAAATGGTAGAGATCTGTCTATCGCAGGGAGATCCTCAGAAATCTAAGATGGCTCTTATGCTTAATGTTAAGCATTTGCTTAAGTTGATTTGCTGAATTGGGACCAGGCTGTTCCGTGCCAGATAGGACTGAGCCCTAGCTCCTCCAATGGCTACCTCCATCTCACCACATCACACTTCATGTCCTCACCTGCAAGGCCTTCACTTCCATGCTTGTCTGCTCTGATCTCTTATTGTATTGGCCCCTATACCACCAGCAGCAACATCTTACACCCATCTGCCAGTTTCTCATACAGGCATGTGTGCGCCTCCTTCCAACAGTATGAGACACCCCTCCTGAACAGATCTCTAGGGTTCTGCAAACTGTCTTCCTCTCTCCTCAGTGCCCACCTTGCTGTTCTTACTATCCCTGATGTATAATAAAGCATTTGCATCTCTCTGTCCAAGTTTATGGGCCAACAAGAGGTAAGGCACTGCTGGACCTGGTACTGGCCAAAAGGGATGATCTAATCTGTGACCTAAGAATCGAAGGGAAGCTGGGTGACTGTGACCACGAGTTGATCGTTTTCACTATCCTTCGCAAAGCTGGCAAGTCAGCCAGCAATGCAGTACAGTAGTCATCGACTTTAGGAAAGCTGACTTTCATAAGCTCAGGAGGCTTGTTCTTGAGGCCCTGAGAGGCCATGATTTCACAGGGAGGGGAGTTCATGATGAGTGGTTGCTCCTTAAGGAAGTGATTCTAGAAACACAAAGGGAGTCCATCCCAACCTGTAGGAAAGGTGATAAAAAGGCTCAACAACCCCCTTGGCTCAACAGGGAACTCATGGACCTCCTACATCTAAAAATAGAGGCTTATAAAGGATGGAAGATAGGGAACAGCACTAAGGAGGAGTATTCTGCACTGGTCCATACCTGCAGGGAGCAAACTAGGAAAGCCAAGGCTGCAACTGAACTCCAACTGGCTACACAAATCAAGGACAATAAAAAGTCCTTCTTCAGATATGTGGGGAGTCAGAAGAAAAACAAGGGCAACATTGGACCCCGCTAAACCAGTTGGGGCAGCTGACTTCTGACACCCAGGAAAAAGCCAATCTGCTTAATGATTACTTTGTGTTGGTTTTTCATCAGCCCAAAGGGACTGCCCTGCCTAACATGATGTGGGATGACCAGGATGAGGATGAGTATATGCCCGACATTGGTGTGGATCTTGTGAGGTTGTATCTTGAGAGGCTGGACCCCCACAAATCTGCTGGTCCAGATAGATTGCACCCAAGAGTGCTAAAGGAATTGGTAGACATCATCATTACTGGCAGCCACTGGCAAGGATATTCAAGAACTCGTGGTGCTCAGGGGAAGTACCCGCAGATTGAAGGAGAGCCAATGTGGTGCCCATCTTTGAGAAAAGGAAGAAAGAAGATCCAGGAAACTACAGGCCAACCAGTTTGACCTCAATCCCTGGGAAGATTTTGGAAAAAAATTATAGTTTCATGGTTTCATAGTTGATAGGGTCAGAAGGGACTTGAGCAGATCATCAAATCCGACCCCCTGCCATGGGCAGGAAAGAATGCTGTGGTCAAACGACCCTGCGAGGTGTCTATCTAGCCTCCTTTTGAAGACCCCCCAGGGTAGAAGCGAGCACCACTTCCCTTGGAAGTTAGTTCCAGATCCTAGCCACCCTGACTGTGAAGTAGCACCTCCTGATATCTAGCCTGAATCTACTGTCAGTCAACTTATGACCATTATTCCGTGTTACTCCCAGTAGTGCTCGGGGGAACGGGGACTTTCCCATTGCCTGCTGGTCTCTCTTGGCCAGTTTATAGACAGCCACCAGATCCCCTCTCAGCCTTCTTTTGTGAAGTTGAGCATGTTCAGGTCTCATAGCCTCCCCTCATAGGGCCTGCCCCGCTGCCCCCGATCATGCAAGTGGCCCTCCTCTGGACCCTCTCAATGTTGTCCACATCCCTCCTGAAGTGCAGCACCCAGAACTGGACGCAGTACTCCAACTGCAGTCTGACCAGTGTCACATAGAGCAGGAGGATCACCTCCTTGGACCTGCTCGTGATGCATCTGTGGATACATGAAAAGGTGCAATTAGCCTTCCTGACTGAGTCCCCACATTGGTGGCCCATGTTCATCTTGGAGTCTATAATGACTCCAAGATCCTTTTCTGCCTCTGTGCTGATAAGAGGGGAGTTCCCCAGCCTGTAGGTATGCTGCTGGTTCTTTCTCCCTAGATGCAGTACCCTGCACTTGTCAGCATTGAAACCCATCTTATTCTCATCCGCCCACCCCTGTAACCTGTACAGATCCAGTTGCAGCCTGCCTCTCCCTTCTAACGTGCCCACTTCTCCCCACAGCTTAGTGTCATCTGCGAATTTGAACAAGGTGCTTTTCACCCCCTCTTCCAAGTCGCTGACGAAGATGTTGAACAGTGTGGGCCCGAGGACCGAGCCCTGGGGGACCCTACTGCCCACATCCCTCCAAGTCGAAAAAGACCCATCCACCACCACTTTCTGGGTATGGCCCTCCAGCCAATTGGCAACCCATCTGACTGTGTAGGCGTCGACACCACAGTCTCCTAATTTTTTTATGAGAATGGGGTGAGAGACAGTGTCAAAGGCCTTCCTAAAGTCCAGAAAGACTATGTCCAACACAACACCTGCGTCCAAGGATTTTATGACCTGGTCATAGAAGGCCACCAGGTTGGTCTGACAGGACCTACCTCTAATGAACCCATGTTGGTTGCCCCTAAGCATATACTCCCCTGCTGGCCCCTCGCAGATGTGCACCTAAATAATTTTCTCAAAGAGCTTCCCCAGGACCGAGGTAAGACTAACAGACCTATAATTTCCTGGGTCCTCCTTCCACCATTTTTTGAAAATGGGGACCACATTGGCCCTTTTCCAGTCCTCTGGCACCTCACCAGAGCACCATGAGTGCTCATAAAGTTGTGCCAGGAGTCCCGCAATGACCTCTGCTAATTCCCTCAGCACTCTGGGGTGGAGATCATCAGGACCAGCTGATTTGAACATGTCCAGTCCCACCAGAAGTTCCCTGACTAGGTCCTCACTGACCCTGGGCTTGGCTGCGCCTCCCCTGGGACCATCGGGGATCCCGCGGGGTGAGGGGGGTGACCTGGTCCTTGCTCAGAAAAATGGAGGCAAAGAAATTGTTAAATGGGTTAGCTTTGTCATCTTTATCAAAGAAACCATTCTTGACAGGCTAACAGAAGGCAACATTCTGAGGAATAGCCAGCATGGGTTTGTAGCAGGTAGGTCTTGCCTGACCAATCTCATTTCCTTCTATGACCAGGTAACCTATCTCCTGGACAAAAGGGAAGAGGTTGATATAATATATTTGGACTTTAAAAAAGCCTTTGACCTGGTGTCCCATGATGTCCTTATGGAAAAATTGGGCAACTGTGACCTCAACTACTCCACAGTCCTATGGACGGTGAACTGGCTCCGAGGTTGGACTCAGAGGGTGGTAGTTGACGGAACTGAATCAACATGGCACATAGTGACCAGTGGTGTCCCCCAAGGCTCCATTCTTGGACCTGTACTCTTTAATGACTTCATAAATGATCTGGACACTGGTATCAGAAGTGGACTGACTAAGTTTGCTGATGACACCAAACTTTGGGGAAGAGTGTCACACTTGAGGATAGGCTGGTGATCCAGATCGACCTCAGTAGGCTTGCAAAGTAGGTGGATGAAAACCTAATGGCATTCAATACAGAGAAATGCAAGGTGCTCCACCTCAGGAAAAAAAACCCACATCACACTTTTAGTCTCAGCAATGCTACATTCTCTAGCACCATGACCAAAACAGACTTGGGCATCATGATTGACCACAAGATGAACATGAGCCACCAATGCGATACTGCAGCTGGCAAAGCAAACAAAACTCTGGCTTGCATCTACCAATGCATCTCAAGAAAGACCCAGGATATCATCCTCCAACTGTACTCAGCCTTGGTGAGGCCGCAGCTGGAGTACTGCATCCAGTTCTGGGCTCCACAATTTAGGAAGGACATGGAGAAGCTTGAAAGAGTCCAGAGGAGAGCCACGTGCATGATCAGAGGGGAAGAGAACAGGCCTTATGAAGAGGCCTGGAGAAGCGCAGGCTCAGGGGTGACTTGGTGCCAGCCTATAAGTACATAAGGGGGGTGCATCAGGATCTGGGGATACACCTGTTCACCAGAGCGCCCCAAGAGATGACGAGGTCCAACCGTCTCAAACTCCTGCA
This sequence comes from Alligator mississippiensis, assembly GCF_030867095.1. Lineage (NCBI taxonomy): Eukaryota > Metazoa > Chordata > Crocodylia > Alligatoridae > Alligator > Alligator mississippiensis. The sequence goes on along the minus strand of NC_081826.1, from coordinate 121,183,690 downwards.
AGACCATTTCAGGCTGGACATAAGGAAAAACTTCTTTACTGTCCGAGCCCCCAAGGCCTGGAACAGACTCCCCCCAAAGGTGTGCAAGCATCTACTCTAGACACTTTTAATAAACATTTGGATGCTTATCTTGCTGGGATCATTTGACCCCAGCTGACTTCCTGCCCCTTGGGCAGGGGGCTGGACCTGATGATCTTCCAAGGTCCCTTCCAGCCCTAGTGTCCAAGGAAGTCCGGGAATGCCTGGTTGCCAAAAAGGCGGTGTACACCCGGTGGAAGTGGGGGGTTATCTCCAAAGAAGAGTATACCTCCACTGCTCAGGCCTGTAGGGGGGCTGTTAGGAAAGCTAAGGCAGACATAGAGCTAGGACTGGCGTCCAAGATCAAAGATCATAAAAAGTCCTTTTTCAAATATATAGGGAGGATGAAGAAGGCTCTGGGAAATGTGGGGCCCCTGCAAGATACGCTGGGCAATCTGGTGGTTGCACCAGAGGAGAAGGCAGACCTCTTTAACAAATCCTTCACCTCTGTTTTCTTGTGCAGGAACCGGGACTCCCCCACTGTGTTTCAAGACAGACTTGAGGGGAACTCCTCAAGACCTAAGGTTGAAGAGGACCGAGTTAGAGTGCTTCTGGAGAGGCTGGACGTGTTCAAGTCAGCAGGTTCAAGTGCTCTCCACCCCAGGGAGTTTGAGGGAGCTAGCAGGGGTTATTGCTGGGCCTTTGGCATGGCTTTACGAGTGCTCGTGGTGCTCGGGTCAGGTGCCAGATGATTGGAAGATAGCCAATGTGGTCCCCATCTTTAAGAAAGGGAGGAGGGAGGGCCCGGGCAACTATAAGTCCGTCAGTCTTACCTCAATCCTGGGGAAACTCTTTGAGAAGATCATCAAGGAGCACATCTGTGATGGGCCGGCATTGGGGATGATGCTCAAGGGCTACCAGCACGGTTTCATTAGGGGCAGGTCATGTCAGACCAACCTGATTACCTTTTACAATCAGGTTACAAAAGCACTGGATGCAGGTGTCGCCGTGGATGTAGTCTTTCTGGACTTCAGCAAGGCCTTTGACACTGTCTCCCACCCCATCCTCATTAAAAAACTAGGTGACTGTGGCATCGATGCCTACACAGTCAGATGGATTGCTAATTGGCTGAAGGGTCGTACTCAGAGGGTGGTGGTGGACAGGTCATATTCGACCTGGGGGGAAGTGGGCAGCGAAGTCCCCCAGGGCTTGGTCCTTGGGCCCGCACTGTTCAATTTCTTTATCAGCGATTTGAACGACGGGGTGAAAAGCAACCTGTTCAAATTTGCTGATGATACCAAAATTTGAAGTGAGGTGGGCACGCTAGTAGGGAGGGAAAGACTGCAGAAAGACCTGGATAGGTTGCAGGGGTGGGCTAACAAAAACAGGATGCATTTCAATACAGACAAGTGCAGGGTGCTGCACTTGGGCAGTAGTAACCGGCAGCACACTTATAAGATGGGAAACTCCCTTCTTGAGAGCACGGAGGCAGAAAGGGATCTTGGAGTCATCATTGACTCCAAGATGAACATGAGCCGACAATGCGAGGTCACGGTCAGCAGGGCTAACTGGACCTTATCATGCATCCACAGGTGCATCTCAAGTAGGGCCAAGGAGGTGATCCTCCCCCTCTATGCAACACTGGTCAGGCCACAGCTGGAGTACTGCGTCCAATTCTGGGCACCCCACTTCGAGAGGGATGTGCAGAACATTGAGAGGGTCCAGAGGAGGGCCACCCGCATGATCCAGGAGCAGCAGGGAAGACCCTACAATGAGAGGCTACGGGACCTGAACCTGTTCAGCCTTCACAAGAGAAGGCTGAGGGGGGGGACCTTGTGACCGTCTATAAACTCACTAGGGGGGGACCAGAAGGGTTTGGGGGAGACCCTGTTTCCCCTAGCCCCCCCTGGGATAACAAGGAATAACAGCCACAAGTTGTTGGAGAGTAGGTTTAGATTAGACAGCCATAGGAACTACTTCACAGTTAGGGTGGCTAGGATCTGGAACCAACTTCCAAGGGAAGTGGTGCTGGCTCCTACCCTGGGGGTCTTTAAGAAGCGGCTTGATGCCTACCTGGCTGGGGTCATTTGAGCCCAGTTTTCTTCTTGCCCAGGCAGGGGGTCGGACTTGAAGATCTACAAGGTCCCTTCCGACCCTACTTCTATGATTCTATGAAATCTAAGTGTCTGGGTGTATCTTTTATCTTGTCCAAGCTTTGTATAATTCTAGTTGTCTTAAACTGCAAGTCCTTCAGGATGGGACCATGTCTTTGTATTTGTAGTGGGTGCAGAACAATGGACACCTAATTAAATACAGTTAATAATGAAACAACAGAAGAATGTAGGAATGACCTGCACTAAGCACTCACAACAGAAACATCTTCTATAACACTTTTTCTCTGAAAGCCTTCCTTTAAGCTAAGTCAGAGTAGCCTTCTGTTCTGTGTCAGCATCTGAAAGGAGAGCTTGCTTGCTAGGGAGTGCTAACTGTTACACTGTGTTGAGATTTTTTTTTGCCTGCTCATGAATCTGACTTCCCACCCCCAGAGGTATGGAGCATCTGGAGCTCCCAATGACGTCCAATGCCATTATAGGTACTGAGCACGTCCAAAAATCAAGCTCACAGCCAGCTATGAAATGCAATGGATGGCACAAAAAACATATATACTTCTCAGGCACAGCTGGCCATCTCTGTAGATTTCTGTCTGCAAAGTATCCTGCATATTTAGCATGTCAGTGAGTCTCTTTCTGTGGAGTGCAATTGCTTTGTGTAGAATTAATTAGCTATTTGTTTAAGACCAGGACAAAAAGTCCTTTGATGACATGAAGATACATGTAACTGTTGCAGTGCTGTTTGAAATGCAGCCACAATGTGTGCTGCAGTATGAGCTGATCTGCAGAGAGACATATCATGTGGTGTGAAATGAACATATTTATAGGGCCATAAAGGAATTGGAGCTAGAACAAAAACAGAGGGAAAACAATTTAACTAGCTAGACCCATTACCTGTTTCCTCAGTGGTCTTGCCTTTATAACACAGGCCATAAAAGTTGGATACAGTTTATTATACTATGTTACATATCTGTCATTTATGAGACTGGAATTATGATGAGTTCCAATATGAAGTGGAAAAACAAAGTAACAGTACAACAGATACATTGCAGTATGTCCTCCCCCTGCATGACTGGATATGACATGCACAGTTGCTTTAGCAGAGACTTGATCCATAAGTCTGGGTGACAGAGAAGGGAAATCCTTGTCCTCCCTTATTAAAAGAGTTGCAAAGCCCTTGAGAGATACTGGGCACATCTACATGTTCATTAATGCGCCGTTATTACTGCACATTAGGTTTAGTACCAGTAGTAACTAGATGCACAGTAACAGGCACTACTGCGCAGTAGGGCTGGTCCATACCTTTTTAATCATCCTAACATGCAGTTGACTAATTCTACTATGCATTAGCACAATAGCACAGATTTTGCTGTGATGCACTAATGTGCAGTAGAATTAGTCTACCGTGCATTTAATGTCTTGTGTAGATGTGCCTGCTGACACCAAAGAGCCAGAGTAAACCTCTCTTCTGCACCTCGTCCTCAGTGTTGTTGGTCCCAAGAAGGGAAATGAATCTGTTCTCACCCAAACTCCTAAATACCACAGCTGGAATAGTAAGAAAGAAAACTCACCCCAAACCTAGTCTGTTGCTTTTGCCCATGGGTCACCATTACCAGTAGGACCATGGTGTTGGAGAGTGGGGGGGCTTCATTCCCTCAGTCACAGTTTTGAATGAGTGATATCCTGTTTACTCCCTGACATTGTTTCACCCCCTGACAGTCAAGTTGCTCCTTTCAGCATGTCTAATTCTTTTAAAGCCATTCCTTTGTTTGATGGAGTATTGTTCTGGAGGCAGTGAATTCTGCTCACCACAGTGGACTCTGGCTCTTGCACTTACTAATGTCATTCTTATTATCAGACAGTGGTTGGTAGGGCCTGGGACAGTTGCACCACAGAGTGGTGATACTGCCAAGTGATAAATATGCCCTGGAGATGAGGTGGAGGGCATTTTTGGTGGCTAGGGATCTTGCTGTGGAGACAGGACTAGGAGATCCTTTTTGTTTGCTTTGGGTGGTTTTTCAGGTAGAAGAAGAGTCCATTGGACATTTCTGAAGGATCAGGGAAAAATTTTAGTAGCTTCCTAGCCAACATTCCTTATCCATAAAACAAGAACTAATGTTGTAGTCTGTGTAGGTTGTTAATAGCTGCACCATTGACTTAATCACTGCACTACTATTATATTTACTATATAAAACACATAGGGTACTTTTAAATTAAAAAGAACCATATTTTTAAGTAGGAAAAATGGGGAAGGCCACACATTTAAAGGATGCATCTGTCCCAGTATTCCTGGTTGAACAAGAACATGAAGATTCTGTACATAAACAAGCCTAGATACAGGCACTTCCTCCGAGGGCTGAGCAAATTAAAAGACTTGAAACACATCACATCAGCCGATATATATATGTGAAAAGTTTTGCAGCTCCAAGGTGTGTTGCATTGCTTTGTTTCCACGTAGGGAAAAACTGAAGTGGATTTGACATGTGAGGAAGCAGCTGAACATAAATAGCTAGCAGTGAACACTTTGTTGATGCTCCTGGGACATTGCTGTTCAAGGATTTGGAAGGAATAAATGCTGGTTATGTAAAACCCCTGGCAGCTTCATAACAGTGAGCAAGCCATTTCCCTGAGGCTGACCACAGCCCCCAAGGTGCTCTATCAGTTCCTTGGCTGTGTTCCCAGCCAGTCAGTGGCTAATGTGGTTTTTGGACAGTAATATCTTAGTTATCACCAAGCACTTCGGTCAGCCTTTTTACCTCTCTGTTACAGATGGAGAAACTGAGGCACAGAAAGGTATCAGGTTTGGGTTTTTCAAAAGACTTTAAGGAACCTGGAGTTTGGCACCTGATTCTTAAACTCTTCTCCCCACTGTAAGTGATTTGCCCAAGCACACCCAGCAAATCAGTGGCAGAATTCCTAGGATCCAGGGGCTGGAGGCTACTGTCCTATTGACAGAACTCATTTCCATCCTTGAAGGGTCTTTAAGGCTCCAATCCAGCAAATCACTTAGGGAATTAATGCACATTAGTTAATGCACATTAAATCTAGTACATCCAGGCATTATACACATACCTTTTTGTCCCATGGTACATCAAAGATCTGCTGCTTTAGAGCAGACTCCATTAATCGAGTCTACTCTGCACCCGAGCTGATGCGCACTGTGCTATGCCGCATACAGTTGTATAAGTGGCAAAATGCGCATTAGTGCACAGAAAATGGTGGTGGTGTGCTTTTGAACTAAAGCACCTCTGAGGTGTTTTAGTTCAAAAGTGTATTGCCGCCATTTTCTTTGCGTTGACATACATTTCACCACTTATACAATTGCATGTATCACAGCACTGGCCACTTTTCAAAGCACCCAGCGCTGCAGCATTTGCACATGTGAAAAAGCCCTCCATTGTGAGGTGCTAGGATAATGCGCATTAGCTTGGCTTAATACACATGAACTAAAGCAAAAACTTTTAAAGTGATGCTTAATGCGCATCGGCCTATTTTAATGCACATTAAAAAGTGTGGGTTTTTTACATGACACTTTAATTTCCATTAAAATAGGCTAATACATATTAAAATGCACATGTAAACACGCCCAAGCATACACATAACTTTCACACTCTAATGTGAGCTGTTATGGCACTACTATAATTAGCCCTTTGATGACAGCATTTTTCTACACTATTTCTAGGAATATTTCGGTTTTATTTCAAAGAAATCCAAATCCAGATTTTCCTTATCTTTTCTCTTAATACAAAATCCTCCTTTTATAGGATTTGTAATTTAGCTATTTAAATTTCCCTTGCTAGATCTGTAGGAAGTTCTTTGTGTGAGGAAAGGGAATTCTCTGCCTCCTCACAGCCAACACGTCTTGTATTCACTGCGCTGCCCTGAGTCGTTTGGATTAGCTTTGTAGAGCTCATCTGACAGGCAGCGTCATGCAGTAATCAGAGCAGGAGTATGGAAGTTAGGACCACTGAGGTTCATCTCCAACTATAGGCCAGCTGACTGACTTAGGCAAATCACTTCTGCTCTTTGTGCCTTAGTTCATCTATCTGTAAACTGGAATCATATAATAATATCTATTAATCTCCCAGGAGTTAATGAATATTAATATTTCTATAGCACTTGGCATGTAAGGCCCAATAGGTGTGTTATTCTGGCACTGGATGAGGCATCTTCCTGTGGTTGCAAGTCATTCTGTAACCTTATCTTAGATCCAGGAAAGTGTGTAAGACATGCAAATTTATAGCTGCTCAACAGGAGGTGCAGCTGTCAGTGACTCCCTCGTTCATCTCAGGGCTTCAGAGAGGTTTTTCTCTACTGACTTGATATAATAATATTTCATGTGTATGCAGCACTTTCTGCTTCTGAATTCCAAAGCAGCTCACGAGTCTTGACACCACCACATAGACACGTGCATAGAGAACTGTTGGGTTAAGAACTGCACCAGAAATGGGACTTTACACCCCCATGACCTACCCATTAAGGGGCTTAGAGAACTAGGCAAGAAAGAGCTGGTTAAGGGAAATGAACTCTTGAAAGGACGAGAAAAGCTGTGCAAGGTAATAAACAGATAAGAGAAGAAGAGTGGCAAGGAAATGTCAGAAGGAATTTCTCCCCCACAGTATATTTGTAAATTAAATGCCTGGTATGAAAGCTATGAAATATCCTGCCATATTCCTTCACAGGGGCTGTCCAACCATTTATATGTAACCATTTATATGATCAGTGGATACTATGTGCTCTCATTTACAGAAGATGTGAGTCTAGTACACCCCTATGATATAGGGTCTAGTTTATTAGCTTAAGTTATGGACTTCTGCTTTCAGCTTGGTTTGCAAAGGGGAAGGATATCCCAAGCCTTCACATAGGTGGTTTGCCTTGGATTCAAATGGTCTTTTTAGCCTGGAGTAAGTTTCTTTGTCCAGAGGAAAATATGTAATTCCCCTCTTATTGTCACAGCTACAAAGCTAGCTACATTTAATCCCTTCTGCCTTCTCTGAGTGCACCCCTTCACACGGGCAGACAAGGTTCTTTGGGCAGAGGGTGTTTGTGCTTGAAAGTTTGCACAGAACAAGTTTTCCAACTAGTTGGTCTAATAAAATATATCACATCTACCCAAAGAACTTTGCCTCCCCATGTCCTTAGACCAACACGGCTACCACCAACACCCCTTCACATGATGGGCCTTTCTCTCTCCTGGGGCAGGATGCCATGATTCTCCCACTCTCAGTTATTGTCTCTACTCACCTGTCTCTGCTGAGTGCCATATAGCAGCTGCCAGTGCATACATCCCTGCGCTTCTGGCAGCTCCATTCAGCATCTGTGCCAGCAGAACATTAAGTGCACCCGGGAGAGGTGCCAGCTGCTGAAGAGACCACAACTGCCAACTGAAGGCAGGTAAATGTGTACACACATCTTTTCTGCTGGTGGCAGAAGCCTCAGCTGAGCTGCAGCAACTCTGTTGGCAGAGTGGAAAGTCCTGCCACCACAGAGAGGATGAGTATGAAGGCATTCAGAATTTTACTAGAAAAATTTATAGTGTAGACTTTGACCTGGCCCTGGGCTCCAGCACCCTGTGTACCAACCATGCTTCCCTTTGTCTCTGTGACACCCATATATGGTCTGGATATGTTGTTAAGTCCAGATAGAGTGAGGCATGTTTGGTGCCATAATTTGATGGAAGTTTCTCTTGTTTCCAAGGAGAAAGAATATGGGCAGTTGTCCATTATTCTTATCTCCAGTTCTGTACCTAATGTTCAACCTAACAATGGGTGGTTGGACCCAGACTATGCGAGCAGGCCGGGGACAAAAGGGTTTCGGGGCCTTATTCCTCCTTTTCCTGTCTCTCCCTCCATCGACAGAAAAACACCAAGGAGGCGGTGAGATAAATAAATGCTTTACTCACAGTTTAGGCAAAGAAAAAGAAACTTCTTGACAGCTGTTTCACCCTTAAACTCGCTGGTGACTCGAGAGCTCTAAACACGTTCGGTTGGTATACCCAGTCGTGATGGGGGCGTCTGGAGGGAAGGGATTTCGTGGACGCAGGACCTCCGGTGAGGGTGATCAGGCCTCTCCGATATTGCGCGGGTCCCCCCTTCTTTTGGCACGCTCGCCTTTTTAAACGGGCTGCATCTGCACGCCCCCTGCCAATCAATGCGAGCTGGGACCGCCGCTATCAGGCCGCGCCCATCACCTTCCCCATGCCATGAGCACGACTTGCTCCTACGTTTGGCGTTTGGTCATTTTTTTCTTTCTTTTCTTTATCACACCTAACTGTCTCTCCCCATTTTTAAGATATATAGTGTTGGAAATGTTCTTGCTGCAGGGTTCAATTGAGGCATAAATTTTGGCTAAAACCAGCTTTGCTGAGGAAAAATCAGAGTGGCCTTCCAGTCTTTTTAGTTGGAAAATAAGTAAAATAGTTTTTCCTGTTAGACTGTGTTGAAAAGCTTCATGTACTGAAATTTGTTACAGATATTTATCCAATAGTACATTTATTATATCAAAAGGAACATTTCATGACAAAATAATTGTCATAGACTTTTTATTCTTTGTTTTAAGCCTCTTATTAGGTTGACTACCAATTCTCTTACTAGGTTAACTACTAAATTATTATTCATAAGCTTTTCATTTTTAATGGGGGGCATAGGGTGACAGCTGTTTAGTGATTTCATTCAACTTCTTGATTTTTGTCCAGATTTGTAGGGCATTTCCTGTGAATGGAGGATCTTCCAGTTTGGCATTATCTAGTTTTACACCATCTAGTACATAACTTTCCATATCAACCCACTGTTTTGTGAGGGATTACACCACATCACTATGGTTCAGAATGTGACCACAGTGATATTTTTTAAATCAATGGCAGCAAGACCCCTTCCTTTCTATTCTTTAGCACTAGTTCCTATTGATTCTCGGCATATGCTACTGACATTATAACAGATCTCTGCAGAATTTTGCAAGATTAATCTGCAAAATTCCAGCGGGTGTAAGACAGCATTGTCCCTCACTTACAAAGCTCTGCATCCCAGTATCGAACAATGGCTGAATTGAGATCAATACCAGAATGCAAATTGGGAGCGAGAGAGGGAAGATGGGGAAGGACACCAAACCTCATCTATAAATTACCATTCCTTACCTCCCATTTAAATTTCTCCTCAAGAAAATTTCCCTTACTGCATCATAGGAAGAGCAAGAAATCCTTCCCATTTTCACTCCTCTGGCCTGCACAGGGCAATGTGGTAGCCTGTTACTGCTATTTCTGTGTAATCCTGGGATGCTGGCAGCTCTGCTTATCCAGGCTTTGAATGCAGGCACAGTCTTTGAGTGCCTGATGGAGCAGATGCGGCGGAAGCTGTCCTGGAACACTGTAGTGAATACTAATTAGGAGATTCGTGGTGAGAGGAATTCACAAGCATGTGGGAATAATGCCTTCAATGGATTTAGGACCTGAGCCAGCCTCCATGGAAATCAAAGGGAGAATTCCCATTGGCTTCAGTAGATTTTGGATGAGGTCTTTAATAATTGACTCTGCAGATGAATGGTGCATAGGGAACTTCAAATACTGTGAATTAAAACTCCCAGATTTCTGCTTGCTCAGGCCTTGTCCACACCACCCCCGGCCATGCCCATGACCACCACCAAGTAACACACCTGGCACACTTGCTCCCGCACAGAACACAGCAGATTCCAAAAGTGAGGCAGCGCAGCTGGCCTAAAAATAACTTTCAGCATTGTCAGGCTCCCTGTCTCAAGAGGGCTGGTTGGCATGTGCTGAGAGCTGCTTTAAGCCAGCTACACTGCCTCATTTCAGGGATTTGGTACTGAGCTGGAGAAAGTGGGGAAGGTGCGCCTTTTGGCAGCTGTCTCCGAGCAGAAAGGGTGTAGACATGGCCTCTACTCTATGCACCTGGGAGAAGATGAGGATTCGGGCCCCCAAGACTGGTGCTGCTCCTGACATCTTTGTGGAACTCAGACGTACCACAGCAAAGGCCATCTGTACAGAAACCCTAAGTCTCCACAATGCAGCCTTTCCTTTCCCCTGCAACCCTTGGGGTAAAACAGCTCCTTAAAGTACAAGAAGACAGGTTGCCTGTGACCTCTTCATGTATGCCAGCAGATTCAGTTTGGCTGGGACACTTCCAGTTTTTAAGAATCAATCCCAGGGAACTGAGTGATAATCTAGATAATATCCTGGCCACAAGAGGAAGTTAGATTGCTGTGTTCAGAATATAACAGCATCTCACCCAGTTAGGCAGCTGCTGGCTGAATCCTGCTTTTCTGGCTGGCTCCCAGATCTACCTCCTGAAGCCAAGGCTCAACTGCAGCTGGTGGTAAAGGGAGCCAGAGGGCCTCCTCCTCTCTGTGTGGCTAGGAATATGATCAATTCCAGAAAGGGAGGAGGTTGGGGGAATAGGAGGTCAGAGACTAGAGCTCTGTAAAGGGCAGAAAAAGGAGCCATGGGGACTAATGTGTGTGAGAAACTAAGAAGTGGCAGAGAGAAAAATGTTTTTAGAAGGTAATTTTTCAGTAAGTCAGTCACATATATTTCAGTGAACCGCATGTTATCTGCTATTGCCTTTGTCCTTCATTCTTCTGAGACAACCTCAAAGCCTCCAGAATGCAGACCTAGCCCTCTGCCCTACAGGGTGTTGCAGCTCATTAGCAGAACCACGTTTTCAAGCATCCACTTCCTGCTGCTAGCTGACGCTGCTTCATGGAACAAGTGGAAGCAGAGGGAGGTCATTGGGAGAGCTAAGACATGTTTCATTCAGCCCTGTTACAAAGTTGCCTGTTTCCACAATGTTCCCAGCCCCCGCTGGGAGCAGTAGCCGAAGTGGAAAATGGAATTCCCCAGCGGTCTGGTGCAGTGCACTGTTATGAGACCAACATGTCAGGCCACTTGAATATTTTTCACGTAATGAGGACCTTTGACCTAAAGAGAAATAAGATCTGTTCATTCAGTCTGCATTATTGTGGCCACATGTTCTGACCTATATTTTTATTTCTTATTACTGCAGTTTGCAACCATGTTTCTGAGCCACGCAGAAAAGCAACAGATTGACTGACTTCTGTTTAAATTGAAAATATACACCTGCTTATGAGAGAGAGCCCCCAAAACCAAGGCCCAGATGCATGTATTACTGAGACAGGCAGGTCCTTTTCTTTCTGTGTCCTTGTGGCACAGTAGTTGGCAGAATTTATGGATTCACTGGAATCTGACAGGGCCATTGCCATGAGCAGTTTTGCTATGGCCTCAAACTCACAACCTCTGGGCTGTCAGCCCTACACCTTAGCATCCCCTTCCCCCCGGATCCCCCAAAAAGCAGGTGAATGGTATCATTTGTGCCTTGCTATTTTACTGATGGCAGATTTGTTCCACAATTATCTGGAAATAGCTTGATCAGCATCTCATGTGCATTGACACTATAACCTTATTAATATTTATACCAGGAGAGCACTGCACATAGCAGTAGAAATGCCTTTTGTCTACTGAATGATGCACCACACTTATCAGTACAGCTCATTGCTGTGGTGGATGTTCATGCTGTCATGACCCAAAGGTCTGATTTTTTTTGCGTGTGCTTCGGCACTAAGAATTATCCCCGTGGGTTTGCAGCTTCGTTGCACGGAGGAGTTCTGCTGCGCAGAGAACCCGCGTGCAAAGGAGTGTTCCCGCCACTTTGCAGCTGTCTTTGCAGGGTGCATTTCCTTTGCAACACAGAAATGCACGGTGCAAAGGAGTTCCCGCTCTTTGCATGCAAATTTGTGCCCCGCAATTGGCTAGTGCTAAATTATTCCCACATGGCGGCTAGCAATTGGCCTGCTAGCCATATAAGAGGCTTGAGCAGTTTCTGCCCAAGCCGAAGAGGACTCCGCATCCATCTTGTGGGGACTCTGGGTGTGCGCGGCAGGGTAATAGAAACCCTGTGTGTTGCCCAGAGGAGTTTGGCGGCCTGATCCACCGCCCACCTCTTCCCATCTTCGAACGGAGCCTACTATAAGACGTATCGACGAGTTTTATGCACGCTTGTCCTGGACATCCGGAGTTCTGTCTGTGTGGAGCCTAGCAAACTCCACGTGATTGTTCGTGTTTTGACTGCGTGGAGCCTAGCGAACTCCACATGTGTTCGTGTTTTCTGTTTGTAACTGCAACTCAAGCAAGTTCTCAGCCTGCACCGCAACCATCTCGGTGTAAGTAAACAATCTTAAAATCAACCGTTAAGTGTCTGTGCCTAATTCTAGCTCGGCGCCTGCCCTCCGACCCGGCCTGCCCGGGCTGCCGGCCACAGCCCGCGTGCAGAGCAACGAAAAGGGCCCGGGGTCTGACCCGGCCCGCACATGGCGACGAGGATGGGATCAGGAGAGGGCTCGCTAGAGTTAGAATTAGTTGAGAACTGCCCTTGAAGAAGTGGGAGACGCAGCGTAGCAAGCGTCGCAGAATTAGAGGCGCACATCGCGTACCACCAGGCGGGCGGAACGGGCAGGAGATGTGTCCGTGGACACCTTTCGCTAAAGGGAGAAGAAGGAGCTTCCGAAATCGGAGCCCTAGAAGGGAAAGAAGTGTGTCTGCACCCCGTGGCATTCGGGTGTATCATGAGTGATGAGCGGGTCCTGTATAGGCCCCTCGATGCTGTGACCCTTGCCGAAGTCGACCCGGCGAGCGCAGTAAGCCCGACCCCCACCCGGGAGTGTGTCCGTTGCTCACGGTGTGCCCAAGAGATGGGAGAGACGATGCCAATCGGCTGGTTCTCCCCTTGCATGGTGGTGCCTAGACTAAGGAGTCGCGAGCGTCTGTCTGAGCTCCGCGAAGACCCGGAGATGGAGGACCACACCGTAAATGAGAGAGTGGTCCTATGGTGCGACAAGGGGGGAAAACTAAACTCAACCTTTCAGACTATGACTGATCTGATGAGTGAAACTTTAAGCTTGAAGACCCAGCTGCATATGGCCGTTCGGGCGGTCGGAGAAGCGGCTGAGAAAGGGGATCTTAAACTGCCCCAACAAGACGGCACCGAGCAGAGGGAAGACGGCGTGGAGAAGCCGGAAGAGAGGGATGGAGCTTTGGGAGAGCCCGCGAGGGTTCGGCTGGTAACTCCGCCCAGCGACGCAGCGTCGATTCTGCCGACCACGCCCCTTTGCCGAAGGGAGGGGGTGTCAAGCGGAGGAGTGCATCCGCCCCTCCCTCCTGAGATGACAGCAACCCCCACTGTAACAATGACTGCAGCTCCGACAGCAACAGCAACAGCAACAACAACTCGCGAAGAAATTGATCAGCCTGCAGTATCAAGCAGCCCAGTCATCGGTCCGCAGAGTGCAGTTCAAGCTACCACCTATTACACTCGTTCCAGGGCCGAACTGCAGAATTTGTGTAGGGAATCCAGGATCCGACCCGAAGAAACTCTGGCTGTGTGGTTAGGACGTCTAGTCGTGGAACTTGGGTCCGACCTCCTGGACCAGGAAGAAGCAAGCTTCTTGGTGAGACAAGCTTCATGGAGTAGGGGACATGTCACCGACATCGACATGGTGGCATTTAGCATCCACTGGCCTATTCCAATTCCAGCGCTTGTGGCAGGAGTGATCGAACAGAAGGCCCACGCATGGCATGACGGATGACCAGAGCACACCGGTGCAGAACAGCTTGTACTGGCTATTATCGGAGTTTCGTATTGCGCCTGGAACCCAAGAGAATGCACGTTGGGACTAACACCGCTCCAGCGAATGCGACCGTGGCCTCATCGTCACCTGCGAGACCCTGAAACCATTCCAGTGACTCTCGACAGCATAGATAGTTGTCTTAAGGTTTACGGGCAAAGAAACATTGTGGTTTTGCGGATTGTGCTGAACCCACTAGTCGATCATCCTGTGAGTAGTCTCCTTCATCAGTTGTCAAGACTGTGAGTCCTAATGGAGCCAAGACTATCCAGTGATCGGGAATGTCAATGCCCAACTGAGGCTCAGAACACGAAACACCGCAAATCCGAGCGTCCAGTATTACGCCAGAAAACGCAAGAGGAGCGATACATGTTTGGATTCCTCCTGCAGTGTTCTGGACTTAATAAGAGACAGCTTCGGATTTTGGGAGACGCGGGACAATGGCAGCTAGCCTACGAGTTAGGTTTTCACTATCTAGAAGAAGGCGATGATGACTCCTCGACAATTTCGTCGAGTTGCTGAGTGTGGAGAGAGAGAGAGAGAGCTGTCCAGTATAGAATCGTGTTTACATATTTGTATTTAATAGTGATGATAAGTTTAATTGACTGCATTATCGTGCGGTCCTGTGTGATTTTATAAATAGTAGTGAAATAACCATTTTAAGAGAGTTCTTTTACAGATCAGGGATTCGGAGTGCGTGGTGGAGAGAGGCCCCGAGAGGGACAACATCACCGAAAGGAACGAAGGCCTGACGCGCGATTCCACCATAACGCCCACCGAAGTCATGATCGTCCAGTTTTTTGTTATGAATGTGATTTTATGTACATGTGCGTGTGTCGGTTATTATTTGATTCGATCCCTTGAGGACGAACTTTTATTGTTGACTGATTTTGTTTTTGCTCGTTTAGTTTCGCGAATCATTGACAGAGCAGTGAATAACCCGGATGATAGGTTTGAAGTATAATTGTGCCTTCAGCAAGGGGGGGATGTCATGACCCAAAGGTCTGATTTTTTTTGTGTGCGCTTTGGCACTAAGAATTATCCCTGTGGGTTTGCAGCTTCATTGCACGGAGGAGTTCTGCCACGCAGAGAACCCGCGTGCAAAGGAGTGTTCCCGCCACTTTGCAGCTGTCTTTGCAGGGTGCATTTCCTTTGCAACACAGAAATGCACGGTGCAAAGGAGTTCCCGCTCGTCGTATGCAAATTTGTGCCCCGCAATTGGCTAGTGCTAAATTATTCCCACGTGGCAGCTGGCGATTGGCCTGCTAGCCATATAAGAGGCTTGAGCAGTTTCCGCCCAAGCCGAAGAGGACTCCGCATCCATCTCGTGGGGACTCTGGGTGTGCGTGACAGGGTAATAAAAACCCTGTGTGTTGCCCAGAGGAGTTTGGCGGCCTGATCCACCACCCACCTCTTCCCGTCTTCGAACGGAGCCTACTATAAGATGTATCGACGAGTTTTATGCACGCTTGTCCTGGACATCTGGAGTTCTGTCTGCATAGAGCCTAGCAAACTCCACGTGATTGTTCGTGTTTTGTCTGCGTGGAGCCTAGCAAACTCCACGTGTGTTCGTGTTTTCTGTTTGTAACCGCAACTCAAGCAAGTTCTCAGCCTGCACCGCAACCATCTTGTTGTAAGTAAATAATCTTAAAATCAACCGTTACGTGTCTGTGCCTAATTCTAGCTCGGCGCCCGCCCTCTCCGACCCGGCCTGCCCGGGCTGCCGGCCACAGCCCGCGTGCAGAGCAATGAAAAGGGCCCTGGGTCTGACCCGGCCCGCACACATGCAATGAGATTTGCTAGAGAAAGGACTGATTTGTTGACGGGGGCTTTTGGGGAACCCATGGGACCTCTTCCTGTAACCTGTCTGCTCTCTAGCTGTTCAATAACTTCCTAGCCAAGAAAGCATTTTGCTATGGTCACATTCTCCCTTGCTCAGTACTTAGTATTTGGCTTAGCCGTTACTGGACCTTTTTATCATTTTTTTTGCCTAAATATGGATACAACCTTGACATTTAGTAAATAAGATCATAGGATAAATGAATAAACATTAAATAACAGCCCTATCATGGAATCAGCACAAGCTGGCAGGTAGCGAGTTAGTTATGTCAAATGGTGTTGAGCATCCTGGAAAATGCAGCCTTTTCTGCTGAGCACTTATTGGCTTCTGCTACAGACTTACAGCCCCCTGGGAGATAGTGGAGTCTTCTGCAGACAGAATGATATGTTGAGAGCCAGGAATTGGCACCTCAGTGGATACTGAATGGAGCTTAGGCTAAGATCTTTGGTTGGGCTTTGGTATGGGAAAGGAATTCAGTGCTTTTACTGGACAGCCAACAGCTAGTGAGCAAGAGAGGTAATAGCAGAAGCAATTAGTTGAAGTTTTAAAATACTTAATAAATATATTATCAAAATGAAAAGACAAAAAGTGCCTTAATCATTTCTCCATCAGTTATATTTCATACATGCTAAAGACTAAGCTTTTCTGATGTAAGGACTGTGTGTTTGGAGCAGGACAACGCTGGTGATCTAGTACAATGGGCACCTAAAGCTAATGCCTTTGGGCACTGCAGCAGTACCAGTAGGTATACTGGTATATCTCAATCTTGCATGATGCTTAGCATCCTTGTAGTTTACAGTAGTGCATACTGGTGTAGTATATGTACTATAAAGTAGAAACAATAAGTATGCTCAGCTTCTTGTAAGGTTGGGCACTTGAATATATTTGGGAATCTGGGCCTGTGTCTTAATATAGGGCTGACACTACAAAATAGTAGTGAACAGCCTTATACACATACACATATGTCCCATATTAGGACATAGTCCCACATCCTAAAAGGCATTTAGGCACCTAACGTAGGTATTTAAGCATACTGTAAATTCACAATGATTTACAAATGGTTGTTTCAGCATCCCCTACTAATTGCTGCTTTTAAATGTTTATACCTGGAATTAGGTGCCTAAATACCTTTGACAGTCTTGGCCACATGCTGCAGCTTTGAGACCTCTGTGTCATCTCCTTTCTTCCAAGCATTTCAGGGGTGAAACATGGCAGATGAGAACAGAAACAGTGTCTTTCTACTACAGGGAAATAGTTCCCTTTGTGAATGACACTGTGATGTCTGTCCCCTGAACCATGCTGCTGCATGCCAGACCTGCAGATGTTACAGAGTACTGATTCTCTCTCTTAATGACTTATTCCCTAGAACTGAAGGCTTCTGCAATGCTTTCAGCTCTAAAGGAGGTGGGGGGAGGGAGGGTGGAGAGAGAGAGAGAGAGAGAGAGAGAGAGAAGGTTCTCACTTCAATGGACTAGTGGCAGACTAAAGAAAATTGTGGCCAGCTTTTCTTAGGTGAGGAGATGGTAGGCATGAAAGTGAAGGTCAGGGGAAAGGGAGGGGGAAGGACAAATTGAATAAAAGCCGGTTGATTCCAACTTCATTAGGCAAACTCTCAAGTGAAGTCATGTTATTCCTCCTTTCCTGAGCAGTGGGGACAGAAGTGTAACTCTGTTGCTAGCTATTTGGATTATGCTGCTGCCCTCTCCCTGCTCCTGTGGTTGCAATGCTTTTAAATGATGGGAAATGAAGGACAAGAGTGACAATGTTACAAGGGGTTTTGTTCTCTTTCTTTTAGTGCAGCTTGTTTCTCAGACTGTGCTGGTTGCCTAGGAAACTGCTGAAGGTGGAATTTGATTGAATGTGTGGCCAGACTGTACGTCAGAGTTGTGGGCAGAGTTTCAATTGATGGACTTGTGCGTGCGTGTGTGTGAGGGAGAGAGAATGGAGAAAACAGGCATCGGAAATTAAATGCTAGGCGATTGATTTCCTAACAAATGATTGGAAAGAAACTGCAGCAAACAGGAGGGGAGTTGTGCATCTCAAATATTCATTAGGAAATAAATTAGAGCTTCATCCAAAGTCCATTGTAGTCAAGGGAAATTTTCCCATTCTTTTCTATGGGGTTTGATTCCAGTCTTTTTATAGAAGTGCGTGGTAGCTGGTATTTACTCTGCTGTCCTTCAGTTAACTGAGTTATTCTTATTGTTCATCTGCAGGAATAAAGAACAGAATAGGTTTGTTTTTTCCAGAATCAAAAAAAAATTGTGTTCTTTGAATTGAATTGAAATTCAGCTCTTGAAAGCTCTGTTTCTCAAGGAGAAAGTCCAAGTGGGTGTGGAGGACATTAAAGGTCAGCTGAACCTTTCTAAAAATGTCTCACGGTGGAAAAACTATGCATTGTAGGACATGGGATGTGAAGTTTTTGAAAACCTATTCTCAAATTTGCAATTCAGTGGGGCTGTTGTTAGCATGACTTTAAAACTGGAAGCAAGCACATCCCAGACCTGCTTACACAAGTAGGAGGTATGCGCTGCATTCACGTTTGCACATGGCCAGGCAGATAGTTCTTGCAGCAGACAGCCAACACGCAGTTTCATTGAACTAAAAATGCTTTTGAGCAGCTTTGGAAATGCAAACAGCACCAGTTCACCACAACCCAACAGGTCTCATTACACCAAAATTGCTGTAAGCTGCAATCATTTTGAGTAGAGCACACAACATACATATCCCAGTATTGATCTCTCACCATTATCCAAAATAATCACCTGAAGCCCCAGGGGGGTAGTGGACTCAAAATATGCATGTGATAAAAAAAAATAATGTCATTGGGGAGGTGAACATTCGATTAGGCCCGTACCAATGCCCAGAAATGTTCGCTTGGAGGTAAAACAATGTGTTGCCTTTTGCTAAGGGCAGCCGACCAGATAATTAAATTGCTGCTGGTTCAGGCCAGTAAAAGCTGATTTTACAGGGCACGAGCTGTGCGATTTCCTCCAGAATCCCTTCCCCCAAGGGAAATTGGGTACATCTATGAGACCCTTAATGCACAGTAGCCTAATAACACTGCACAGTAGTGTGGGGCAAAATTCACACTAATACACTACCAAGCAGTAGTATTAGGCTCCTGCACAGTAAGTACCATCACTATTAAACTGTGCGCTGGCACCAGTACACAATAGCTAGTTACTGCGCAGTCAGTCGGTACTGCATTAAGCGGGTAGTAAACGAAAGCGCAGGAACTACAGGCAGACACTTTTTTTAGGTAAATCCGATCTCTTTTATTACACACGGCTACAACCGACCACACTAACTACAGCGCATTAATGAACCTGCAGCCATGCCCGCTGAGGTCAAGAGCTCCCCAGCAAACCAGCTCAGAGCCAGGACTGCTGCTGGCAGGGGAAGAGAAAAGAGCAGGTGGTAGGAGGCACGGGTGAGAGGGCCTGGCTGTCCCTGCAGAGCCGTGTCCAGGCGCGGGGGCCCCGGAGGCTAGGAAGGATCAGTCCTGGACCGGGCAAAACAAAGACAGGGGCAGCAGGCTTGCCCCCCAGCCTCGTCCTGGGAGTATCTGTGCTGCGAGACGAGCCAGGGTCGGCCTCGGCCGACACTGCAGCAAGGGCTGAGGGGGGCTGCGCCCTGCTCCCGCCCCTGCAGCAGGGCAAGGCCGGGCGGGGGCGCTGCTGCCGCAGGGACACAAAGCGGAGGGGGGAGGGGAGGGAAGGGGAGGGGGCAGGTGCACGCACGCAGGGCCGCTAGGCCCCGGGCCCCAGACAATGCCGCAGCTCGGCCCCGCCTCTGCCGCACGCCCATTGGCTCCGCCGTGCCGCCCCGCATTACCTCACCCACCGCCCATTGGCGGAGCGGGCCGGAGGGGGTGGGGCCGGAGGGAGCCTATATAAGACGGGAGCCGGGGCGCGGCTCCAGCAGCTGCCGGGAAGGGCTGGGCACGAGCGCGGTGTGGTGCTGGGTCGGTGCGGGCGCGCGGAGCAGCAGCAGCCATGCGGGAGATCGTGCACATCCAGGCCGGCCAGTGCGGCAACCAGATCGGCGCCAAGGTGAGCGGCCCGGCCCCGCGGCTTCTCCCTGCGGTGCCCGCCACGCCCCCTCCCCAAACCAGGCCGGGGTGCAGCTGCTCTTCTTCTGCCCCCTGGCTGCGTCCTCGCTGCCATCGCCTCCGGGGAAATGCCCCCTGTGGGGAAATACCCCCGCGGCTGCCCCGCAGGGCTGATGCCCGAGAGATGAAGCCACCGCTAGGAGCTGGGCATGGCCATGGCGGGGGTGTGGCAGCCCGCCTCCGCCCCAGCTAACTGCTCTCTGCTCCCCCCTTGTCTTCCAGTTCTGGGAGGTGATCAGTGACGAGCACGGCATCGACCCCACCGGTAGCTACCATGGGGACAGTGACCTGCAGCTAGAGAGGATCAATGTGTACTACAATGAAGCCACAGGTAATCTTTGCCAGTCAATTGCTGCCTCTTCTATATTTTTATTTTTCTTCGGCATCCTCGGCTACGAAGGGTGCGGCCAGGCTCGTTCCAGCTGGGGAGTCCACTAGTGAAAAGCTTCCTCCAGGAGCTGTTAAACGCTTGGCAGAGCCTCTGTGCCTGCTTTGTATTCAGGTCCGTGCTTCACTTGAGGCTGTTCATTCAGTGCGCTGGTCCTTTGCTTGTCTGCACAGCATTAGTCGCGTGCTCTCTCTCTCTCACCAGTAAATTGGTTTGGCAGCACAGTAGCTCTCTTGTTAAATAACTGCTGACTCTGGGTTTAACACCAGCTTTTGTTCTTCCCACAGGTAACAAGTATGTGCCCCGTGCAATCCTTGTTGACTTGGAGCCTGGCACAATGGACTCGGTCAGATCTGGACCTTTTGGGCAGATCTTCAGACCTGACAACTTTGTCTTCGGTATGTAACTGCCTCTTTTCTAGTGTCAAAATAGCCTCGGATGTGCTGTGTGTGCAAAACTCCTAAGATAGCAGCGAGGCTAGACAGAGGCTTGTGGGCTACAAGCCTGGCTTATTTAGCATGGGGGGGGGGGGGGAGATAGACACTAGGGCCAACTATAATAACATGCCATGACAAATGGAGCAGGAGAAATTTAATTTCTTTGCTGTAGTCTGAGTAAAATAGCATCTTTCCACTTTGCCTTCTAGGTCAGAGTGGTGCCGGAAACAACTGGGCAAAGGGCCACTACACAGAAGGAGCCGAGCTGGTGGACTCTGTCCTAGATGTGGTGAGGAAGGAGTCGGAAAGCTGCGATTGCCTGCAGGGCTTCCAGTTGACTCATTCGCTGGGTGGTGGCACGGGCTCTGGGATGGGCACCCTCCTCATCAGCAAGATCAGGGAGGAGTACCCGGACCGCATCATGAACACCTTCAGTGTCATGCCCTCGCCCAAGGTGTCTGACACAGTGGTGGAGCCCTACAACGCCACCCTGTCTGTCCACCAGTTGGTGGAGAACACAGATGAAACCTACTGCATTGACAATGAGGCCCTGTATGACATTTGCTTCCGCACGCTGAAACTCACGACCCCCACCTACGGGGACCTCAACCACTTGGTGTCGGCCACCATGAGCGGCGTGACAACCTGCCTGAGGTTCCCCGGCCAGCTGAATGCTGACCTGCGCAAGCTGGCCGTCAACATGGTACCTTTCCCCCGCCTGCACTTCTTCATGCCCGGGTTTGCCCCGCTGACGAGCCGTGGCAGCCAGCAGTACCGTGCCCTGACAGTGCCGGAGCTGACGCAGCAGATGTTCGATTCTAAGAACATGATGGCGGCCTGCGACCCGCGCCACGGCCGCTACCTGACGGTGGCCGCCATCTTCCGGGGCCGCATGTCCATGAAGGAGGTGGACGAGCAGATGCTCAATGTCCAGAACAAGAACAGCAGCTACTTTGTCGAGTGGATCCCCAACAATGTCAAGACGGCCGTCTGCGACATCCCCCCGCGAGGCCTCAAGATGTCTGCCACCTTCATTGGGAACAGCACAGCCATTCAGGAGCTGTTCAAGAGGATCTCGGAGCAGTTCACGGCCATGTTCCGGCGTAAGGCTTTCTTGCATTGGTACACAGGCGAGGGAATGGATGAGATGGAATTCACGGAGGCCGAGAGCAACATGAATGACCTGGTCTCCGAATACCAGCAATACCAAGATGCCACGGCTGATGAGCAAGGTGAATTTGAAGAGGAAGGCGAGGAGGATGAGGCTTAACTTCAGAGGGTTAGGAGAAAATTTTAGTAAAATCAGGCAAGTGTTCTGAACAAAACCTGTTCACAGTTGTGCTGAAGCATGTTTTCTTTTTTTTATTATACTTTGGTGCTCTCCACTGTTTCCTCTGCCAGCAGTTTTGTAACCTTGACTGTCATTGTAACAGTAGTTGCAAAAATACTTCAGAGTCTGTTTAAATGGTTAACTTCACAAAATATAAAAGGCTTTTGTGTTCTAAATGGTCTTCTGACTTGTTTGTCTCCTTTCTCCCCTGCCCCCGATTCCCCCTCACATTTTTAAAAATAGCAAAGCTGGAAACTGGTGTCCTACCTGCACACTTGAGTTAAATTGTTTAATCACTTTTTCACCAAAACTTCTCGGGCTACATACCATAGGACAAGTTATCTGATCCCTTAAACAGGTTTGACTATCCTGATGATTTCCATAAGCAATTTGATAATCATAAGTCTAAAAATGTTGAGACTTGTACTTCTATAGGCTGCACCAATTTATCTATTGTTGTTGAAAGCAGCTTTCTATCAAACAGAAGTAAGACCCCATTTGCTCAATTTCCTATTCCCCATAAATAGGACTTGCAGGATAATGAGGTTAACTACATGGTATATTTTATTTCAGTTTCCAAAACTGATTGGAAGGGATGGTTTCAGACTTCATTCTGCCATTCACTTGTTACAGAGCATTAGGGAAATGAGGCTGTAATGAGGGGGGTGGGGGGGACATAGAGGGGAAACAGCATTAACATTTATATCAGGGATGTATGAGGTAGCCCAGTTGGTCTAAGACAAAAATGCACAAATCTAGAGCTCTTGCTTCCAAAATGATACCCTTTATTAGACCAACTGAGAAATAGCAAAAAAAATAATAAAAACTTTTTCTGCAAGGTTTTTGGGCTCATGCCCTTCATCAGGCTCAGGGAAAGTTCAAGATGGTAAAAAGTCCCCATAATGTAGGAAATGAGGACTTCTTTACCATCTTGAACTTTCCCTGAGCCTGATAAAAAGGGCGCATGAGCCTGACAGCTTGCAGAAAAACATGACTTTATTTTTATTTATTTTGCAATTGCTCAGTTGGTCTAACAAAAGGTAGCATTTTGGAACCAGAAACTGTAGATTTTTTGCATTAACATTTTATATAGCTGTGGCTGAGAAGATGATTATGTACCAGAACTGCCCCAGAGGCAGATAATTCCTTCTAGCAAACACTAGCCAAAATTAGCCACTCAGCTGCTTGCGCAGAGTGAGAGAGGGATGTCCTTCCAAATAAACTTGCCAAAACTAGGCTGAACTGCTTTTTACTTGCTACCCCAGCCCCCCACCTGCCCCCCTCACTACATCTTGGATTTAAAAAAAAGTTGCTTACCTGACTTATACATATTGCTTTTGGCTTTTAACTTTCGTAGTACTTACAGCAAGAAATCCAGCTTGATTTGGACATAAGAGTAGGGTTGTGGGATCTGCTGTGTAATCCCCTGCAGGTAAGTGGGGTGTGTGAGAGACAGTGGGAACTGTATTTTCTGGTATTTGGGGGTTTTGGTTTTTTTGGGGGGGGTGGGGGTACAGGGCAGGGTAGGTAACTTGTGTGCAACCTCTCACTGTTAGACATAATATCTCTAACAAAATACTTAAAGGCTGTGTCTAGCAGACCTTTCCAGGGTGGAGGATATTTTTAATCGAGTCCAGTGAGCCTGGGGGGAGGGG
Organism: Alligator mississippiensis; assembly: GCF_030867095.1. Classification (NCBI taxonomy): domain Eukaryota; kingdom Metazoa; phylum Chordata; order Crocodylia; family Alligatoridae; genus Alligator; species Alligator mississippiensis. Next base: position 121,160,148 of record NC_081826.1, on the reverse strand, counting down.
GGAGCAGAAAACGAGGCATGGTAACTGGAGATGCGCACTCTGCCCTTGTGGCCTATGTTACAATCATCAGTTGTGAGCTCCTGCTCCCCCCTTCCCCCCAGCTTTGCAAGCAAAAAGATGCATGAAAGAGTCTGACCTGGAATGGCTTGTTTCTCTTGCTCCAAATAGAAGGTGGCCTCAGTGAGAACCTCACTCAAAATCACGTGGCTCTTACTAATAATGTAAACACTGAAACACTTGCATTAACTTGTTTAACAATAGTACTTGAGGGCTTGCAATCCACTTCTCAGGCTCAGTTGTAGCTGGGCTACAAGTAGGTGCTACATAGGCAAAATGCCTGGTCAATGCTTGCAGGAGGCTTTGTAGTGCTGCAGGATAGTTGCTATAACCTAGTATGCACAGGCAAGTTCATATGACCTTTTCCTGGAGTTCCTGCATCCTGGAGTATGCAGCTCCTGGAGTTCAGCATCCCTCAACTATAGTGCTTTAAAGCAGCATGCATGGAAGCATCCCCCTCTAGAACTTGTGAACTGAGTGGCACCCTATTTAAAAACATTGTTTGCTTGTTGCAGTGCTTACCTCATTGGCTTTTGTTTTTAACTTCATGAAATTAGCCAAACTAGTCCAATCAGTTTTGAATTCTATCAACTGAGCAGAGCTCAATCCTTCAAATGTGTGATGGTGGTATCACCAACAAGTATCCTAGCTCCCAGACTCTACAAGCCTCAAGCTCAGAAACCCTGAAGTTCAGATGCCACCTAGTCTTGCTTGCCCCTAGCCAAAAGGCTGTAGGAGCAAGCTAGACAGAGCGCCCAGGAACAACTCCCCATCACCATAAATTGTGTGTAGGTAAGACCCTCCCATTTGAGAAGGTATAGTTGATTAGCAAGGGTGCCTGCCTGCAGTGCAATGGACAGGTCTCTACCTTCAACTACACCAAGTCATTCTAGGCTGGGAAGAAAGGGCTCTCCCCTTTCAGGTAGGTAAAACTGCCTAGGCCATAACTATCATCATGGTATCTCTCCTACTTCCTTGCGGAGGGGCCAGACAGTAGGGGCAGGAGAGTGGCCAGGTATAGAGAACACCCTTCAAAGGATCTCATGACACCCTGCTTATGAACTGCTGCTCTAAACAACAACTTGAGAACCTTGAGTCTCCTGGTGTCCAGAATAATATCTGTGTTGTAGAAAGTGTCTTCTGACACACAAGGAAAAGCAAAGCTGGAACTACTACCCTGCCCTCAGACTTTAATGGAATTGCCAATGAAACTAGTCTTCGCTGACTACAGGGTATCAAGTTGTTTGCAATGCTTTAAGGATGGAGCAAGCCTAACTCACTTGCCCCTATTGTAGGCCTTAGCTTTGATATATTGTTTGAAATGTGGGGAGGGGTCAGAGGGCATCTGGTAACAATTTGTTTATGTACCTGTGGAGTCTTGTATTCCTTCAAAGCAGCTCCTACTGCATGCCACCACAACATCGTTATGATTAAGCATTAAACATATTAAGGTTGTTTTAGTAGCTCAGTTACACTGTGCTCTGCCCTTGGGCCTTTTAAAAAAACAAAAAAGCTAATTGTTAAAGTAACTTTTTCTTTGAACTGCTTCACTGGGCTGCACATTAAACTGTTTGCTTCCATCTACTTTGGTCATGGTAGGAACTAATTTTGCTGTTCCACATCTTCCTTTACCATGCAATTCTCCCTTGTGAAAGTTACTACAAGGCTAAGTAGCAAATGTCAGTCAGTGATGCATCAATCCTTTCCCTCCTAGTTTGTAAATTCAAAGTTCTCCATAATTTAAGGGCACAACACCCAACTTCTGTTGCTGATAGTAGACTGGACCGCTACTTACTTGTTAGCCCTAAACATGTTTAATCTTCCACTCAGCCTAATCTGATGGGCAAAATGATATAAAGCAGAAGGGAAATTAGCTTGTCAAACACTGGGCCTTTCAGTGTTGTTCGTTTGTTGGAAATCGGGGACAGCTTTCTGCCCCTCTGTTTCTCTTACAACCACTTGGGTGTTAAATATCTGCTTTTGTGCAGACTAGAGTCTCTCTCACTAATCTAAGTAGCTAGCTACAATCCATGTTCATAAATAGGAAGGTATAATCTCTGAAATCTCACATCTGTGCAGGAGGTAAGCAAAATACTAGGGAACTCTAAGGAGAGAAAAAAAATACTATCTTAGGCAAGGAGAGAGTGTCAAAAGCTACAGTGAAAGGATGGGTCTAGTGTTGGGATTAGAAGACTGAATATCTGTGGGCACATCTACACATGCATTAATGCGCCTCTTGTAATGCTCGTCAAGTTTAGTATCTCCAATGTGAGGTATTAAATGTGCATTAGGCTGCACTAACGTGCAGTAGTGCATTTGCATGGTTTTTTTTAGTGATGCCTAATGCACAGTAGACTTTTACTGCACATTAATGTCACAGTTTTTTACATGATGCTTTAATGCTCAGTAAAATAGTCTACTGTGCATTAAAGCGCATGTATAGACATGCCCAGTGTCTACCTAAGGCAGTGATTTTCAACTAAAGTGTCAGATCCTTTTGAAGAGCGCAGAAGTACGAAGGTAAAGAAAGCTCAGGCTTGTCCCTGCCTACCTGATTTCCCTGCCCCCCGCCCCCCTCTACTGCTAGGCCCCTCTGCAAGGAGATGAGCACTATAATATATAAATTAGTTTTTGAAAAAGGGCGTCACTTAATTTGCAAAAGTTATGAAGGGGATGCTGCAAATCCGGTGAGGAGTGCCTTGAGGCCAAAAAGATTGAGAACCACTGACCTAAGGCTAGAATCCACTGGAGACGGGCTTCCCATGCAGCACCCGGGACTGCAGTGGGGGAGCCGGGCTGCCCATGCTGTGTGCACGGCAGGGGCGGTGCTAGGCAATCTGTGTAGCAGAAAACCTGGGGGAAGCGGTGCCTGTGTGTGGCTTCCCTGACTATCTGGAACTTGAACAGCCCTGGATTATGCATTTTATATGGCTCAGGTCCTTCCTATCTAGCAGTATGTGTGGGGGGCATGGAAACATTTCTGGTAAGAAATAAAGCACATTGCTTTTGATAATGCATTGCTTGTGGTCTCAACAAGGCATCGTACTGGCTGTTCTCCATAGCTGGATCTAGTGGGGTCTAAACTAGGGGTGTTGATTCCTCCCATGGCACTTACTGTTTGAGGTGTGGTATCTTTTTAATTAAAGATACAGTTACTGATCAGTCAACTGGGAGAAGAAAATGCTCATCTGTTGTAGGTGCATTAATTGATAACACTATCGTTATGGGGGTGTAGACAAATTTAGGAAGGATGTGAAGCTTGGAGTAAAAAAAGAAAAAGAGAGCGAGTGAGTATGGCAGCAGTGGAGTTGCCTGACACTTTTCTTCTCCCAACTTGTCTCCACTCCTCCTGGCTCTCCCAGTTGGGTACGGCCACCTCCCTCTGAGGAGATCTGGATCTGTTAAGGGTACTATGTTCTCGGAAGAACCAGGTTCAGTGCCCTCTCTGACACTGAGTGTCTGTGTGGCCTGAGGCAAGTCAGTAAGGGCTAGTTTTTTCAGATATTTGGGAGCTTAATTCTTACAAAGGATCCAGGACCGTAAGTCTCCTTGTTGTTTAGTTTCCCATCCGTTTAAAGGGAATAATACAATTTCTCCTTCTTCATATATTAGCATTTGAGAGAGGCTCCTCTACTTGAGAAACCATCTCCATACATTCCTTGGATAGAGTCCTTCATAATCTAGCCCCTGTGGTGTGCTCCACTGAAATCAGGGCCATAGAGAATGGAGTAGCAATGTGATCTAGTAAGCTAGGCAAGGAACAGGGAAAGCAACATTTTCATGTCCCCTCATCTTTTCCTCAGTGAGGCCTGAAGCTCAGTCCAGCCGCTTATCTTCCAGTCATGTGTTAACAGGATTCAGGTGATACATGTCTCTGAGCACCCATTGAATTACCTTGTGCCTGAAAACTAGTCGGCCTGAGGTAATGAGCACCAGTGAGAGGCATGCCCTTTTACTTTAGTGGACTGAAATGCTCGATACACAATACTCAGTAACCGATGACAGGAGTTTGGCACTCAGAGGAAAGATGTTGAAGGGTTTGTGCACCTTGGGGTTCCTGGTGGCATCCTGGAAAGAGAGGAAACCTTTTGCTATATGCATTACTACATTTCTTTGTCCTTTCCTTCTCCCACCTTACTAGGAAGTACATGGTTGGGACAAGCACGGTTGCTATTTTCCAGTATGGCAACCTCCAGAAATGCAGTAAAGGATAATTCTTTGAACTTAAACTTGGGGACCTTAGTACAAACTTACTAACACTGCAGTTGATAAACTGTGCTGTGCTGTGCTGTGATTAAACTCATGATGTCTCAGTTGCTAGGTTGCTCTCTCTAATGAACCCTGGCTTTTTCTGTTTGCCAGGAGATAAAACACTCCCTAGAGGAATCACATGATTTTTTTTTCATTTGTATTTGATGCATAACTTTTTCCCTCCAAGGACAACATATTACTGTCCCTCTGAATCTGAGGCTCATACATAGCTAGGGGACCTACTCAAATGTTTACAGCCGGCCTTGGAACTGTGGACCATATATTTTTGCCCTGAGCTCACCCTGCACACTGAAGGCACTGATTTATCATTTAAAAATGCCACTGCCTTCCCCAAATACACCCTCTCCTTCCACTTTTCTGCTGTTCTTTCTTAATTTGTGCTTTGTTTTATAGGAGTCCGTTATAATGTGCTCTAGCTACAGCTGATCTCAGTTTAGCCAAATAAGGTAAGACCCATTTCTCCTTTGAAATGCTTCAGGATGTAGGATTTTTAAATGTAAGTATTAAGAGCCGGCCCTTGTATGATATTTTTCAGAGGTTTCTTACTGTGACAGAACTGTAGTATAAGACTCAGTTACAAATAAGCATCCTGCCATTTCACTTGCCATCTCTTCTGTATCTTTGCAAAGGTGTGACTTGGGGCAGCCATGGGCTCAATTGCTTTGGTCTTGAGCATCAGATATTTCCATTTTGGGTTCTTGGTTGCTCAGACAGCATATGCAGCATGCTTTACTGCATGAATATTGAAAATAGGCCACAGCACAGGGCTAGGATAACACAGGAAGGAAGCTGTAATGGATATTGGGAAAGGCAGGAAGCTAATGAAATGCTATGCTACAAAACATGAGTGGAGCTTTCCGAATGCTAATCTGAGCCCTAGCTGGAGCAGGGGAGAATGTATTATGTGAGGGTTTTGAAAGGCCCATCTTCCAGGGGGCAAGGAGTCAAGGGAAGTCGTGTACATGACAACACTGCTGTATCCTCAAGCAGTTTAACAAGAAAACTGACTTCTCACTGTGGCTTTTAATCTATTTCAAAATATCTCACTCCCAGTAAATCCAATGTTAGAAAGAGCAAAAACTAGTGAAAATCATAAATTGCTGGGATGATATAAATGGCTAAGAGAAGATTTAAAGCTAGTCTGTTTTCGTTGCCCCCACCAAAAGCCATTGCATATGTGATTCTGAATTTTAGGAAAGTATAATCAAATTAATCTTGGTAGGTTCTTGTGTCAATACTTGACTTTTCAGCAGTAGCTAATCTTTCCTAGCTTGCCTTAATTTATCAAGATAACAATTTTTTATGATCTGATTGTTGAATTTAGGGTGTTTTTTCACTTGGCTTTCTTGAGGAGCCCATGATGATTTTTTTTTCTTTGGCAAGAATTAATTTCTAATAATGATGATCAGAATGTTGATAATAGTCCAACTTGAGCAGGATCTGAAATCACTTCTACTGAGCAATGAAACAGCTGCTGTATCCATCAAACCATACAATCTGTGCTCAGCAGGTATGGGGTATTTAAGAAGTTCCCCACATTTTTTTTCCATCTGATGTAATAGAAATATTCTAATCATCTTTAAAATTAATACGTAAAAAATGGTTTAAAAGGAAATTTTGTAAGTTCATGCTAAGATCCACATACGTTGAATGAAATTCATACTTATTGGTCTGTTAAATGTTACTCCTCTGTCAAAAGTGCAAGCTCATTCTTACTTATGCTTTGTCTTACAGTGAAAGGCAAGGATTTCTTAGGGTGGTATCTTGTATTGGACCAACTGCATAGCTGGGACAGAGTTAGGCAAGCTTTCAAATGCAAGACATTCTTCATCAGGTCACATTTATAAGTCCCAGCTGTTGTTGGGGTCCCCTTATGCTTAGCACCGTATATACATGGAATAAGAACAAATCCCTGCCTGAAAAGTTTACAAGCTAACTCAGGCAGACAGGAAAAGGGTGGGAAAGGCTGTAAGTATGGGAGAGAAATGACTGCCTAAAGTCCCAGAGCAGGCCAGTGATAGAATAAAACCAATTCCTCCTGAGTCCCAGTTCAGTGCCTTATCTATTCGATTGTGCATCCAGTTGTATCCATACTGACTCTAAGTATTTAAGTACTTAAATATTATAGTGTAAAAACATAGCAAACCATTTATTGTGGGAAATAAAGCAGGGGATCAAGTATTTGCAGGAGGATGAGAAAAGTAGAACTCAGATGAGAGTCTACTGCAGGGAGCCACACAAGATTTTAATTGAGTGAGACACTAGGGCTAAGTACAGACAATCAAAAATCCTGAGGCTGAATTGATTCAATCTTCACAGATTAATCTAGGCTGCATAGATTGAACCGATAAGCAAGTGAACAGACATTCACTTTTTATTCTGGAAATGCAGCCACATGCCTGCAGTGGCCCAAGCCAGAAGCTGGGGGGGCACTAGAGCATGCCTCTCTGCTCAGCTGGAGCAGACAGCTTGGGACAAGGCTAGCCAGCACCCTACAAGGGGAGGGAGCAGGGCTTGCAGGGGAGGTGTAAAGCATCCTGGGCTGCTGGGGGACAGAGAGAATTTGAATCTGGAGGGGATCTGGGACAGAAGTTCAATGAACTGCTTTAACCTAAATCAGTGAAGTCTGATACTACATCCATCCATAATTATCTTAAATCAGTTTCAGCCATTTTGCAATTGGTTTCTGTGCACAGAACTTCTGTTGTGTTACAGATTTGAACCAGTTTCTAATCACTTATACCAGTTTATATGTAATTTCTGTCCCTAGCCTAGATAACCTCCAACAAAAATTTGCCTGAGGGCAAATTACTTCCTCACTCAGCTCAAGATGTAATTACTAATTAGGCTCTCTATTTGCAAACCTGCTGTAATTAGTAATGTTTAAAAGCTTCCTTGGAAAAAAGAAATCTGCCTCCATAGCCAGAATAATTTTTAGAGCATGTTTAGAGAGAAATCCTGAAAAGCTGTTTGTTCTGTCTTGCAGTATCAATGCCTCAAGCCACTTCTGAGTTTGCCCCAGTAGGCATTTAACTTGCAAGTAACAATTTGATTGTAAGATAAAGCCCCAAGACTAAGTAATGAGATCACTTCTGACCATCATGTGAATGTTCTAATCCAGTGGTTTTAAACCTTTTTTCATTTTTGGACCTCTAAAAATTTTTGAATGGAGGTGCGGACCCCTTTGAATTGTAAGTGTAGGTATTCACATACTTTTGATTGATCATAATCTGTGAACCTCCAGGGGCCCGCAGACCATATTGAAAACCACTATTCTAATTCATGCTTTGCTTTTGATGGCAGACCACATCATTGTTCCATTAGGAAGAGCAGCAGCATCTCACATTGACGTGGGACCCTTACTAATATTTATACCAAATGAGTATTCCTACTGAATGATACTCCAACATTGTTACTTTTTGAGGCACTGATATATGTATTTATTGTTGTTTTTACAGCAGCATCTAAAGGCTAGCTGAGAAATTAGGCCCCATTGTGTTTAGGCACTGTACAAATATAGAAAAAGATAGTCTCTATCCCTTGTTGACTTGGGCAATAAGGGTAGTGAGGCTTTTGTTTCATTGTAAGAAAAGTGGAAAACAACTTAGGCTAATCTTAAAAGTTAAAAATCCAACCAAGTAGGATAAAAAGTGGTGTCACCCCGTGCCCCCTTACCAATCCTGTGTGACATGCAGCAGCACAGTCATCTATTTCTATGTGATAGTTAAGCACCAGACCCCATTACAGACCATCATAGAGCAATACCCCTTTTATGTACATAAGCTTCTTTGTTAATTTCTCATCACGGTGCTATCTGATTCCCCATCAGTGTATACTGTGGGCTGTAATTATGAGGCAGAAATAGAATCTCCTTATGATGTGTTATTACCTGAAGTAAGAGTGCAATTGCAATTCTCTCGGCTCCTTGCTTATAGGAACTTCCTTACGTCTCCCCACAGCACATATTTCAGTTGATTCAGCTCCAGGTTCAGAGACGGGCTCAGAAAGCCTTCAGCCACTGGAAGAGTAGTAGCCATTTGTGAAAAGAGGGAAAGATAAAATGAATGGTCATCAACATTCTAATAGGAAAAGTATCAAGTGAGTTATTTTGTCTCTTCTCTTGTGTGTGTGTGTGTGTGCTCAGGAGGATAAACCATAGCCAAACATTTGGTCTGATGCTCATGTTGCAGCAGTTTTTTTATTTGCATATCTAAAATTATTTTTCAACCTATTGAAATAATTGCCCAAGTGAAAATATTACAGTAGCTTGCATTCCCTTCCTCCTTATGCAGACACATGGAGATGGACTGGTTACCTAGGAAACAGCCGAAGGTGGAATTTGATTCAGTATGAGACCAGACTGAATGTCAGAGTCTCAGGCAGGTTTTCAATGGAGAGAAGTGTGTGGGCACACCCATGAAGTGTGTGGGCAGGGCACCGCGGCTCTGTAACATCCGAGAATGCTGAATGCTTGTGCGGTTATATTAGATACGTGATGGGGACTAATCATTACTATCTAAATAAAGTCTATAGCCAGGATTTTATATATACATGTTAAAAGTTAGGCTCCTAAATCCATATTAAAAAGGCCTAAAATGGCTTTGATATGGGTGCTACTAGGTGCTTGGGTCACTAGAACAGTGGTGCTCAACTTTTTGCCCTTGCAGGCCAGATGTGTGGCATGGGGCTAGTCCATGTGCCAGGATCAAACCCCACATGGCCTCAGCCAGCCCCTGCATGGCCCAGATTGGGCCCAGTGTCTGCCCCTTGTGCTGGGATCTGGCCCTGTGCTACTCCCACTCATCCTCATGCACCAGGATTGGAGCCCACACCACCCCTGCTTGGCCCTTTACACTGGGATCAGGCCCCACACCACCTCCACCTGGCCCCATCCATAGGAATCAGGCCCCACACATCAGGATTGGGATCCACACTTCCTTCGCTATGCCTCATATGCTGGGATTGGGCCCCACACCACTCTGTGTCCCATCTAGCATGCAAAGCCATTCTGTCCAGCCTGTGGGGGGCTCCCCATGGGTCCAGAAACTTAGCAGTAGGAGAATGGCAAATGTTTGCCTGCTGCCAAATTTTTGGACTTGTGTAGAGCCCCATGGGCTGGATGACATGGTTCTGGGTGCCGAATCCACTTGCCCTAGAGAATGAGGCCAATTATTAGGCATTTAAATGTGGACTTAAATTCAGAATCCCATTGTTTGAAGTCCAGGTTAGATCAACAAAGGAATTTAAGTAGACCTGAATTACCTAACACTATAATTTAGATTCTCAAGACTCCCACTCACCTGACACCTGACCCTGACTGTCAGCCTCTAAGGGCCTGTTATACAACAGTGGCTGTAGCAAGCCCCAGCACTGAGTGGACCACTGAGGATGAACCTGAAACATCCTCACAGTATTGCTTCTGGGTTTGGAGTCTGTCAGTGGACATGGGTGGGTGAAGCATCCTTGAATACTTTGCTGTCAGGACTTGTCATCACTTTGATGTAGACAAGCCTCTAGCTTCTGCCATTAAAATACCTTAATCACTTACAAAAGGACTTTTCTGCACATGACCAGAAAGTCTCCTTTGTTGTTTAGCCCCTAGCTCCTACTCCAATTTGTAAATATTAGGAATCAGATACGGAGAGGCTGAGAAGACTGAATTGGCTAAGGTTCCAAAAGCAGATCTGGGAATATAATGCAGGTCTCCTGGCTCATGTTCTACCCACTGCAGCAGGTTGTCTCCTTAAAAAGTCTTTCACAAACAGCCTACTCTCATGGGCCTGACATTCTTATCTTGGCAAACTAAGTAAACACATTACCCTCTAGCTGTAGCAGTAAATATACAGTTTGAATAGGTAGGTACCTATAGGTATTAAGTTCATCTGCCCATGGCTCAGCATTGTAGAAAATAGGCTCTATGTTCCAGAAAAGCCTGTTCTTGAATTGATGGAAAGATCTCTGTGCAATCATAATTCTGTGGGTGTGCCCCCACAAACACAATAACACAAGTGGCAAAGGCAGAAAGGCAGATCTGAGAATATATACAGCTACAGTGAGGACCTGCCCCAGAGGCTCTTCAAACAGGGGTCAGCAACCAACAGCCCATGGGCTGAATCTGGCCTGTAAAGCCACTGAATCCAGCCTGCAGATATGGAGGTTTTGGTGGAATTTGACACTGGGGGCTTTACCTTCATTGCAGGCAGGTGTTGGGTGGCTTTGATGGCAGGAGACTCTTGCTTATGCCATAGCCCCACAGCAGGGAGAAACAGCAGCAGGGGCAGCAGCAACCAGATCCTAGAATTGGGTCATATTGGACCCAAGCCAGGCCATTCTGGCTTGCCATGGCAAAAAAGATCCTATGGTAACCACTGTCCTACAACAGGGCTGTCCAACTTCCCCGCACCACTGCCCCTTTCCCCTCCCCTGCCACACAGCAGTGGGAGAGGGGGCTGCAGGGGCTTATGGACTGCATACTGGCCCCTCATGGGCCTCCAGTTGGACGGTCCTGTCCTAGAAGACCTCTAGCTTGGTAGGAGGAAGCCTCAGTGGAGTAAAGTGTAGTGGCCATTGTTGAAAATTTGGACCTAAGTGATTTGTCCATGGTCACAGTAAGCCAGTGGAAGAGACAGGGACAAAATTCAGAAGGGTTGACTCCTAGTTCTGCTGTTTACCCACTAAACAATGTCCCATCCCTTGGAGGTGAACAGTAAGGTGACTCCTTGCATGTTTTCATTTTCAACACAAGCAAAATGAATACATCTAGCATAATATGTAACCAATTGTGCTGTGCCTAACTGCTTCCATACTTGCCTCCACCTCCTGCTAGTGTTACCAAGTTACTTATTAGCTTGCAGGGACCCAATTTGACATCTTTCTAGTTGTTACAGTTACAACAGAATAGTTAATCCAGATACTGTAACTGGTGTTGTTATAGGTCTCCTACCTTCCTGAACTCCCTGTGTCCTGCTTCCAGGTCTACTTTGAATATGAAATGACTGCAAATCGGTTCCCAGTTTTTAAAACCAATTATAGTTTCTGCAACATTCGTTGTCAATTTAAATGAAAAATCATTTTGTATTTTGTACACAATAACCAAACAGATCAGGGAAATATTTGGCCTATCCATTCAGGCTGTTTCAAACAAATCTGAGGGTGGTTATGCCATGTTTAAATCTCTCCCCAGTCTGGTATCATCAAATAACTTTAGTTCCATGGGGTGCAATGGGAGAGGGTAGAAAAAGGAGATGTGAAATATCTAATACAGGAATGCTGGTTTGCAGGTGGGGAAGCTGGGAAGTGGAAATCTAATTGGCAGGAAGCTGGGCAGTGTATGTTGTGCCTAAACTAGAGCAGACCTAGAAAGGAAGCCATCCTAGTTCTGAACTGTTAGAGACCCCTCCTAGCAAAAAGCACTGTACAACACGCAGTACTGGTGTAAATTCTTTTGCTAGCAATTCTACCTTTCCATGATGAAGACCTGTCCTGATTGAAGGCTTTGCATCTATCTGTAGGTTTGACAGCATTGCCTGTAAAAGTGTTGCATTGCTGGAGAACAGCAACTGCCTCTGCTGTCAAGCAAAAGCATCCTAATTTGTCCTGAACATATAAAGAGCTGACCTCTTCACCTTGAAAGCAATAAATTGTGTCAACCCTGCATGAACTGGAAGCTATTTGAAGGTAGCAGTAAGATAGCATGCACTCTCATCTAGCACCTTCACTCCAACCTAGCACTGCTCTATGATGGAAAAAAATGCAATAGATCTAATGCTGTCACATCCAGGTCACTCGATCCTCCCCCCCCCCCTCCCCTAAGTCACCTGTCCATGGAATGTGAGAATAATCTGTACTGAAAATGGTGGGTTCTGTGTTTTAGAAGAATATTTATATAATTTATAATTTTAAAAAGTTACCTGCTGCTGTAAATATTTTGAAAAAATCAAAAACTACCAAAAGCTTTTCCTGTTTTAATTATCATGGTGAAGCTAAACCACTAAAAATCAAAATGGGAAGGAGTGTGCGCTTTGTACAAATTATTATGAATGAATGTAATTTATCCAGGAAAACAATCTGTTGTTTGGTTGGTGAAGTCAGATGTTCTCAGAACAGTGGCCTGTTCCACCCACCTGGGGAGCTGTAATAACTTTGTTGCATCCACAAAATGCTTGGATTTTTTTTCTTTAACGTTTGGGCATTCACACACAATTGTGATCAGTTGCAGCAATGTTTTATTTGTCTGGCTGGTAAACCAGACCAGTTCAGTGATTCGCATCATTGTGGTTAAATCAGATATTGGATGTGCAGGGAAGGTCTCCTGTAGACCTACTGGATCTGTACAAATTAATGATGTATCATGTTCCACTTGAGAGAGCATAATTGCAACAAGCTTCCAATGCATTAGCTTGTCTCACCTACACAGATGATCCCTGAGAAATCCTTGCCTCTCACATAATTTCTGGACCTTCATGGCTACACCACTCTTACACATAGTAGCAAGAGGAGTCTATTGCTTCTTGTATAGGAGGAGGATTAAAGAGACTTGGGTTCTAGTAATGACTGCCCATTGCTTGCTTTGTGACAGTTGGTGAATCGCCACATGTGTCTGGATATAGATTATATATATATATATATATATATCTTCCTTTGTATGAAAACTGCTAGATCAATGAGGGGAAATATCTAACCAGAACTGCAGCAGCATGAGACAGTCCAAACTTTGACTGGGTTGAAGAATTTGGAACAAGTGGGAGGGTTTTTATTCTATGCAACAGATTTCCCAACAGATGAGATGTTTTCAGCATGCTGGCTGGTTTTTGTTTCCAAAAATCTCTTCCAAACCCCTCTGCATTTCATATGCTTCTAGCTTAACCCTGGGGGTGCCCAGTCCCTGACCCACCGACCAGAACTGGCCCCAGAGCCTTGTCACTGAGCCTGCGGGGCTCCCCATGGGCCGTGGCCCTGCAAGCTAGGTACAGTGCACACAGCCTGATCCCAGTGCATGGGTGTAGGTTGCAGCCATGTTGCTCTAAGGACACCGGCAGACGAGGCTGTTTGGGTAAATCCAATATCTTTTACTAGACCAACTAAAACAATTGGAAACATTTTTCTTTGCTAGCTTTCCGGTATAAACACCATCCGTCAGGAAGTGTCTGCAGTTGGTGGCTGCTCTTCCTGGAAGGAACAGAGAAGCCAGAGGCCAGCAGGACGCGACAAAGCCAGCCGGTGCCAATGCAAACGGAGGCAACCCCAGAGATGGGCCCAGGTGGAGGCAACTTGGGGCTGGCATCCCCGCATGCAGTCAGCCCGCCGGGCCCCAGAGCTGGCTCCTGGCCTGCAGGCCCGGGCGGAGGCCGTGCAGGGCCCCCTGCCCCCGCACCGCTCATCCGGCCTCCCTTCAGGCCAGGCCAAGGCAGGGCGGGCTGCGCCCAGCCGCAGCGCAGAGGTGTGGCAGGGTTGAGCCATCGCAGTGCAGCGCCCGCCAGGCTCCGCCTCCTGCGGTGCTTCAGCGGGTGCGACGCGGGAGGGAACAAAGGAGGCCGAGCCGCGTCTCCCGCCCCGCGCCCGGCCCCGGGGGAGCGCCGGCCGCAGCCCCCTGCATACGGGCCCCTCGGCACCCCCCCCCGGGCGCGCAGGAGCCCCGGGCTACTCCCCGCGCCGCAGACAATGCCGCAGCCCCGCCCCGCCCGCGCCGCGCGCCCATTGGCTCCGCCGCGCCGCGCCGCCCCACATTACCTCACCCGCCGCCCATTGGCGGAGCGGGGCGCGAAGGGACGGGGCCGACGAGCGCCTATATAAAGCGAGATCCGGGGCGCGGCGTCCGCAGCTGTCGGGCAGGTTTGGGTCGCTGCAGTGCGGGTTGGTGCGGTGCGGGCGCGCGGAGCAGCAGCCATGCGGGAGATCGTGCACATCCAGGCCGGCCAGTGTGGCAACCAGATCGGCGCCAAGGTGAGCCCTTACAGATCCCCCTGCGCCCAACCGAGCCCCTGGGGGCTGGGCAGCCTGACTCCCTCCCCGCTGGCACCTCCCGGCAGCTGCCTCGCCTCTCTGCGCAGGGCAGGGCGGGGCAGGGTGGGGCGGGGTGGGGCGGGGCGGGGGGGTCCGCGGACGCTTCTGCCTCTGCATCGAGACATTTGGGGTGGGGGAAAAATCTGGGTGGAAGGGGCCTAGCCCAGCCCCCTGCTACAAACAGGACCAAAGGCGATGCCTTCTTGCCCAGTGGTTCTGGGGCAGGGAGCTGTAGCCCCTTTGGGGGGGGGCTTGAGATCCTTTTTAGGGTGCCAAGTCGGGGGGAGGTGGGCAAATATGGCTAAGAGATTTCCCCAGGCATCCGCAGTGCCTGTCACGTGAAGACTTTGCAAGCTGTGTGTGTGTGTGTGTGTGTGTGTGTGTGTGTGTGTGTGTGTTCTCCTTCCCTGCCCCCCCCCCCTGCAGTTAAAAAGCCAGTAGGAACAATGAGCTGGCATTTCCCCCGGGGTGCCTTGAATCTAGCCAGTGGTGGGTGCCCTCAGCCCTAAAGTGTTGGGAAGCAGTGGTCTAGTTCGCGTGATGGGTGCTGAAAATGGCATGCCCGTGTTTCCTATGCCTTTGATGTCTCTGGTCCTATGTCTCTAGTAGCTCTCCCTCATTTTCAGGCTCTAGTCTCTGCTCCTCTCCTTCATGGCAGTGCTGCATGTTGGCCACTGCAGCAGTTGCTGCTGCTGGGGAAACGCCTCTCTGTGCTGTCTCATTGATTAGGCAACAGTACTAAGATTGCGGGTGCAGGCCTAGAGCAGGAACAAGGCGTGCCGGCCACGTGCGGGTATAGGCACCGCTAGCAGCCTGCCTCCACCCCTGATAACTGCCCTCCCTGCTTCCCTCCTGCCCCCCGCCCCCCCTTGTGTTCTAGTTCTGGGAGGTGATCAGCGACGAGCACGGCATTGACCCCACCGGCAGCTACCATGGGGACAGTGACCTGCAGCTGGAAAGGATCAACGTCTACTACAATGAGGCCGCTGGTAATTGCATGCCTTTTTAATTTTTCAGACTCTTGCAGCCAGCCAGATACCAGCTCATTACAGCTGGAAGAGCTGATGCAAAGGAACAGCCCAGCCACCACTGGTTCTTTGTCTAATGGATCCAATTCCCTTCAGAATGATTTTGCAGAATAATGCTCTACACCGCAGCAGTCTCTTTTTCCACCTCCCCCCTATCCCCCACTCCAGCCAGTGCATTACATTGGGAGTACAGTGGCTCTCTTATTAAATAGCTGCTGACTACGGGTCTAACACCAGCTTTTGTTCTTCCCACAGGTAACAAGTTTGTGCCCCGAGCAATCCTTGTTGACTTGGAGCCTGGCACAATGGACTCGGTCAGATCTGGACCTTTTGGGCAGATCTTCAGACCTGACAACTTTGTCTTTGGTATGTCATGTTCTGGACAGCTACACATACCAGTGTCATGCTTTTTTCCTTAATGTGATTACTCTGAAATACCACAGTAGATGTATTGACTTTCATCTCTCTTGTTCTCGCACATTGCGGGTGCCCTATGTGTCTTATTTTGTGTGACACTTAAAGGAACAATTCATCCTTTTAACTTGTAGACTTGAAATGTCCAAATACAAACTAAGGTACAGTATGCACAAGATTCCGTTTACTAGACTGACTTAATCATAATCTCCCCTGCTTAGTAACTAGGCTTTAATGCTTTTCTTATCTTACACGGCATCCTAAACAGATTATGAAGGTGTAGCTTTTGTCTCTCCAGACTAGTGACTAAAATAGCATCTTTCCACTGTGCCTTCTAGGTCAGAGTGGTGCCGGAAACAACTGGGCAAAGGGCCACTACACAGAAGGAGCCGAGCTGGTGGACTCAGTCATGGATGTGGTGAGGAAAGAGTCGGAAAGCTGCGATTGCCTGCAGGGCTTCCAGTTGACTCATTCGCTGGGTGGTGGCACGGGCTCTGGGATGGGCACCCTCCTCATCAGCAAGATCAGGGAGGAGTACCCGGACCGCATCATGAACACCTTCAGTGTCATGCCCTCGCCCAAGGTGTCTGACACAGTGGTGGAGCCCTACAACGCCACCCTGTCTGTCCACCAGTTGGTGGAGAACACAGATGAAACCTACTGCATTGACAATGAGGCCCTGTATGACATTTGCTTCCGCACGCTGAAACTCACGACCCCCACCTACGGGGACCTCAACCACTTGGTGTCGGCCACCATGAGCGGTGTGACAACCTGCCTGCGGTTCCCCGGCCAGCTGAATGCTGACCTGCGCAAGCTGGCCGTCAACATGGTACCTTTCCCCCGCCTGCACTTCTTCATGCCCGGGTTTGCCCCGCTGACGAGCCGTGGCAGCCAGCAGTACCGTGCCCTGACAGTGCCGGAGCTGACGCAGCAGATGTTCGATTCTAAGAACATGATGGCGGCCTGCGACCCACGCCACGGCCGCTACCTGACGGTGGCCGCCATCTTCCGGGGCCGCATGTCCATGAAGGAGGTGGACGAGCAGATGCTCAATGTCCAGAACAAGAACAGCAGCTACTTTGTCGAGTGGATCCCCAACAATGTCAAGACGGCCGTCTGCGACATCCCCCCGCGAGGCCTCAAGATGTCTGCCACCTTCATTGGGAACAGCACAGCCATTCAGGAGCTGTTCAAGAGGATCTCGGAGCAGTTCACGGCCATGTTCCGGCGTAAGGCTTTCTTGCATTGGTATACAGGCGAGGGAATGGATGAGATGGAATTCACGGAGGCCGAGAGCAACATGAATGACCTGGTCTCCGAATACCAGCAATACCAAGATGCCACGGCTGATGAGCAAGGTGAATTTGAAGAGGAAGGTGAGGAGGATGAAGCCTAAGGCTATTGTTTATAAGAGGGACTCCAGTAAAGCAGGCATGTGTACCGAATGACTTCTGTTAGTGGTGACTGAAGCATGTTCTCTGTTGCAGTGTACTTAATTATCCTGTCAACCATGTGTAACCTTAACAAGGACCTCAGTGTAACAGTTTTTGAAGTCAAGTTTATTATGATGGCTCTCGTGTTTAAATCAATTTCAAGATCACATATAAAGGCATGTGTTCTATACGACGTCTGCTGTCTCTCTTTCTTTAAAACTGGTATTGATGCTAACTTTACATAAATCTTTTCCATCTCTTCTCCCTTCAAAACACTTGCACAGTTGTCTTGTTGAGTCATAATGCCTCTCACTTCCCCTTTTCCACCCCCTCTCCATCCCGTCCTCAGACAAAAGCAGTTCTGTGGCCTGCACTTCACTGGGCAGACATTTCATGATTCTAACTTTTTATTAAAGCACAACTATAAACATGGCTTAAACACGCCACAATTTCTCAAAAAGGGGAATCAAACAGTAAGTACCATGTTTGGGGATGGCTGGACAATAAAGGCAGACATTCAGTATATGAAATCAACCTTGGATGGACTTCATCTGTCAGGCTTCTGCTAGGAATTTTTCCACTTCTGTGTTGAATTCCTCTGCAAAGCGCAAGTGTAGATTGTGCTTGCCTTCTGGTATCACGAGCAGCCTAAAAAGATTCAAAGTCATGAACTCTGTTGAATGCACTGACAAGCAAATTGCTTGGGACTACTTTCTGATCTGGTTACACAAATGCCAACCTGAAATTAACTCCCTTAACTGCTCTTCAGGTTAACTTGGCTATAACAGCCAACCCTGGTCTGTACTTGATTTAAAAACTAGTTGAGCTACTTCTTGTGTTGAATATCCAAGAGGGTTACTAGTTCTGCCTATAAATTTAACTTGCTTGTAAGGAAATAAAATTTTTTTCAGGCAGAATTCTAGTTCTGTCTTAGCATAAATTTCCAGAAAGCTTCTCACAGCTGTTTCTGCTAACTGGAGCATAGCAGCTCTGCTTAGGCAAGGATGGATGGGGTGGTGGTCACAGGAAATCTTTTTCTTCCTTGAGGGTATAGAAGGTGGATGACATCCTTCATGAAGGTAGGTGAGAATGAATAGATGTATACCAGCTGAATCTTGAGATAATGACCTATGATTTGTATCTCTCTCTCTCTCTCTCTCTCTCTCTCTCTCTCTCTCTTTTTTTTGTAATAGTAGCAGTAAAACAACTTCCAAAACTGAAAGCCTTGTTGGCACTGAAAGTGCTAATAGTTCTTAATTTAAGAGGGAACTTCTGTACTGAATTATACCTCAAACTAGCATATGCTTAAAAGCAGTGGCTCTGAAATTAAGTGATCTAAAGCTTTTAATATTTTTAGTGTGGGCACAATGAGGCTAAATGTATACAGGTTTCAGGTATGGTACACTTCAGAACATCAAAGTGTCATACCATACATTGGACTTGTTGGAAAAAAAAAAAAAAAAAAAGAGGCCAGTCTTCTTTAGAATGTTTACCACTTAATACCAAGTTAGGAGATTCCACTTGCTCCTTCTTGTATGACACTACATTTAATTTTCCTGTTTTTAGCAAATTTATTCAGAGCTTAGGACAATCCCATCATGAATTTCAGAGCCAATGCAAAATGCTTCTGGATATAAAGTGAGTTGAGGTTTCAGAATAGATATTTCAGCACTACTGTATAACTGTTGGTTGAACAAAATAGTAATTGTAATTGGTTTTATCTTTTTTAATAACAAGGTTCTGTTGCAACATATGCAATACTCCTATAACTTCAGTGTGACTTTTGGTAGAGGATAAAAGCTACTTTGTCTTAGGGAAAAGAGCAGTATTGTGTGAACCTACTCAGTTTTTGCGCACCTTGTGACTATTGGGTTTGCTGTAAAGTACACAAAACTAGGAGTCTTGAAAGCTGATAAAATATATGTAGATGTACAAATATACACCACTGCAGTAAGTGCATTGACTTTACTGCTAAGGCCAAAATGTTTTTTTTTTTTTCACCTCAACTCTACAAAGAACAGTACTTGAGTAGTGTTATTGAGCCAAAACCCCCAGAACTTTCATATAATCAGGAAAACCTTGCTGCCTTCTACCATTGTATAAAATTAAAAAGGAAAAAAAAATTCCTGCAAAAGCAGGAAGTCAATAAGGGGTGCTAAGCTCTCCACAAGAGACTACAGCGGTAAATGTCATGGTTATCAATATTTTCCACATTGGAACAGAACCTCCCTTCCCATTTACTTACGTGAAATGGACGGCATAGTTTTGAACCCTAACATCTTTGCAAGACCCACAGGTTGAGAATTAATTTCTCTGTACTAAAGTATGGAACCACATACCTCTTCTCAATGTCCTATGTTAATCTAAGTTCCTTTTCTAGCAGTGTAAGTACTAGGTAGCCCTGGAGCACAGAGACAAAGTGCAGTGCAGCATCTTTACTTCAGAAGACTGCACTTTGGAGAACTGGAACAGCTCACCTAGATGTTACTGTGACCTTTCTTCTAATCCTGCCTCCTCGGAGCAAGTTTAAAAAAAAAAAAAAAGCCACCAGAATGAGATCCTTGCCCATTTAGTGTTAAACACTGGGGGACATCCAGAGCACCGATGAGTGCGCTGAAATCTAAGGAAACAGTAGGAATTATAAATACAGTCCACAGGAGAAAATGGAACATCCTTTAGTAAAAATGCTTTTCTTGTGACTGTCAATATGCTATCTGGATATTGAATTGCTCACAGAAGAATGTATTTTTAGGAACTGGGTTTAGAAGGTAAACTCTGATCTTAAGTCTTATGGAGAATAAATAAACAGAATTTACCCTGCTTTGGCTTCATAAAAATGGCTTCTGCTTCCCTAATCCTACTCTGTACTACCAGTCTGGGCTGCTGGATGTATGCAATCATAAAATGGTAACACTAGCTGAGGGACTGTGCTCTCTGAAGAGAACAAACAGGTGCTTTTCTACATGCTGCAACAAAGGGCTTCCTGAGTTTCTGAAGTGGGTGTTCCTTCTAGGCTTTCCTTATGTGCAAGGGTGAGTAGTGACATGTTTGTAGGCTGCTGCCTGCCAAAAATAATCACAGGCCACTCATAACTTTGAAGAAAAGCTTTGACAATGTTCCCTCCTGCCTACCACAAGACTTAATGGGAAAAAATCTCAGTCAGTGTATAAGATGTATTGGCACTCGCTGCTATTTGCTAATACCTAAGTGTTCAGCTCCAATCCTGGTGTAGCTCAATTCTTTACTAACCACTGTTAGCGCTGCTGGAGGGGGATAGCTACCAGGTATCATTTGGCAGAAGGAATGTGGTGACAATGATTTAGAAAAAGGGGTCAACTCATCTGAATATATGTTAGCACATGGTCTTTATTTTTTGTGTTTCACTTAGCTCTTTGCCCACCTTTTCTATTCACGTCAAACCATGGTTCATACAGTAAAAAGGGCGCAGGCTCTTTTAATTGCAGTATAACATGCTGTGGATTTGCCATGCCCCCCTCTCCTGAGGCCTGGACAATTTTGTCAAGCTGTTTCACATCCTGTGTTTGCTTCTTCCCTTCCAAAACCGTGCTTCAAGAATGTGTAGTGGTAGGACTCACCGTGCTCCTCGGATGTTCTTGTGAAGATATTCTGGGTGAAACGGTGGTACCAAAGGGTCTTTCGCACCATGTATTATAAACGTTGGACACACAATGTGTGGCAGTAAATGTTCACAAATGTTACCTGAAAAAAAAATTTTTTAAAGTGTCAGGGTCACACTTTTTTATTAAAAGAAATATGCACAGAAAATGAAAGCTGAAAATATTTTAAGAGGCTGGGGACTCTATTGTAGCTCTTAGCCACTGGTTCCCACTACAGTGTAGAATACAGTGTAAAATTATTTTAGGGAAATAAGTAAGTACCAAACTTATTTTGCCTCGTATAGAGGTCAGTACAAAGATTTCTTTCTCCATGGTGAAGTGAATAATAGACTTTCTCACTAACCACCACCACCATGTATCAAGCTAGTGCATTGAAGTGTTTCTGACACATTTTTCTTAACTTTTTACTTGCACATCCTCAACACGGCATAAATCTCTTGTCTATAATTAATCTTTTCTGTCTCTGAGGTCTGCACCATCTCAGTCTATTCTAGTTTGTTATGTGGTTACCAAGCTACAGGTTACCTGACTTGATTCTTACATTTTTTTAAAACCTGTAGTATCCATAACAATTTAGATCAAAACATACAGCGCTATCTGCTTCTAACAGCTACCATTAAGACTATCATTCCTTTGTGTACTAAACAACCATTTAACACAAAACCACCATTCAGACAAAAGTTACCAATCATGACTATAATGTATATTACACCTCTTCAACTGTAATTTTTGTTTAGGTGATTTTAAGCTTTTTCAATAAAGCAAGTGTTTCATCTATTTTATATCACCCGCTTTCTTCAGCAAATATATACTACAACTTAGCAGCCCTAGTGATACACTTATTAGCCAGCTATGTCTGTTGTTGCTGAAATTGAATTTGTGGTACATAAAAGAAGAGAAAAAAATAATTTGAGGTTATAGATTCTTAAGCAATCTTTAAAGCCTACTTGCAACCATCTTTTTGTCGTTATTGCCAGTGTTGGTACATAATTCTGGTGTATAGATTCACTCCTTTTCCTCAGCTCTCAATTCACTTCTTGCTAGGTTTTAATAATGTGTTTCCAGCCATTTGTCTATATGTATTGCCTTGCTTTACAAATTTGCTCACTCGCCATTTTACTTAAAACCATTTTAATCCCAAGACCTCAAAGCACATTTTGATGTTAATTAAACTCCAGAACAGCAAATACAGAGGTTTTAGTTATTTGCCTAAGGTCATAGTCAGCAGCAAAGCCAGAAAATAAGCCCAACTATCTCCTTCAGTGATCACTAGACTTCACTTCCTCCCTTAATAGTTGTGCAGCTATGTTCCACAACTCTGTGGAACTCATTAATATCAACATGCTCAGTGAGGTTGCAATTTATTTTTTACAGCTGTTTGCATCACTAGCTTGTCTCCTACTCATGGCAGACAGGATCACTTGGTGTTTTTTTTTTTAATGTTAAGTATTTATTTGTCTACTAAGAAGTTTTTGCTCCTTTTACCTAACAGTCAGGGAGTTCTCATTTGTTTTACTGTAATTTTCATTTACTGGTACTTTTTCCATAACCATGACTGATTTTAAATTCAAAAGACACCTGCTCCATTTCACAGATGACCTAAAAACCTGAGACTTCAGTTAGGAAAGGAGAAGGCAAGGGGGGAAATGATAGGGGTCTATAAAAACCTGAAGGGTGTGGACCAAGTGAACAGGGACCTGTTGTTCACCAAGTCCCAGACTACTAGAACTGGGGGGCAATCTAGTTAGTCACCTAATTAGTAGGTGGCAGGTTTAAAACTAACAAGAGAGAGTGCATTTTTAAGCAACACATAGTTAACCTGTAGAATTCTTTGCCACAGATGGTGGTGGAGGCAGATAGCACAGCCAGGTTCAAAAAGGGACTCGATAAATTCATGGATGATAAATGTCTTAATGGCTATTGAACAGAACAATTGAAGATGTTTCCTCTGGCATCTCTAAACTAATAATGAAAGATGCTAAGGAGAGTACTGAATAGGGAACAGATCACTAGAGATATCTGGTTCAGTACTCTCCCTATATAGCACCCACTTCTGCCCCTCTCAGAGACAGGATACTGGACTGGATGGACTATGGGTCTGGCCCATTATGGAATTTCTTACATTTTTTGGCACAATGGGCTTTCTCCTCCAATGTGCTGAGCACTGCTAGCTTTCACCAGTTTCAGTGCGTGTTGAAAATGATCCACTTTGAGCTCAATTACAGTACCTTGTTAAATCTTTTTATTTGACCAGATGGCCTCTCTTTCACAGGCATTTTTAATTGCACAGGTGTTGAAAATTCTGTGCTCTCTACAGGCTGTGGCTGTTATCTGCAAGCAGCAGACAGGCTGGCTTTCGTAGCTAGTATATCCCAAGACTTCTACATTTCTCTCTTAAAATGCAGTCCTTCTTTAAAAAAAAAAAAAAAGTGCTAGGATATATCTTGTAAGATGCCCCTAAGTTGGAAAAAAATTTATCATACTAAGCAGCTGATATTCTTCTTACAAATCTGTCTCTGGACTTGAAGGATTAAAATGTGAGTGAACATTTTCCTTGTAGTCACATAAGGCCTGTTGTTTATCTTAGAAATATTAGCTCTATTACTACTTTCTGTATGAAGACTAAAGGAAAATGCAAGGAATTCTGAGCTCTTTGTCTTATGTGCTCTGTCATGGATATATTTCTATTCAGTTGTTTAAAAATAATTGTGTTATGAATTGGAACAAAACTATTTTTCAGGGTTTAGGACCTGTCTTTTTTACAAAGTTCTGTATGAGGTAAGAAAGATGGTCGGGATTTTCAAAGTTAATATTTTAAAATAAAACTGTTAGAATGCAGAATTGTGACTTGTAATTGGATTTTTGGTCCCTAACTTATGGCTCTACTTACAACCTGCTTTGTGAGTTTTGAACTATAAAAGTCTGAAAAACCATGTTTCCTCCTCTGATTAATTGCTTGACACCTATTTGGAAAAACAGGCTCAGCTCCTACCTGCAGCAACTATGAAATGAAACACATTCAGTGCTGTTTTACTGTTCTGTTTGAGCAAAGGCTATCTACAAGTAAAAGAGGGGAGGCAAGTAAGCCTGAGGCCTGCTGAAAAGCAATGTTTTAGTATCTAGGTTTGTGGTGAGCAAAGCTAGAGAATCATCAGCTAATTATCTACAGAACTTTTTTTTTTCCTTTCTATCTCTCATTTTATAAAGGCTCTGCTCAATTTATGAGGGTGTCAGAGCTGGCTTATAATGCTATATGTGTGTCTTGTTTTTTCCAGTAGCTTAAAATACTGTTGAGAGATGTCTTTGTTTTTTTTTTAAACCCAGAAACCCTCTATTGATACAACCCTTCCAGGTTAGCACAGAAGACAGTTTACCACCTGACTTTTCAGCAAATTGAGATATTCCATTCACCCAAGCTTCACAGGTTCTGGCAAAATAGTCATGTCCATACATTTCTTCCATTGGTTTCCTGACTTTCTCACTCCATTTTGAAACGTCTCGGATAGCTGTGTAAAATGATATTGGATATATTCAAGACACTTTCACTCAGTAAATTAAACCTGCATTTGATTACAGATCATATCCAAATAGATAAATGGGCATCTTTAAATCAAAGTACAAATATTTAATTTTACATTCAAAATCCTGTCTGAGGCACGTAAGTAATTTGTGGGGGCAGAAAGCAAGAAGCATGAAAAATAAACTAATCCCAGTATCTTTAGCTGAGTCCTTTCTAAATTTTAGGATGTAAACGATTGCCTGGCTACTGTACTCCTAAGGGTGAAGAAGTTAGAGGTTTCAACTTTCATGTCCTCTGGCTTTAGGACTTCATTGGTATGTACAGGCAAATCTTGCAGGATGCCAACCCAAAATGTGGCTATCTTTAGAGAATAAAGTATAAGGTACAAGATGCATTAGTTTTGAGGCAGTACTCTGTTCTAGTCCCTGGATGGAAACTCTCACATCTAGCAGTGTTCATTGGAATGGAGCCTTTACTAGGGGCATTCCAGGAAGCTGACATCATGATACATTTGCCATCATCTTTGGGATTGTTTTCCTCATACTTAATGGTGTCATAATGACTTACTACATGCTGGATAAAACTGTATAAATAACCTGAAACTCTACTTTACTTGTCACTTATTTTCCAGGTTTCTTCCCCCCCCCCCCCAAAAAAAAAAAAAAATTTCAATTATGCCCAGAAAGCAAATGTCTATAAGCAGAGCTGTCCCTAGAGGTGTGCGGGGCCTGGGGCATATCAGACTGTGCAGGGCCCAGGTGGGGCTGGAGCCAGCAAAGCAGGGTGGGGAGCAGCTGGAGTGGGGGGAAGGAGGCTCTAGCAGCTAGAACCAGCAGTGTTTGACAGAGGTGGCAACAGGGCCTATACAGCACTGACCGTGGGGGGGGGGCCCAAAGCACAGGACCCAGCGCACTTGCCCCAAGTCATTCCTCCCTGCCCAAGTGATGGCCCTGTCTATAATAGTGGCATCACCTGGTCAGTCTTGCTCCAGAGAAGCAAAGACAATTGATGCTGTCATAACAGAGAAGGAGACAAAGCTGTACGGTTATGAACTGCCAGAAAGCAATGAGTATTACTGAGAGATCTTTTAATTGACTTGATATGGCAAGGCCTATAGAATTCAGCAACCAGGCAAATAAGATGAACTAGAACCAATTAGGCAAAGCAATATGAATAAATGAGTGAAATATGTTACCTAATATCTGTTTAGTGGCCACTGGGAAAGTAATCCAGCCTAGGCTACTTGTTACTGAACAGTGATTTCCATCATCTAATCTACATCTTCATTTGGTATCATTGTGGCAATTCTATTACAGAAACCATGAAAATACATTAAGACAAGATAACCCTACTCCTACAGGTAACCTCTTTAGCATTTTGTCAATCACTGGGTGCATCTATGTGAGATGTTTACTGTGGAGTTACCTATAATTAGCCTTTCAGCAAATATCTTGGCATCTACATGTGCAACCCTATTAGGCCACAGAAAACTAATAAACTTTGCAGCAGGTTAGTACAAGTACTATTCTGCATCAGAGGGTTTTGTTTTTTGGGGTGTGTGTGTGCACATACGTGCACATGCAGCAATGCACATGTAGATGCTGATTTGGCTGCCTGGGGCACTCGGGTGTTTTCAACGTGGGGGCTGCCTGCCACTAGCCCTGTGCTGGAGAACCCTTGTGCCCCAGCCAATCCCTCCACAGCATGCTGAGCTGGGTTGGAGCAGCCCCAGGCTGGCAGCCTGACCACCCCACCTGCTGTCAGCTAGGGCTGCTCTGACTCAGCTCAACATGCTGCAGTCCCAGGTGGATGTTCAAACAGTCTGCCCAGAAGCAGTATACTCCAGTGCAATATAGTTTCTCAGGTCAGAAGGGACCTGAACAGATCATCAAGTCTGAACCCCCTGCCCTGGGCAGGAACAAGTGCTGGGATCATAATGCCCAAGCCAGATATTTATCCAACCTCCCCTTGAAGACCCCCAAGGTAGGGGAGAGCACCACCTCCCTTGGGAGCCTGTTCCAGAGGCTGGCAGCCCTAACCATAAAGTAATGCTTCTTGATATCAAGCCTGAACCTGCTCTCAGTCAATTTGTGGCTGTTATTCCTTGTTATCCCAGCTGGTGCTTGGGGGAACAGAGCCTCCACCGATTCTTGCTGGTCCCCCCTGGTGAGTTTATAGATGGCCACCAGATCCCCTCTCAGTCTTCTCTTGTGGCAGCTGAATAGGTTCCGGCCCTTCAGTCTATCTTCATAGGGCCTGGCCTACACTGGAGTTTATTACTTCTAATTAATTGCATGTGTAGATGTGCCCAGTGACAAGAAAGCTTTCTGTACCTGTCCATAGGACAAAGTGGAGAGCTTCATTCCTCAGTACAGCATTCTTATATGCATCTAATCAAACTTTTTAAAAAAGATTTTATTTCACGTTTTACTGTAATGTATGCAGCAGGCTTGTAATTGTGTGTATATATATCAAGGATATTGTAAAATAGAAGTTGTGTTTATTTAAAAAAAAATAAAACTTAAAAGCAGAGAATTCTTCATGTACATACAGTTAAAAAGAACTCTTGGCTGAAATTAACTGAAAATTAGATAAAATCAAGTAAATGTTTTAACTTTTTTTTTTTTTTAAGGGGGTGATATTAATGTACATGTACAAGACTTTCACATGTAAACTAGACAGTTCCAAACATTGGGTAGAATCTCTGAAGGTGTAAATCAGTATCCAGTGGCTTAAGTGCTAATAAAGTTATTTGTATCTACGGAGAATCTGGTCTGTGAACTCTTCTAACTTGTTTTAAGGGTTTGGGGTTTTGGGGTTGTTTTTTTTTCCCCAAATTAATTAAAAGCTAAAAGGGAATTTCCAAACTTGGTGGCTGCCTTTGCCACCTTGTTGAACAGTGACAACTAGTTAACACTTGAACCACTTAAGTAGAATCAACCAGAAATCCTGTCTTGTTTTACTCGGCAAAATTTTTGATACTACTGTACAAGGAATTTCAATAGAATTAAAACAAATTAGTAACTTTATGTGAGAGGCAAAGATTTTTGTAGGTGACATCTCTTACTGGACCAGCTTTGTAGTTGCAATAGATTTAAACAAGCTTTTAAATGCAATACACTCTTCTTCAGGTCCCATAATTTTACATGAGCATTTTCTGGTAGACTATAAATGCCTAGAGTGGAAAAAGGTATATGCTAGAATACTAGGGCTTGCATATTTTTAAATACCTGTTATTGCTAGAGACATTTTCCCCTAACTTTATTTTATCTAGAGTGATCTTGGGAATTGGCCTTGCTAAATTCTTAATCTACTCTTGAATTTACAAACATGGAACACTTCTGCTTTCTGTGCTGCTTCCTTTAATTTGTCATGTTTTCAACTGTATAGTGTCCTTAGTATAGTGCAAAAAGAGACCAATGTTTTTCCCTTCAGATTTTTTTTTCCCTTTATTCACTGAACTTATCCATACCGTTGTAAAGTTTAATATCCTCCTTGGTGACACTGGAGTTTGCTCCCCAAACAACCAACTTATGAATAAGAGATGGGTACTTCGCAGCTGCTATGAGTGCTGTAATTCCACCATCGCTCCATCCCAGCATGGAGAACTTCTTGAACTTCAGTGCCTTTTATTGGTATAAGAAAATTATAGTGAACATCCCTGGTCTTTGCTGCTAAATGGTTTTATCTACCTGCAATCAAATGTTTCTTGAAATCTAGCTATGGTACACAGACTCGTATGCAGAAATTGCAAATACAGTTGAATTCTAATTAATATGAACAACTGAAATGAAACTACAGATTCCAATGGATTGTATCCCAACAGATGCATTGTATCTGTTATACAATGGAAGGTTTACAGACTAGTTGAAATATCAAGGATACAGAAAATGAGGTGTTCTCCCAAACATTGCTTGAGCTGATTATAATGAAAACAAGACCTTTAAAATGACTTTAAAAAAAGTGTTATTCAATATCTGTGGTAAAATGTTTTCAATATGTTTGTCACTACCCTTGCTGTAGAGATGAAGCTGTGTTACGGTGCATGATGGCACCTTAGACAACCCCGAGAGGAAGTTATCAATGAACTGTAGAAAATTAAAGAGTTAATATGATCTGGAAAACAAATGGCTTCCTGGTATTTTAGTCGCACATACGTTTCCCCCCTGCAAAGATCTGTCCTCCAAAATTGGGGTGCATGTCTTAAGCACAGAAACTGATTGCCATTCACCCCCAGAGGAGCTGTGTTGCCAAATAGCTACCTACCAACTTCTCTCCACAGCAAGTGGGGGAGGATCAACCCAGTGTTAACCCTTTCACAGCCATTCCCAGCTTGCCAGAAGGTGGTAGCCATCTGACAGACTGGCAATAGAGCCTCTCCATGAAAAAGCCAGTTCTAGGCCACGATTCTAGAAAAGTCTCTAAAATCTAAACAAGGTGTTCCTTATTTTCAGGAGCAAGGAAGGGAGGGGGCATTATGTGAGAAAAATACTTTTGGGTGCGTACTTGAAGATAGCAAGGACTGGTAAAGACCAAAAAGAGTTGGAGTGGGGGTGGTAACATTGTGAGAAATCAGGCTTAACTGGTCCAAGTTTCTAACCAGTATATTTGCTCCTGAATGTTGTAGGCCCAAAATCTTAAGTAACAGAGTAAGCGGTTTATTGGTGCCAATCCACACTCTTTCTGTGCTCTAAGTTAGCAGCATGGTTTTAGCGCATGGTAAATCAGGGGTGGGCAAAATACAGCCCGTGGCCTGTGGTGGGTCCCTTGGCCCCACCCAGCCCAGGCATGGGGGGCAGCCCAGGCTATGGTACATGTGCCTGGTCCCATCGCCCCTGGGCATGGAGATGTCACCTGGCACAGCTCAACTTATCCCTGTGTGCAGCTTGGACACACTGGGAGATGTAGTCCATGGTGCTGGGGCAGGCAGTACAGTGGCCAGACATGGCTTCCCAGTAGTCCCTGCCACCCAGGAGCAGGTGCATGTCCCACTGCTGCTGGACCCCAGCCATGATGCCCAGGCACCCTGGGCCCATCTTCCTGACATCCACTACTGAGAGCAACAGATAGCAGGTGAGCAGGCAGGGTCTCCGTGGAGACCACCCTGGGACCCCCATGGGCAAGGCATGCTGGCTGAGTAGATGGGATGGGGCTGTGGGCAGACAGCAGGGCCAGGGCCAGGATCGTAGGGCAGTGACAGTGTTGGGCTGGGACTGGGCAGAACCACAGTCCACTTCCTGCTGGTCCCTGTGATGGGTTCCAGTTCCCTGCCCTGCAGCTCTTGCGCCCTTGCAGGGATGTGCACCCATCACAGGGATTGCAGCTCTGCCCCAGGCCCTGGCCCCACCTGCCTGTCCCACTTCTGGACACCACTCCCTGGCCACCTGTGGCCCCATCTCATCCACCTGGTGAAGCACACCCTGCCCACGGTGGTCCTGGGCCGGTCTCCATGGAGACTCCCACCTGCTCCATCCAGCACCCACAGCAATGGGTGTGAGGGCAGACAGGCCTGGGGCCAGCCAGTGTAAACAGCTGTGACAAGGGGACTAAGGATGGGTGAGTACCCCCTCCCCTGCTGGCCTTCTGACCATCAAGAGCTCACCAGAACTCCTTAAGTGGCACTTCAGTCAAAAAATAATTGCTCCCTTCAAAAAATAATTGCCCACCTCTGGTAAATGCAAAGCTGAATTGAGGTCACTTAGTCTTGATCCTAGATGTGAACTATAGTTGGTTATAACAGTCCATTTTAATTGCTGCTTTATGACAATCCCAGTTAAACATTTTGCTTTGGACATAACACCCTTTCCTTAAGGAAGTCTCTGAACATAGCTGTAGTCCACAAAGATCTTAATTTGTCCTCACTTGTATACTACTACCTGCAGGATTTGGAGATTCTAGGTCACCACCTCTCTTGCACCAGAATATGCTTGTGGTGGATGGGAAGAAGGAGGCTGTAGGAGGGTGCTGCTGTGTTACTTGTAATGACACAAAGGAGCCTAGAACAGTGATTCTCAACCCTGGCCTGCCATGCGATCTTCTTATGGGTGCCACATAATGTTAGCATTGTTTGCTATCCAAACATCTACACAGACATTTCAAATAGGAGTCTAGAGTACCAAAAATATTCTGACCTGTGGTGGTCTTTTTTTGAGACATTTGAAACAGAAGAATTACTCTATTTCTGAGGCAGTGGCTTGAGCCTAATGAGAGGTGCTTTGAGCCATAAAGGTTGAGAACCACTGGCCTAAAAAGTCAAAGGTATCGACATTGTACAGGCTGTTACTCTATAATGTTAAACAAGGTTTGGAGTTCTGCATATAGAGACTTCTCGTCATTTAGACCCAGAACAAATAATTGCCATAATAATCTTTCCACAGAAGATGTGGAAAAACATTTACTTTACTTAATGTGAAGTGAGGCTTTTATACTCCTTATTCCCACTCCCTTTGGCATGACGGAGGCTTACTAAGGTCTCTCCATTGCAGGTCTTCTACACAGTATTTAAAGATGGTATTAACTGTTCATTTTGGAGAACAGTGAGAAAGTTGGTTGAAATGATCTGGACCTGTTGGTGCTGGGATAAAATCATTCTTCCTTGAAGCAAGAACAGGTATTAAAGAGTGGGGAAGAATAACCAACAGCAAAAATGCAGTTTCTTATTTTGGCACTGGTTCTTTCTTACAACTTCTTCAATGAGAGAGAGGCACAGTGCAGGATCTCGTAAGCCTTTCCTTAACGTGGCAAATTCATACCAGTCTTGGGCTATGCAACGTACTGCCTGAGTCTGCAATTTTAAAAGGCAGGTAAAAAATAGTGGGTTGCAAAAGATAAGCTCCTGGCTGTTTAAGCCAGTCTACACATATAGAAGGAAAAAAAAAAAAGGGGGGGGGGAGGGGGTTAGAAAAGAGAAGAAATGAGGTGAGGAGGAAAATGTCATCCTTTTCCTGGTGTGTCAGCAAAAACACAAGTCTCACACTCCAGCTGGTAGTCAGGACACTACCAAAGCTGCTGAAAGTGGTAAGTTCATCTAAGTTCTTCTTCCTGGCTCAGTCTGGTCAAGTCATCTCTTGGGATGTTATAGAATCATAGAAAATGAGGGTTGGAAGGGACCTCAGGAAGTCATTTAGTCCAACCCTCTGCTCAAAGCAGGACCATCCCCAACTAGATCACCCCAGCCAAGGCTTTGTCTAGCCGGTCTTAAAAACCTCTAAGGATGGAGAGTCCACAATCTCTCCGGGTGGCCTGTTTCAGTATTTTACTACCCTCCTAGAGAGTTTTTCCTAATATCTAAACTCAACTTCCCTTGCTGCACCTTGAAACCATTGCTCCTTATTCTGCTATCTGCCACCACTGAGAACAGTCTAGCTCCATCTTCTTTAAACCCCGCTACAGGTAGTTGACGGCTGTTATTAATCCCCTCTGTCTTTTCTCTTCAGCAGACTGAATAAGCCCACTTCCCACAGTCTCTCCTGATGTGCCCGAGCCCCTACCATTTTCACTGCCCTCTGTTGGACTTTCTCCAATTAGTCCACATACTTTCTGTAATGGGGAGCAAGTACTGGATACTGTGATCTCATCAGTGCTGAGTAAAGGGGAATAATTACTCCCTTCATCTGCTGGCAATATTCCTACCAGTGCAGCCCAGTATACTATTAGCTTTCTTGCCCATATTCAGCTTATTGTCCACTGTAACCCCCTAGGTCCCTTTCTGCAGGGCTGCTGCCTAGCCAAATGGTCCCCAGTCTGTAGCGGTTCATGGGATTGTTCCATACTAAGTGCATGACTGTGCACTATCCTTATTGAACCTCATGAGATTTTCTTTTGGTCCAATCTTCCAACTTGTTTAGGTCTCTCTGCATCCTAACCCTACCCTCCAGCATATCTACTACTCTCCAACCCCCCTCCCACCCCCCCAGCTTGGTGTCATCTGCAAATTTGCTGAGCATGCACTCTATTCCATCTTTCATGTCATTGAAGAACTTAAACAAAACTGGCCCCAGGATTGACCCCTGGGGCACTCCACTTGATACCAGCTGCCAACTAGACATTGTGCCATTGACTGTTACCTTTTTGACCTGATGATCCAGCCAGTTTCTATCCACCTTACAGTCCATTCATCCAGCTTGTACTTCTTTAGCTTGCCTATGAGAATGTTGTGGGAGACCATATGAAAAGCCTTGCCAAAATTAAGGTATACCACACCCACTGGTCTCCCGCATCCACAGAGCCAGGCATCTCATCATAGAAGGTGATCGGGTTGGTCAGACATGACTTGCCCTTGGTGAATCCACACTGACTGTTCCTAATCACCTTCTGCTCCAAGCGCTTAGAAATGGATTCCTTGAGGACTTGCTCCATAATTTTTCCAGGGACTGAAGTGAGGCTATCTGGTCTGTAGTTTCCTGGATCTTCCTCCTTCCCTTTCTTAAATATGGGCACTATATTTGCCTTTTTCCAATTGTCTGGGACTTCTCCTGATCATCATGAGTTTTCAAAAATGATGGCCAGTAGCTCTGCAACCACATCGGCCATCTTCCTCAGCACCCTGGGGTACATCCCATCCAGCCCCATGGACTTGTATATGCCCAGATTTTGTAAATGGTCCCTAACCTGTTCTTTTGCCACAGTTGGCTGCTCACTTTCTCAATTCAGTCTAGCTTTAACTTTTCCTGACTTCTACAAATAACCTGAAAGCATAGGCTGAGCTGGAGTTTTCTGATATTGGATAGCATGAGAGTGCAGGACAATGGGAAACCTGAGGATACCTCCCTCATGCAGAGCCCCATATCCAATGTGATGGTACATGTGTTATCTTGCACAACATTACAATGTATTTGTATAACTTCAGAAATATTCTTTCCTTACTGTACTTTTGTACAAGCTTTCATTTGGCTTGCATGAAAACTGACATGAGGAGTATCCGCTTGAATTTGCAACTGGTCTGCAACAGCAACTCAAAGCAGCATGGGGTGTTAATGTGGAAGTAAGTGCAAAAACATAGTTCATGCTGATATTTGATCATGTTAGCATAAACTAAAACATATTCATGAAAATGTGTTCGCTGGTTGTTGCATGCACAATGGTAAATACTAGAGTGTTAAAATGTTGTCTTTTTGAAATCTCAGATTTCATGATTTAGTAACTCTGCGTGCTTTAAGAAAACCTCAGAAGTGTGAACCAAGAAGAGGATCCTAGGGTTGGAGTCGCCTAGTCCAGCATCCTGCCACAAAAGCAAAATGCACTGTTTCTAAACCATGGGTGCCAAACACCTAGCCATGGAGCCACATGATTCAGCCAGCGGGTCGGTGGTCTGATCCCATATGCTGGCTGGCCCTGGTCCTGTGCACTGCATGTTTCCATGGTAAAAGGGGAAAGTGTATTTAACCTATGTTTGCTGTCACATTTATCTTGGCTTACTAATTTCACTAGGTAGAATCTTTTGAGAAGTCTGAATTTTCATTTTCCAGTGGTTCTGCAAGGTTACTGCTATAAAAAAAGAAGTACTACTGGCTTCACTAGTCCAAACTTTCTCTCATGTATTTGGAATCTTATTGCATTGCCAACACTCTTAATATAGCCAAAGAAACAGTCTGGTATAACATAATGAATTCCACTCATAAACTGCCAAAAAGGTAGTTCATTTTTTCACTTTATTTGGGAGTTAGTGTGATGGTGGTGGGGGTGTGCATGTGTGTGCTATTTACTTACACACCCATTATATAAACAGAACAAAACAGCGTTTAAATATATCTGTTAATTTTAAGAGCTTATAAAACAGTTTTTAAACACCTAGGAAAGCAATAACAGAGCTGAGGAGTGTTCCTTGTACTCCCCCAAATTTTGCAAATTGGACTGGGTGTGGCTTCAGGAATCGTCTAGCTCCCTATTCTAATTATTTTAAGAATAGGCCTTACACTGGGGAAGTGTCCGCTCAGTTTGCAGGATCAGATGCTCCTTGGAATGAGTTGTTCAAGGCAAAATTCCAAAGTTCTGCTTGTTGAGAAATTCTGTATGAACTTACTTTTGCCACAGAGCTCTTCAGCTGAATGTGAGTATTGTTTTTCAAAAATACATTACCTGGGCTTCAAACAACTCTACCCACGAGCCTCTTGGGGCAAAATACTCTGGAATGAGAACGTACTGTTAACTTGTAATTAATTCCCATGGAATACATGAAAGGTTTTACCAAAGGGAATGTAAAGAAAATGCAAGCAGGTTTCCGAGAACCAGTTGCTCCCATCATTTTAGGGCCTCATTTAAAGTGTTTTGTATTTTTTTTGGCATAACTGACTGTTAACAAATTATTACTGTAAAATGCACACAATCGTATACTGCCTTCTCCCCAGAGTTAAGGAAAACAAGGCTCTTTACCTTGGAAAAGACTTACCTGCATCAGATCAACAGCATCTTTTGCATCCCTTTCAAAGAAATCTGGAGGAAAATCTCGAGCTGGAGGGATGGAATGTCCATATCCTCGAGGATCCCAGGCTATTATTGTGAAGAGCTGCTTGTTCAGAGACTTGAGCTGAGGTCCAAAATCCGTTTCACCACACCCTAAAAAAAATTTCAGCCAAATCAATTATGCCATAATGGAACTCTGCTATAAATACTACCAATGGATGGGTGGAAGCTCTTATCATTTAAAAAAAAAAAAAAATCAGGAAAATCCATAAAAATCAAAGGACCTTGATCTTTGCTTTACTTAGCTAAACTTTGTAAAGATCAAAGGATCAGTCTCCCACTAAAATATCTTTTAAGGGTATTGTAATGCAGTCTAAAGTGATCTACTACAAACAAAGGATCAACACTGTCAAATAGGCAGATTTATGATTCCTACAATAACTGATATTTGCCATGGAAGAAACTCAGTTTAATGGAAATGAAATGGGAATAGTAATTACAACCACTTACACAGGAGAAAATGGATAACAGTGACTCTTAGGGTGTCACCACAAGTGTTTAAGTATGCCACGCAATATTAGCATTGTTAGGAGTGCAAACACCTACAAATGCTTCACAAGATAAACCCACAGATTTTTAAATAGAAATTGATAGTGTGGAAAAACCTGGACCTGTTATGTAATCTTTCTGTTGCGAAAGACTTCCTATTTCTCTGTGATTTAAAAAAAAAACCCCCAAATAATAAACAAACAAACAAAAAAAGTGAAAGCTAAGACGTGGCACCCCTTGGAAAATGGCTAGCATCTAACAAGATTGAGAACCATTGGGATAAAATAATTTGCTCACTGGGGAGGCATTTTACTAGTCATGGTGATTAACCAGGTAAAATATTCATCTGAGAATTTCCTGAAGGATCTGATTCAGGCTCTGATTCAGTTTTACAAAAACCAAAATACTTGATCAACCCACTCCAAACCAAACAGCTGTTCTTCTAGGGCTAAATACAGACAGTTGAGACTAAGTCAATTTTATCTTTTGCAGTTTATTCTAAACTGTGTAGATTGAACTAATTAGCAAGTGAACAGACACTCACTTTTGATTTTAGAAATGTAGCACCCCCTGGCTTCTGGCCTGGGCTACTGCAGGCATGTGGCTACAGCACACCTCCCTGCTGCTGGAACACACAGCTTGGGCCAAAGTTAGCCCACCCACTCTGTAAGGTGGGGGGAGTTTGCAAGGGAGATACAAAGCCTGGAGATTTAAGGACACTTTTGAAGGCCAATTTGAAGAAATGAGATAGTAACATCAGTACCTGGAGCACTTAATCACTCAATCATCCCCACTGGTGCTGTGCTGAGATCAATACTCAAAATGTACAATAAAGCAAACTTGCTGTGCTCTGGAGGCAAACAAACAAGAGAGATGAAGGGAAAGAGAGATGACACTACATCACTAGGATCTGTTCCTTCCTCTCTAAAGTATTTACCATGTCTGTGATCAAACATACTGATTTTTTGGATCATAGAATGATAGAAAATTAGGGTTGGAAGGGACCTCTGGAGGTCTAGTCCAGTGGTTCTCAACCTCCTTTTGTACCAGGACCCATTTGTAAACATCGATGGCCAGTCTCAACCCAGTGCCATTCACCCCCAGCCCCGCAGTGTGTGGATGCAGGGGGTGGGTATGTGGGGCAGAGGGGGAGTATGTGGGACACAGGGAGTCCCAAGCAGCCCCTTGCAGGCTGGAAATCTGACAACCTGCAAAGGAAAAGCCATAGTTTCCCATGGTTTGTTTTTGTTTAAAGGAGAATCCATTTTTAAAGTTTGTTCATGACCCTTTCACATATTTTTGTGATCCATGGGCTGAGATACTGATGTAGTCCAACCTCCTGCTCAAAGCAGGACCATCCCTAACTGTTATCCCTGCCAAGGCTTGTCCAGCTGGGTATTAACCTCCAAGGATGGATACTCCACAGCCTCTCTTAGTAGCCTGTTCCAATGCTTTACTACCCTCCTAGTGAGAGAGCTTTTCCTAATATCTAATCTACGCTTCTCCTGCTGCAGCTTGAGGCCATTGTTTTTTCTCCTATTATCTGCCACTGCTGACCCCATACTCTTTGGAACCACCCTTCAGGTAGTTGAAGGCTGCTATTAAATACACTCTGTCTTCTCTTCTCCAGACTAAATGGGTGTTCATACATGTGATCTGGAGTGGAGGGGGGATGCTTTAATTAAGAGGCTCTCTGAGTGCAACATCATGAGTATTCAGCATCCTGCACTTCAAAGTGGCAGTGGGGTCACTTAAACTAAAAAGCTTACTCAACAAGCTTTAGTTCAAGAGCCCCTGCTATCATTCTGCAGTGTGGGGATGCTCGGTGCACATGGGACAGAGGCTTCTGAAGTGTGTTAATTTTAACACACTCCAGCAGACTCTATTTTAATAGTCTAATCTGATGCATGCCAATTAGCACATGTTGGAGCAGACATTCAGAACGTATATAGCTGCTCAACAAGCTCAGTTCCCTCAGCTTCTTCTCAGAAATCATGTGCCCCAGCCCCTTTACCATTTTCATTGCCTTCCGCTGGACTCTGGCCAATTTGTCCACATCCTTTCTGTAGTGGAGGGCCCAAAACTGGACACAGTACTCCAGATGTGGCCTCACCAGTGCCAAATAGAGGGGAAGAATCGTATCCCTTGATCTGCTGGCAATGCTCCTACCAATGCAGCCTGTATGCTATTAGTCATCTTCACAACAAGGGTATGCTGTTTCATTCACCTTATTAGCCACTGTAACCTCTAGGACCTTTTCTGCAGTCCACCCCATCTTCCAGTTCATTA
Organism: Alligator mississippiensis; assembly: GCF_030867095.1. NCBI lineage: Eukaryota > Metazoa > Chordata > Crocodylia > Alligatoridae > Alligator > Alligator mississippiensis. The sequence goes on along the minus strand of NC_081826.1, from coordinate 121,122,542 downwards.
ATTAAGATACTGAACAAAACCAGGCCCAGGACCAACCCCTGGGTCACTCCACTTAATACCAGCTGCCAGCTAGACATCGAACCATTGATTACTACCCTTTGAGCCTCATGATCCAGCCAGTTTTCTAACCATCTTATAGTCCATTCATCCAATTCGTACTTTCATAGCTTGCTTGCACGAATGTTTTGGGAGACTGTATCAAAAGACTTCCTTAGGTCGAGGTATATTGCATCTACTGCTCTCCCTGCATCCAAAGAACCAGCTATCTGAACCAGGATGGTCAGGCATGACTTGTCCTTGGCAAATCCATACTGATCAACTTCATCAGTCATCTAAAGCCCATTAATAACTTGCCTATTTGCTAAAGGACTGTCATCCTTCAACTGAGGGACTACCACTGCAGTTGCTGACCTGTCTTTTCTACTGTGGTGTTTTTTAAAGGAGTACCAATTCATTCATTGGGCTACTTCAACTCAGAAGATGCTATTAGAATAAACATCTAGAAACTATGATTAATCTTGTTTAGCTATAAGACTAACAGTGGAATATTTTAAGCCCAAATGTCCCCTGAACCAGCTATCACTAGCATTTAAGAGTTTCTGTTAAAATGTCTCACTAGAAATATGCCTCTAAATACCTCCTCTTATATCAGTCTTGAGACATGGCAAAAACTGTGGACTGGGCTCTGCAAAAGTGCCAGGGCTCTGAAAAGAATCCCATTGCAACTATTCTATACAGCCCAATATAATTAGCTGGCTTTGTTTGGAAGTGATTTATTTATTTTGTTTTGTTTTTGTCCCTTTCAGTATCAGTTAATAGTCACTGCCAGAAACAAAATACCAGGCTAGGTGAAGAAGCACTTGACTGATCTGAAGTGATAACTGTAGTATTATACAAGCTGATGGTAAAGAGGGTTCAAATACCCTGCATGCTTTCAGAAGCAAGTTTTGGCCCTTAACTACTTACTTATTAATAAATAGCACTTGATTTCATTAAACTGTGTAATTTTTTTTTAAATTGGACATTATAAGCTATCAATAAGACTGAAAGATTAATGGCTTATATTTGACTGGCATCTGAAAGTACAGGTTGCAGCCTCTAGCCAGATGGGTATCTGGCTACTGCTGCTATCCAAGTTTCTAAAATCAGTCAACAATAACACCAAAAATAAATGAAAAATTAGTAAACTGAATAGCAAAAAGGTGAACATAAATCCCAAAGGAGCCATTTTTCCCTTTGTGAGAAGTCCTTGTTTAAATAAGATGTAAATGCTGCCGTCATTATGTTCCTTGTTATAGCTGGATTTGGAAGGCAACAGTGTTGTTTTTAGAGCTCATCATTCAGCCTCCATATAAAAGGAAAAGTCCTGCATCTCTCTCACTGTACCTTGCTAAGTCACTTACTGTGCAAAACAGAGATAAACCATATCAAATCAAAACAGCAGTACTTTGCATAGGTGTGAGGGACTTTGTACACTGTAGGGAAATGGCAACTCAAGGCAGCATGTTTGCATTTTAAAGTGTCTGGTATTCTAAATAACTTCAAAGTTAAGTGGGTATTTTTTAAAATACTTTGGCTTTTTTCCCATAATTCCATTACATGTAATCAATTGTACTACCTTTCTTTTAATAAGATAGTTCTGCATAATGAGTCTGTACATTCTAGTTTTAGAGGAAAAAATGAAAATATGTATTAAAAATGATATTAAGACACAAAAGCTCCAGACCTAACATTCCGGGAAGCAGCAGAACTGCAAGATCTCCTTGTCCTGTCTGCTGGTAATGCAGGTGGACTCCGTTCACTTGGATTTTAGCAGAGGTTACTGAAGTGCTAGGAGACAACAAGAAAATTCTTAATCAAGCTGATAGCTCATTCCTATTCAGCCATTCAATGGAATATGCATTAGAACTAATATCTTGTTACAGCGCAGTTGGGTATAAGTATCCATGCTAATTCTATGTGCTGAAAATAGCACATCTTGATTTGCAAGGTTCCATTTAACGTTCCATAGGAGGGTACAAAGCAGTGTTTCTCAACCAGGGTGCCAAGAAAATCTGTCAGGGGTGGAATGATGCCAGTGCTTCAGGTGCAGCCAGGTGAGGTCTTCAAGTGTTTTTGGTTTCCAGGAAGTGCATCCAAATTGGGGAAACAACTGCAGCAGGAAAAGGCGCTTCTGCTCGTACAACCTGATATGGGCAGAAGTGCTCCATCCTCCCCTGCCACACCTATTCAACTCCTGGCTTTGGCTTCAATGTGCCTCCTGGAAACTAAGGTGTGTGGGGAAAGTTTTCACCTGGCTGCAGCAGCACCACAACAGCCTGGACATGGATGCCACTGGTGCAGCACCACAGCCAGCTGAAACTATCCCATGTACCTGGGTTTCCAAGAAGTGCGTCAGAGAAGCAGGTGTAACAGGAAGCAGGTGCTCCTGTTTCTGTTGCATTTATCTTGTAAACATAATGCAGGCCACAGTGCCTGTTCCCACCACAGCCCTTCCTCTCCTGGTCCCACACATGCCTTCTAGAAACAGGTGCATGGTGTCTGCAGCAGAAGCATCCATCTCCAAGCTCCACCTCTGCTGCCAGGTGGGACTGTTTCACATGACTTCTGTTTCCAGGAGGTGCATGTGGAGCTAGATCTGGAAGGGTTGTGCCATGAGAGGGCATGCCTGCCTCCTTTAGGCTTATCTGATTAGCCTAATGCAGGCAGGCATACACATGTGGACCATGGTGTGCATGGGACACTTTTACCTTGTGATGGAGCTAGCAGCAACACCCAGTTTTTGAAGCACTGGGGTCAGGTGAGGCAGCACAACAGTGGTTCTCAACCACTGCCAAATTCAAAACCTGGATACTCTGAGCCTAAAAAGGTTGAGAACCATAAATATATGAAGAAACCAATCCACTGTACTACAGGAATGTGGAAGCAGGAAGGCTCAAGCATGACTTTTTTTAAGTGTTAATATTGAGCAGCTCAACAACTGTTGTTTTAAATAGGTTTTTGTATCTTTTGGAGTATAACCGTAGACCTGCCTGATATATTAAGAAACACCACACTGAGAGACCCCCTTCCCTGGCTCAGTGGCAGAAGTAATATTGTACCCCACTTTAGCATAGCAAGTCACCACTCAGAGCACAACACAGTATTTTATGACAAGATGCAACACTGTGAGATCCTGCTAGAGGTATTCAGTTTGTGTTGCTACAGTCACTAAAGGAATATAATCGGAACCCTTTGTCTGTTGTTCCTCAGCACTTGCACTGTTTAGTGCCCATATTACACAGAAGGAGTAAATGCAGAAACATACTTGGGACTAGTAGGAGGTTAGCTATTGGGGAAAAAAGGTTAATTGTTTTACTGCCCTCCCCCAGTCTAATCAAGCTATCTGGGTCTGCGTATGCAAGGTAAAGGGGTATAACATTCCTATTTGATTCTCTTGGAGGTATACCCCCAACCCCTGAGTAGGTGGGTAGAGACCAGTTGAGGAATAGCCAGTGCATAGCCAACAAAGCAGCTGGGGTAGAGGTAGAACCAGAAAATGTGCCGTGGATATAAATGCATTATTTTCCCCCCTTCTCCACCTCGCAACCAGGTTCAAAAGAAGAAGCCCATCCAATAATGGGGGGGACAACTAGTGGAGACCAGTGTTTTTCCCTTCTCAGTAAAAGGGATGGGGTACATACATTTGCATGCCCACTACTGTAATTCCAGTGGAGTTGCACTATTAGTAATATGATAATGAAAGATTAAGGAACAACTTCAGTCTAAACACGTTAAACATTCACTGAGGTGTGTTGAAAATAGAACGTGTTAAAAGGAAATTTCACTGTATTACCGAACACCTTCTAAAATGGCTGTATTGGGTAGTGATTGTTGTACAGTACCTTGTTCTCTGCTTTTGACTACACCCATTTGGTTTCAATTACTGATCCACAAAGCTGTGCAGTGAATATAAAAAACCCTGCAATTAGGGAAAAGAATGGGACCCAACCATTAAATTCAATTTTGTATCATCTGAGTAGGTGTTGTTTGATTAGAATATCCTATCGCTATACAAAATGCTTTAGCAGGAAGAAGTATCAGACTCAGACTAATGTGATTTTACAATACAAGAATCCATTATGGCCATGGCAAAATTTAATAGTATAGGAAAAATCCAAAATAAGACCACAATTGGATTTGCTTAGTAACGATTTCTCATATCATCTGCAGTTAATTAATTGAGAATTGATGTAATGATGACTATTAGCTCTCTGCTAAATCAACTAATTATTTATTGAAATATAATTTACTTTATGTAATGGGTTTCTACTGATATTCAAAGTAATATTTTGATCCATGAGAATAGCTATGCAGTAAAACAGAAGCTGATTTTGCCAGAAACATGCCTTTTTACCTCTCCAGTTTCTTTCAGGGGGCTGGAGCAGAGAGGAAGATTTACACAAGTCTGAGCCAAAACCAAGCATAAGATCTTTGCTCCCCCAATGTTAACATGCATATGATATACTACTTCCAAGGATCTTGTCTGTTTAGAATAGCAGGAATGTTCCTAAGTTTTCTTTTGTTTTAAATAAAGATGCACATAGCCACTTCCCACTGGAGAGGCAGTTCCTGGTGTACCAAGTATGACCCTGCGCCTTCTGCTGCCCTCAGCCCCCAGTACCTGCAGTGCTGGGGGCTGAGGGCCTCTGCCAGCAACTTCCACACCCCTAGGTTTCCCAGCTGCAGATAAGTCAAGTAATCTTTCTCAGAGCTCCCATCCCTGCTTTTGGGCCAAGAAGCCTAAAGAGGTTTCCAATGTTCTGCCACAGCACAAAACAAAACAAAAATGCTCTCTCATAAGCATAGTCAAGTAGATGGGCGGTGCCCATAGGCTAGCAAGCTTCTTTATAAGACTTGCTGGAAGCACGTACACAGTGTTCTTTAAAACCGCTACTGAGTGTGTCAGACTCAACTGAGCTCATCTTTCAAACAGATACATGAGGCACCTTACTGCACAGTAGACTATTCTACTGCACAGGAAAGTATCACTGTTTAACCATGTGCTAGACTACTGTGCAGTAAAATAGGCTAATGTGCAATTAATCTGGTACATGAAAATACGGGCAGTAGATTAACTGAGCATTAGCTCCTGCACAGTAGTGCACATGTAGATGCTGGCCAGGAACAATTTGTTCCTGGTCAGCCCAGGCAGCAGGTGGCCTGGCTAAGTCCCATGTGGTAGGAGCTGTGCTGGCTGCAGGCGCAGCTGTCTCCCCACCACATGCAGATCAGGCTGTCCTGATCCCCACATGGCCAGGACAGCTGTCTTGGCAGCTGGGACTGCTATATCCCAGTTAGGTGGGGATTAGGTTGGGATCCATGGTAGGGAGAGACATACCTGCCTGGCAGGGATGCTGCCTGGCAGCCACATGGGGATTAGGACCTTCCCAATCCCCACATGGCTGTCCCTGCCAAGCGGGGATGCTTCTTCTGGCCGCGTGGGGATTGGGGCTTTCCCAATCCCCACATGGCTGCCAGGCAGCTTCCCCACCAGGCAAAGATGCCTCTCCCAGACCTTCCCAATCCCCACATGTCCATTGTTTTCCACCCTCTCTCCCCCTTTCTGCAGATGGGGATGCTTCCACGTGGCAGAGAGGAATTGGGTTCAATCCTTGCATGACTGGGACACAGCACTCCACCAGCCCCCTACCCCTTGGGGTTGGCACCTGGGGGAGCCTGAAGCTCCCCCGGCTGCTGCAGCAAGGCAGAGCAGGGCAGGGGGGCATGAACATTCTTGGTTTCACCTGCTCCAGTTGCAAACAACTTTGCTCCAAAGCTGGAGCATGCGTAGACCCTTTCCACAGGGACAATTTACTGCTCCTTTTTAATGCACAGAAACTTCACTGTGCATTAATAGCACATCTAGACATGCCCACTAAGTATACTTACCGGATAGCAGTGTATATTAGATATATATTGGGCTTTGTTGGACTACAGAATATAATAAAGGCCTGCATGTTGCCTCTCAGTTGCATCCTAACACTAGAAGTTTTTCTGACTTGTTTTTTAAATAGAACAAGCCTTGTTGCTTTAAAACCATATGACCTTCACCATTTGGATATGAAATAGCTAACCTCTATCTGTTTTACTTCTTAGCTTACCTGCCTTTGGTGGGTGATATCCTTGCTTCCCTTGAAGTCTCTGTACTTATTAGTTTGTAGGAATGTCACTCTAGAATTAGGTTCAAGAAAGACCTCATTGCAGTGTCACACATCCAAACAAGACTAGCTTAATGAGATTGCTCTGCTCTGTTCTGTTATTTATTAAGCTTTGCCATTACTCCAAGCCCTGCACTAAACAATGAGCTCTACATTGAACCTTGCCACACAGTTCACAATCAAGGTTGAAGTAGTTTAACTCTAAATCCTTTTGCTTGAAGCAATTCAAAACGACAGCTTGCAGACTAACTCGTGATAGTGTGAATTAAATTACAACCCTTTTTGTTCGCAACAAGGTGGCCCAGGTTTTACATAAACTGAGCATGTATGTAACACAATACTTAGTGTTGGCACTTAGGAAGCTAAAGCCTTGGCTTGCAATCAGATCAGTAGAGTGCACCTGCACAGAATCAATTTGTAGCCTGGGGTATAAATCCAGGGCTGTTTTTCAGGATTATGGTCTAGACTGGAAGGATCCTGGTGACATTTATAACTTAGTGGATTGTAGCTGTCCATTATAGAGATGTTTCAATAAATTAATTTCCATTAAGTTAAATTTATGAAGTAAAAAGTCAATAAATTGAAAGATATTACCAAACAAAGCTTCCTTCTGAGCTTAAAATCAGAAGTGCTACATTTCTTTTGCCCACATCTGGACAAAATAGTATTGGAAAGAGCAGCTATATAAACTAGCAACAGCATTCATCTCCCATTTTACTGCATCCTATCATAGTGTCTGAGCACCCCCGTCCTTTTTTTTTTAAGTTTTATAAGAATGCTTAAGATCCTATTGCTTTTGAACTGTTTTAAACAATTACAAAAGAAAATGTTTAACTTTTTTGACCAAAGAAACTTGTCAAGATCTTACTGCCTTTGACAACAGAACTATCGTGTGTTTTCCCCTCTGAAAACTCCATGGCTTTTCATGTTATGCTAGACAATTCACAGCCTTACTCTCTGATTAGCAACTTGACCATTTGCTGTGTTTGTGCTGCTGCCCCACACTTGTTCTTGAGCCAAGAATGAAGGAATTCTTGAAATGTCATAGCTTATGTATGCAGCCGTGTCTGGATGAAAAACAAGTGTGGGGCAGCAGCACAAACTCAGCAAATGGTCACATCCCTGTGAAGTTAATAAATAACCAGGGAGAGCATGGTAGTTAACTGTGTTAGTCTGAAACCACGCAGGAACTGTCAAGCTAGCACTGAAACTTTCTCTCTCTCTCTGATGAAATAGGCTGTCTATGACAGATGGACTGTAGAATCAGTAAAATGGCAGTCTAAAAGCACCCTATTCTTTCCCCAACACATTCAAAACTAACTTTTATTCCTTGTTTAGGTAACAGGAAGGTACTCTTGATTTGTCAAAAAACACACTGGATAATATCAATATGATATTAATGGAACATATTAAGGGGGAAAAAATCTTTCTGCCTTTGCAAAAAAAAAAAAGAAAAAAGGCTACATGCATCTTTTATGACTGATAACATTTCCAACACTTCATTTTGTTGGTCCAATCCAGGCTACCTCTTTCAGAAAAAAATCTTAGTTCTTTACATCTTCCTTCCTGAGTCTGACAGGTCCAAAGGATTTCAGTTTTGGAAATGTTGCATGTATACACTGAATAAATTCACTTGCCTTGGTTGTCATGTTCTTTTGTGTTGTGTTGTGTTGTGTGTGTTAGGGAGAGCATAGAGGGAGGGTATGCTTATTCACTTATTTGTTTTTAGGACTATGGAACTAGAAGGGGCCTCTTCTCCATCCAGTGGGAACTGTGTTCATAGGCTATTGTTTCCCCAACTAATTCCCAAATTTACCACTTCAAACCCTCACATGCATCTACTAGACATAATACCTGAAACACCCTAAAAGAGTGGTTCTCAACCTTTTTAGACTCAAGACCAGCCTTGGAAAATCCCCCCTCCTTAGCTTTCACTCTTTGCATAGTCAAAAAAAAAAAAGAGCAATTCTTCGGTTGCAAAGAACTCAGACCACATCAGGCCAGAATGGTTTTTAACACCAGGGATTCCTATTTGAAACTCTGATTTTTCTTATGAATCGCATTTGTACACCCAACAGTGCTAATATTTTGTGTAGCACCCTGCAGCACCCTTGAATGGATCTTAAAATATCCCAGAGTGCTGGGGCACCCTAATTGAGAACTACTACCCTATGTCATGTTTCTTTGTCTGAGGGGAATTAAAAGAGGATCTTAAAAGGACTAGTAACAGTGTAAATGTCACCAGCAGGCTTCTAATATGGTTTCCTTGTCCTAAGTAATCACTCAGCAATCCATCGTCAGAGAAGTGTTATGGCCATACTATACAAATAGCAAATCTCCATCATGGTTTGCAGAAAAAACAAATCTTGCTCATGCTGGTCAGAGGCTGTATTAGAATCATGTTAGTACATGCATAGTTGCCTTTAATGCAGATGCGATTTTGTTTTGGTTCCATCCTTACTAAGCTTTCCTTAGGCTGAAACTATTTTTAGTATGGCCGTGGTGGTCAGTGCTCTCAGAAATTAACAATTTCTAATGTCTTTTTTTTTTTTAAGATGTCATACTCTTTCACGGTGAGCAATACTAGCCATATATGCAGAAGCCAATCCTCCCAAGTAACGTTAAAAACATTTCCCAATTTACATAGATAGAGTCAGGGTCTAACACAGGGTGGCCGAACTTCCTAATCCTTCCTGAAACAACTGAAAATCTTGACCCAGCTGAGAACCACTGGACATAAAACTTTCAGATATGCAGGAAGATATGGTTGAGATGCACCTTAGCATCTATACTATTATGATTTAAAAACACAGATGCCATGCAAGGAGTCTGCTCTGTGCACGTGCTTTAGTATCATCTGATGAACTGAGCTCTTGCTCACAGATGCTTACCCATCTCTGATCCAGTTAGTCTACAAGGTGCATGCATCTCTACCCTATCTTCTGCCCAACTTCAGACTAACACAGCTGGCTGCTTCCTTTATATATTCCTGTCCCACAGTTAACTATTTGCCATGTCCTGCTATTTCTTTCTTCAAGAGCCACACTTAAATGTCCTGGGTGCTACAGGCAGCTAGTGAGCTGGGCTTTGGTGACCTCTGTACTAGCAGCCCATTGATTAGTCCATTCATATTTACAGTTTTCTTGAGCTGGGGTACCCAGAGACAACAAAATACTTCTGCTCAGGGTGGATCCAGAGGTTTGGGGGAGGGGTACACCAATTCACTTGCCCCCCCCCTCCCATACTCCTTTGATTTCTGGTGCACCCAAAGCTAAAAACCAGCTTCCTGGTAGTGGCAGCAGTAAGGGAGTTGCTTGACTTCATGGATTGTTGTCATCTACCTGATTCCTTCTGAACTCTGCATTTCACAGCTGTTAACAACCCCCTCTCCTTTTTTTTTAATGGCCTTAATACTCCACTAATCAAGCCATTCTGTTCTCTGCAATTCTTCTGTCTGTTAGCTGCTCCTGGTAATGGAGCTCCTATTTCACCACCCTGCAGACTATTTTTAACTCTAGCTAAAAAGATTAACTCAGGTTAATGGAAATGCCAACTCAGGTGTGGAAACAACCTTAAAGCATTGGGTGCACTGCCAAGAGGCTCAAGGCCTGATTTTGTTTAATGTATCTTGAAAGGCACACTTAATTCTAATAATAAGACTAATGAAACCACATGTTTTAGTATTTTTGCCTGGTATGTTGTCTCTTTAAATATGTAATGTATGATACAGCAAAGTATAATTCCAGTGAAGTTTATATTTGTTATGTTTGTTCCAATTAAGTTACATTATAACCTTCACTGAAATCTGCACTTGTTTTTGCTTTGATCTTATACTGAATAATATACTCCTTGGCCCCTAGTATATTAGTAAAGCTTCTAGGTTTTGGTTTTCTTTGTTTTAACTGGGAGAAAATAAGCATTGTGTTCATATGCAATAATACACCACATCATCTGCACCCCCCTAAAATCCTAGATCCATCCATGCTTCTGGTGCATTTAAGAACATAAGAAATGCCGTTTACTGGGCCACACTACAGGTCCACTTTGCTCAGTATCCCACACAGTGGCCAAGATTAGATGCTGAAAAGGGAGAATGAACTGGGTATGTCCAGGGTCTCTTTTCCCCTCTGTTTCTCACACTTGCAGCCTCCAGCATTTAAGCTATAGGACAGTGATTTTTCAGTCTCTTTTTCATTTGTGGACCCCCAGAAATTTCTGAATGGCAGTGCAGACTCCTTTGAGCTGTGTGGGTATTCACGTACTTTTGATCATTAGTCCTCTTTTGCAGACCCCTTAGACATAGTTTGCAAACCCCCAGGGGGCTGCGGGGAGCACAGGTTGAAAACCACTGGTCTAGGAAGTTCAGATTCAGAAACTGTACCCTTAACTCCCATAGAATCAGAGAAAATTAGGGTTGGAAGGGACCTCAGGAAGTTATATAGCCCAACCGCCTGGTCAGAGTAGGACCAACCCCAACTAGATCATCCCAGCTAAGGCTTTGTCAAACTGGGCCTTAAAAACCTGAGAGGATGGAGAGTCTACCACCTTTCTGAGTAATCTATTCCAATGCTTTAATACCCTCCTAGTGAGAAAATGCTTCCTAATATCTAATTTAAACTTCCCTTGCTGCAACTTTGAGACCATTGCACCTTGTTCTGTCATCTGCCACCTCTGAGACCAGTCTAGCTCCATCCTCTTTGGAACCACCTTAGGTTGTTGACAGCTGCTAGTAAGTCCCCTCTCTGTCTTCTGCAGACTGAATAAGCCCAGACCCCTCAGCCTCTCCTCAGAAATTATGTGCTCCAGGCCCTGAACCATGATGCATCCCTGCTCCCTTCAGCACCTGAAACCACTCATGGCCACAAGTCCTCTGGCAGCCTTGGACTCTGTAGGATCCTTGCTAAATTTGCAAGCCCTGCTTCTAGCCCAGCGGCCTATACAAAACCAAGCAGGGCTCTGGCTGCCTTGGAAGAGGGTGGGGATCCTTGTGACGTTTTATAACTTAGTGGATTGTGGCGGCCCTTTACAGGGATGTTTCAGTAAATTAATTTGACTGGCAAAAACGAGCAAGCCGGTTCTTTGGCATCCACTGTAAATATATCAAACCAAATCTAAATGTGCAACTAAATACTTCTGAGTTGAAAGTGGTGGTGTTAATTGCTGGGATGGGCCGGAGAAAATGCAAGAAACAAGACTGGCGAAGTCATCTACAGGGCCAGCTGTACAGCTGGGAGAGCCCCTGGGCTGTGCTGCGGGCAGCAAGGCCTGGCGGTTTGGCTTCCCACAGCACTAGCGACCTGCTCTCTCCGGCTCCGCCTTCCCTGCTCTGAGACCGGCCCTCTTGGCTGCTCGCAGGGGGAGCCCGGGGTGCCGGGGGGGCTCGGCAAGCAGTAGGTCGTGGCCAGGGCCCGGGGGTGAAGCGCGCGGGACTTTACCCGTAGGCGGCGGCGGGCCCCCGGAGCCGGAGCGCCGCGGCAGCGGCGGGCAGCAGGCGCAGAGCCATGGTCCCCGGGGCGGGGCGGTCGCCGCCGGGGCAGAGCAGCGCCTCTTAGCCCCTGCTTGTGCCTTGAGCTCCTTTCCGGGCCGGCCCGTCCGACTCCCGTTGTGTCACCTCTGGGCCGGACTGCCAGTCAGCCCTGCCGCGGCACAGGCTGTATCCCCCCACGCTGCCACAGGTGCAGCGGGGCACCCTGGCGGCCACTGTCCTGCTGCTGCGAAAGGCTGCGAACTGTGTGCTCACGGGATCCCGATGAGGAGGGCCAGCCCCCTGCTACAGAGGCAGGCAACCCCTCCCCCCAGTCTGACCAGGGGGTCAAATTTCTTCCTGACCCCGAATATGGGGGCAATGGGCAAGAAGATAGCGAAGAGATCCAAGATCAAGTCTTTTGTGAATGTTTATAACTACAACCGCCTCATGCCACCAGGTATGCTGGTGATATTCCTTTGGACTATTCCACAACATGTGGTGCCCATGAGTTCTGCATGTAGGGTGTTGCGTCTTGTCTTTGTCTGGGATGCTTTGGATGGGGATGATCCTGCCTCAGGAAATGGGTTGGACTAGATGACCTCTGTAGGTCCCTTCTAGCCTGACTTACCTGTGATTTCTATGACTGTGTAGCTGGGATAGAAGCTCAGCGTGTAGAGCCAATCTTTGGGCCTGATCCAGCCCTGAGCACAGTCCAGATGAGTTTGACACCCCTACTTTCAAGGGTGCTGCAGGTGCCATGCAATATTAGCACTGTTAGGTGTGCAAACAGCATTCACAGGGAAACCCAGAGAGAGGTTCCTGTAGTGTTATAAAAATTTTGACCTATTAGGGGCTTCCTGAGTTCTTTGCAATAGAAGAATTGCTCTTATTATTTTTTGTAGTCAAAGTGAAAGTTGAGAGCTGGCATTTTCTGAGGAGCACCTTGAGTCTAACTAGGGGTGCTGTGCATCTGAAAAGGATGAGAAGTACTGATGTAGATTCTCTTTCCTGAGGTATAGGAATGCCGGCCTGTGCTAACTTTCATGGAAGGCTTAAGCTGCCCCAGGTCAGCTCTTTCTTACTATAGGAGCGGAGCATAGACATGGAAAGCTGTTGCAAATTAGCTGGCCTGTTGGGACTCCCCAGTCTCATTGACCTCGAAGTAACCAGTGTGTGTAATTCCACCCTACAGGAAAAGGTTACACCAGTTAGTTTAAATTTCATTGTGGGCTTGTCTATAAGGGGTAGTTACTGCGAAGTAAACTGGAGTATGAATTTATAGCTACTCCATATTAATACCTTGTGTGCAATAAGCATGAGCTAGTCTGCTTCACTGAATCCACTGTAAATTCACCCCAGTTCACAGTAATATCTCCATGTACACAAGTTCTTTGTCTCTTATTCTGGTTCGAGTAGCGTATTTGGGTTTGGTTTAAACTTCTTCGCAGTTTGACTTAAGACTTTTCTATGTAGGAAGGTTTACCAGAGCATGTGTACCCAAACCAGTTATTAGTGCTAGAAGTAGGGATTTACAGAGTGTGAGCAGTCCCTGCTAACTGTACATGTGCATGCCCTTAATTCATTGTAGATGAGATGCAAAGTGTGGAAGCTTGCACCTCAGTGAAAGAGCTGTGAATAATAATATAGTTTAACTGCTTTAATTTATACTGGTACAACTCCCTGCATAAGCCCTCATCTCAGAATACTGTAAAAGAGTTTTTTGGTTTTTTTGGTCTAACATAAACTATTTCCAGTGCAAACTAAAATGGGAGGAAAAAAAAATGTGTGCTTTCGCTGGAATGTGTCCCCAGATGATATACATGCAGACAAGTTATTTCTCTACTCTGAATGAGACAGAAGTTCTGCATAAAAATGTAATAAAAAATCTGCATTACAATGCATATGTACAGACAACCTTAATTAGGCATTTCATAACATCTGAGTCCTGATTTTGCAACCTTCATAATGTTCAAGATTGTTATTTTGTAGGTTCTTAAATTTTTGAATTGTAGATAGTAGAATTGGTAGGTTCTTAAATTTAAAGGGGAAAAAACCTACTTGAAATAAACAGAAATTCTATCAAGTGGCATTGTGCTAATATCCACGTAGGTCATCAGCAGGGAACTTTTAGATGTATTGCACAGGTCTCTGGCACTTGTGCTAGTGGAGAGATTAATGGAGGACTGTCTTATATATAACCCATCACTAGACATGGAGAAGACACGCACTTTGTCAGTGGGTTTTATACGTATATTCTAATGGTACAGGGATAGTGACACTCTGGAGTCTTAAGGTATTTCTGGCAGAAGGTAGGGCAGGGTAGCATATTAGAGTACCTGGTTTAGAAAGGCATGCACTTTTGTAGGCGACAGCCTAATGCATCAGATTCTATGTGGTATTCTGTATCACAGCAGTACCAGGTCTTGGCCAGGACACAACTCAACTTTCCTGTCCACCTTTTTCTGCTCACCTGCTCCAAACCTTGGACTGCTCCAGTGAGGCCACTCTAGAGTGTTTCTCAGCAGCTGCTCTCAAGGGGAGCTGCTTTGGATTTGCCATAGAGGGATGCAATGGAGTGGCCTCACTGGCAGATTTGGAGCGAGAGCAGGATCAGGTAGACAGGAGGTGCTTGAGGACACAATGGCGAAGGCACACTGGTGCTATAATGCTTCCATTCCAGGTGCAGGGTCTAGTGGATGTGGACTCTTCTCTCCATTAGCTTGACTTTCTCCATCCTACTCTTTCCTGTCTAGTTTCTCATTCCGTTTTCCTTACCCAGAAAATCCTAGTGTTCGCTCCCTCCTCCTCAGCTCGCTCTCTAAGTCCCAATACCTCTGTCTTCCTCCCAGTCCCTCATGATCCATCTACCTAGTCCCTGTCCCCTGCCCAACCAGCACCCGTGCCTCTCTCCTGGCTCCTTGTCCAATGTTCTTCTCTCCTTCCAGTCATTGCCTCTGGATTCCAATTTGTCTCCATGGATTTCTCATTCAATCTGTTTCCTGCTCCTCCCAGGCTCCTTTTTCCCAGTGCCCTCCTCCCTGATCCTCCGATCTGCAGCTTTTTCATTCTAGTGGCAGTTCTTTTGCCCAGCCAACTTTTATAATGCCTCCCTTCCTGCCTCCTCATCTCTCCCACTTTGGCCTCTGGTCCCAATTTCCATTCTCAGACTTTTTGTCCAATCTCAGGGTCACCATAATTTAGAGCTTCCAGTCTCTGTCCCCAGTTCTCTTGGCCATACCCAGTCCCTGTCTTCCCCCACAAGTTTCTTGTGCCAATCTGCAGGCAAACTCCTCCCACAGGTCCAGCTCTTCTTCCCTCTGCCTTGAAGCAAACAATGTCCCTTCAAGATACCTGGTCCCAGAGGAGATGTCACTGTGAACACAGGAGGGAAAGGCTTCCTATACTTCAGAGTTCAAATGACTGGATGTACTGCAGCCTGCAACTGGAATTGCAGGGTAAATCCTGTTTAGGCCTGGGCTGGAGCATGCTTGTTGAAGGCAGAGTCATGGGGGAAATTGTAAACAATCTGGAAGCCTCTTCTGAGGATGCATGAGCTGCATGTTCTCCCAAAGGCCTACAACTTGGCTCAATTTGGGTGGCATTTCACAGGGGTGGCAAAAGGCACACCCCCGGCAGAAACATCACCGCCCCTGTTTAGTTAATGAAAATCAGTACACTGTTTGTTTGAGCTGTGATTTTCAGCCTGAGGCAGAACCCCAGCACTTGAACTCAAACTTTTGAAGTTTGACCAAATTATAAACAACTGAAAACAGGATCTCATCATAGAACATGTAGGGCAAACTTATTTACAGGTACTATTAGCCCTTCCTATATTGAGTATTTCTCTACCAACACATTGCACTCATAGTTTTTCTCACCTTTTTATAATTAGTCCTTCTGGAGGACCCAGTACAATTACAGTAGTACTACCTGGTAATAAATGTCCCTTCATTCTGCTTGTAGTGACTGTCTTCAGATCACTGGTCCTTAGTTAACCTTCAACTTGTCCAGTGATGAATGCCCTTTAGCCATTATTAAGAGGTGCTAAATGGTGTTACTTCATAATGGCTCTAACACTGTTTGTGTTATAAAAATGATCTATATCTTTTAGAATCTCCAGTGTTATTTTAATGCTGGCAGCATGAGAACTTGTGAATATTTCCCTAAGTGAACTTCCCTGTGATGAACCAGTTGTCTTTTCATGTGCTTAGACAGGTGCCAGAGAGCACTAATCCTGCTCTCTGGCTGGATTTGGTGACTTGTAACAGATGCCCTCCTGGGCATTGGGAATTAGTATGTCTACCCACATTCAAGGTCATTCTATTCTGAAGCACCAATAACTCTAAAACCAGGCATGGCATCTTTAATTTAGAGTGCCACTGCTTGTACCTTCTTAGTCTTTCCCATGCAGGTTTATAGGCAATGATCTTAATGTTCCAGTCGTACACAGCTTCTCAGGTTTCAGTAGTGACAGTTTTATATCAGATTTTCTCTCATCAGTGACAATTTTAATTTCCTCTGGCTTATTTACCCAAATTCCTAGGATTGATGTTTGAGCAGGTCAGTACCTTTCCTTCAAAACCTTGGTCACCTTTCTTCTATTCATTCAGACTCCCTTGAGTTTGACTTTGTGCCACTAAGCCTCCTTCCCTTGCATTCTTAGTTGTGTGTCTTTCTTGCTGCTCTCATCCAGTCTCTACCTTGGAATATTAGGCCCCTGTATTTTTAAGATTCGGGTTGCCCTGTTGCTATAGTCCCATCTCACACTGTTCTGTACCTCCCTGAGGCAGCAGTGGCAGTTTTGGAAATGTTCAGCTCCACTCCCTGGTCTGTGATGGAAGAATGCCATCCCTGGGAGTTGCCCTGGGCCAAGCCCTTTTTCAGGGGTAGGATATGCCAACACATACAGGATCCATTCTGCAAGCAGTTATTAATAGAAATGCTAATGGCTGATACTTGTTCACCACCACTCTGCTAATAGCAGTGTAGTACCCCTCTAATGTCAAGCATTTTGCATGATGCATACAGCACCTCAGAGCTCTCCACTGAGTGCAAAGTTGTATTTATGTAGAATGAGTTATCTGACAGATACACCACCCCAGTGGGAAAGGGAACTGTTCTCTAGGGGAGACTAGAGTCTTCTAGTGAGCTGCTAAGTTCTTACTCTTGTTCTTAGCAAAGCTCAGATTTTAAATTTCCCCAGGCAAGTCAGAGGAGAAAGTTTATGGTGAAGGTTTGGGAGGGTTTCTGGCAGCAGTGAATTGGGAAAGGGAGAAATGGAGACATTTTCCCTCGTTGATCTCCAATTAAGTAAGGGTGAAGCTGCAAAACAACATTGGGAGATATGGCCAGATAGGCAATCTCTGAGGGAACAGCTTGCTAGATCTTGGTTTGGCCAACCTGAAGAGAGCACTTAAGGTACAGAAGTGATGGAACTTGGCAGTCATGAACATCAAGGATTTTTCACAGAGGTGACTGGACAATGTGGTTCTCTTAGCTCCTAGTCAGCAGAGTGTGATGACACCAAGCCATGCTAACCTACTTTTGGTTTGGAGAGGGAGTGTGACCTGCTGCAGTGACTGGAGTCAGAACTCCTGGATTCCGGTGGTGTTTTTCGTGTCGATCAGTGAGATTTTTGGGTTCCCTCTCTGACTCAATAAAAAGATGTTAATTCTTTAAAGTGGAAAAAAATATAATCTTAACTCTCGAAATGGGATGCTAAATAAAGGATCTGCACCCTAAAGGTGCACACAGAAGTTGCAGGCAGGGGAACCTACATACAAGCTACAGATTCAGGTTGGTGTTGTTAGTTTGTTGTTATGAAATTGTTGAATGATAGAAAGTCTCAGTACATATGTTAACCCCCCACCCTTTTGTTCTTTGTCCAGGAAAAGCTTCTCTGTAAATGCTAAATAATATCCCTTATACTATCAAAGGTCAGAGGCAAATTTCCGGAGCATGAAGTGTTTGTATCTGTGGTTTGTTTGGCCCAACATGGAGAAGGGTATAGTCATAAAGTTTTGAAGCAAGGAGGCTCTGTCTTTCCTAACAGCATTTCCATCTTTAGAGCCTCTGATTTTAGGCCTAATGGGTTCGACTAAGCCCCTGGCATTGTGTTAGTTGCAGGGGTAGTATCTTGGCCTGTGGAATCTGAAGGGAATGGTGTACAAACGATCTGAACACTGTCGGTGAGCGGAGAGACCCTGTCCAATTCCCGAGCTCTGTTAAGACTTGAGACTTCAAGCACAGAGGATGTAGTAATGTGGCTTCCAAACACAGCTCTGACAACTGTCTTCTCTTTGTTCTAGTGGGCACAAGAAACAACTTATTTTAAGGTGAGACTTGATAAATTTATTAAAGGGATTACCAGTGTCGTAGCAAGGGGGGCGAGCAGTTGCGATCGCCCCGGGGGCTGAAGCAAAGGGGTGCCAACAGGTGCTGCTTGGCCAGGGCAGGGTGCGGGACAGAGCCATGAGCAGCTCATGTGGGAGGGGACGTGTGAATGGTGGCTCTCACCACTGCATGCACTCCTGGGCAAGCATTGGGGGTGGGGGTGCCCCCCGGATCTGTGTGGGGCGAGGACGGGCTGCCGCTGTGGGCTTTGCCCTGGGTGCCAAACTTTGTTCCTACGGCACAGAGGATCACACAACATGGTTTCCTGTGATAGTGGAAGGAGTAGACTTGATGACCCAGTCCTGTGTTCCTTTGACTAAAAGCATTTGTGTGCAAAATAGCAATTCCAGCCTTTTATTCTAAACCGGAGGAAGAGTTATTGTCTTTGAATGTGAACCAGTAGGAAATAAGTATGGACTCTTGTCTAATCAGCTATCAGGCATGATCCCTTTGAGCTCAAAGGGCTTCGCTCATTATCTGATAGTCTTGCTAATGCTAGCACGTTTCTATGCCCACTGGACAGATGTGAAAACCAAGATACAGAGATGTGAAGTTCCCTGACCAATTTCACACCACAAGGTAGTGACAGAACCACAAAAAGTAGTAGTCCCGACTCACTTGAATAGAGGCAAGGACAGAATCCATACCCTATACTAATCACTGCACTTTGCTCCCTTCGAGGTATGAAAAATCCTATGCATTTCCTTACCAGACCCCACTTCCTAGGATGATCTAAGGGCACTTTGTGTCCGAAAGCTTACCTAAGGTCTCTCCTGCCTATACAGTTGATACAATGAAAGATATCACCAAAAACCTTGCTTTTCACATGCTTCTTGGACTATCATGGCTATGTGCTAACACTCTATTCCTTGTAAGCAGGGCGTATCTGTCAGGGCCTCTGGGCAGTTAGGCCCAGCCAGGCTGAGCCCTTGAGCTTCCACACCTGACCTTGATCCCTGGCTAATGTGACTTCCCCAGTCCTGTATAACTGGATTGGCTGCTGAGAATGCCACTCGGGCCTTTAAAGCGCACCTGCAGCCTCAGGCTGCAGACATGCCTTGACGAAAGCCTCAGTCTGCTCTGGCAAGCCTTGTGTGTTCACTGCTGTCCCTGTTTGTCTTGGCTCCTGATTTTGGATTTTGCTTCCCTGACCCTGCTCCTGGATTGCCCCTGCAACTTGGTTCCAGCTCTCTGATTCCTCTGGCTCCTGACTCAGCTTCAGCTTTTCCTGGCTCTGCTCTTGGTTCTTCCCCAGAACTTGGTGCCTGGCTCTGATTTTCCTGGTTTCTGACCTTGGCCTGCACCCTGGACTGTATCCCTCAGATGTCCACTCCACTGATCCAAACCCCAACCTGATGCCCCAGTAACCTGCACCACCCTTATCTCCCTGACCTCCTGGTTGCCCTTCAGGGGCCAATCTGCAGGTCTAGCTGCTATGTCCCAGCCAAATCCTCACAATGTTTGATGCTGTGTAGGCAGTCTAGGATAGATTTTCGCAGGCCTCTAAAAAGATTGTTCTCTTCAGTTTACAGATGGAAAAACTGAGATCAAGCAAGGTAAAATGACTTGTCTATGGTCAAATTTAGTATCATTTAGTATCAGAGTTAGGAATAGGATGCAGGAATCCTTCTTTCCCTTTGGACACTATCTCAAAACCACTAGGAGAGACTGGATCTAGGAGCCTTGACTTTTCACGCTAGCCAATACAACTCACATATGTTGAATGCTTTTGGTAATATGCTTGCAGATGAATGTTGCTTGTAGGTGTTTTAGGGCTTTGGCTCCTTTTTGGTCGGTGCCTTGCCCCCTAGCGACACCAGGGTGAGATCAGGCTTTGGTGCCACCTAGATGGTTCAGGCACTGCTCCTACTTGTTTGCCACATTTTTGATGTTTGTTGTTGGGGAGGTAGTTCCCTGTAGGTGGCCCAAAAGGGGGTCTTGACCCTACTTTTCTTCGTGGGGCTCCAACCTCCCCTTTACCATGTCCACAGCCTGGACAAACGCTGCTCACCTTAGGTCTTCCCCTGGATGATCTCGCCTCATCTATGATGCCTGCCTCAAAATGGGTTGGGTCTTCTTAGCTGTCAGTCTTTCCTGTCTTCAGGCTGGCTCTCAGGCAACTAAACCTGCCCCAGCTGTGGCTAACTGTAACTAAGGAAAACTTAACTGAAAAGTGTCTGGCATCTACCACCGGGCTTCTGGGATTCAGTCTCCCTGGACCCCCTTGGTCACTTGGGGGGACTTGTCCATCCCTTCCCTCCTACTAGGCGTGGGGACAGGCAGCTGCCCCATGCCCAGCCTCTGTCAGTTCTCTCTGTGGGACCTCCCTGGGGCCCGGCTGACCTGTAGTCGAGTTATCCTGGTCCTACCAGCCAGTGGTGCTTGCCACTGCCACGCAGGGCTCTGTAGCTTCCTGCGCCTCTTTGTTGTGCTGCCCGAGGGTGCCAGCAGTCCCTTGTTGCCACTCCCCGCCACAGTACTTGTGCTCCCTGGCGTAGCTGCAGCTCTGCTCTTGGGCGTCCCGGGGGGACTGCTTCCCCTGATGGAGCTCCCCAGTGTCCCTCCATTCCTGGGGCTTGGGCTCCTCATTCCATCTGTCAGGATCCTCTGGTAGACACTCAGCCTCTTCTCCCCGCATTTGGGGCTGGTGCTCCCCAGCTCTGCAGCTGACATCTCCTGACTGGCGTTCTGCTCTCCTCTCCTGTGGGGCCACAGCTGTATCTTTGGCTGCTTTTCTGAGCAGCCCGCGCCTCTCCGGAGCCATGCCCCCGGGACTTGCCAATTCGCAGGCTCAGGCTCGCAGGAACTGCCGAGCTTGTGTTGGCATCTCTCCCCAGCTGCTGCTCATCTTCGCCCCTGCGTTGAGTATCAGAGTGCATTCGGCAGGGGTTTGGGACGTGTTGTGGGGGCTTTTGCCTCCCCTCTCACAATGAGCTACAAAGCAAGAAATGCATACAGAACCTATTCAGCAAGGATTTTGGAAGAACCGGTGCATTCAAGAGAATCATAGAGTATTCATAGGCTGTGGAGAAAAGGTGTTTTAAAAAAAAAATCAGAAAAAGGACTTATGACTTTGTTCTTTTGTTTAAAAAAAAAGGTGGAGAAATTTAGCTGCTTTGTTTCCTCCCTCATGCCCAACCACTTAATGTTGAGCTTTGGAAGGGCAAGAGTCTGAGCATTGTTACATGGGGGCCAAACAGATTACACTTGTCACTGGAAGGGGTCACTCATCCAGATCCAGCACTCTGAGGCCTGTCAAAAGGACATTTGAGTATCCATCATGCAGAAAGAAGGGAAAATGAGAGAGAGGAAGGAGGGGATGAGGAAAAAAGGAAATGGAAGAGGACAACTCTGAGAAGACTCTGAGGCCCCCTCTATGCATTCAGGTAAAGGCACGATGGGATCTAATGCACAATTCACACAATAGCACTTTCTGCCATGCCATAAGTGCATGGCAGGGTTGTGGGATCACGAGTAAGTTCACATTGTACCTTATTGCCAGTACAGGGGAGCCCGATCCCAGGCTCCCCCTGCACTGGAATGAAGCAAGCTCCTGTGGCTGGGAACACCACGCACCCCCAGGAGCGGGGATGGGGATGTGGGAAACTGAGGGGCTCCCAGCCACAGGGGAGAGACCCTACATGTACAAATTAAAGTTTGATAGCAATTAGCTAGGAAGTCAGTGCACATTTTTGAGGTCTAACTTTATAGCTGGTTGGAGTTTTTTATTGTGATAACTGCTTTGTACATGTAGCTGATCTCCAGGTAATTGTGCAGTTAACCAGTTAATTGCACAATACCTGTAATGTGTAGAGGAAGTTTTAGTGATTCCAAGTGCAGAATCCTCAGTTGGAAAGGAACTGTTTCCCTGGCTAAAGCTAGGCTAGTATTTTAAGCTGGATGGGCTCCAAAACCTTAGCAAAGCTCTTAACTTTTAAAGTGACACCTGCTTCCTACTAAAAGGAGAATCCCTCCCCCAAGAGGCTTCTTCCTTATGTTCAAGTGAGAGCTACGTTCTCATACTCAAAACATCTGAGGAAAAACCACGAGAAGATCTGCTGCAGCAAGGCCATGAGATTGCTGGGGTTGTCCCCTGCCAAAGGCCCTTGTGAAGCTGAAGCCACAGCCACCCCTTCCCTCCAGCCTCCCATTGGCCAACTGTGATGGCTTACGCAGAATGAGCCCTTTTGAATGCTTGAGCCTTGTCCCCAGTATTTTCTGTTCACATGCTGTTGATTCTAGAAATCCAGGAGCCTGCCCAATAAAACAGCAGAGGCCACATCTCATGCCACAGTGAGGTTTTTCAGTTTTTGTGCCAGAACAGAGTATTAGCTCATCTGGTCTGACCTCCTGTACTTACTGAGAGGTCTGACTTCTTATGACCCCTAAATCCTTTTCAGAATCACTGATTTCCATTAAACAAGGCCCAGGGCCACACACTGAACAATAAGGAGAAAACAAAATACTAAACAGCTGCTCATTAAGTGAGCACCATGCACCAGTGCACCTAATTAGGTAGGGGTCCTGGGGAAAAATAATACTGCCATCGTATACTTAAAAGACTGTATCAGAATGCACATTCCCAAAGAGACCAAATTAAGGTCATCCACATTCTGCCATTTCTTGAGTGCTTGACTTTGTAACCTTAATAATGTTCTCTTAACATACTTTGCGTGGTTTCCAAAATGTTTTTTTAAAGCAAACTAGCCCCCCCAAATTCTGTTATGTGGCATCATATTAACACCCAAATAATTGGAACAGCTTTGATTTGCAGACCCCCTGCACCAATCTTTAGCCCATTCAGGTAACACAATATCTGATAGCACTGGTAGTTTGTCATCCTCTGTATGAACTAGCAGTAGAGGAGGATGCAATATGAGTATGTCTGCAGTATAAAGCAGCACTATGAAAAAATATGTGAATTAATGCTGTGCATACTTGACTCAAAACAGATGCAGTCTGTTCTAGTCTGCTGTCCTGGGCTAGAGCAGTATAGACGCATCCATGTGGTTCCGCCCCTGGGTGAATTGGTTCTGAGCTCCTAGGCTGCAGCAAGCTTAGTGTGGATGAAATGGTGGGGAAATTTAGCTGCTAAAACCTACTGCTTATGTGTCATCTACCAAATTCAAGTCACTGTGCCATAGCTTTGAGGTGCTAAGAGGTTTTCATAAGAAATCATTATCAGATTTAACACTAACCCAACAACATTTTTTCTCTAGTCATTTTTTTCAAAAACAGCTGAATTGGGACACCTAGGGTTGGAAAAGTTCAGCCCAAATGGTTGAAGTATGACAAAAAGTGAAAATGGCTTTGGAACAAGAAATGTTATATAATCATAACAGTGCTCACAATCCCACCTATAATGATTTATCAATTTGAGATTTTAGCTCATTTAAATTGCTTTTTAACCTCCTTTTATGTATACCAGACCCATGTCTGTTTGCAGACAGAACCTGTCATGTTTTTCAAGGCAGAATAAAACTTTAAAAGCCATTTTTTAAAGATGCTGCCTCCTGGTGGATTCAATACAAGAAGCTAAACCTTGTAGAACGATTCTTCCCTCTTCTCCCCCCCCCCCAAACAAACAAACCCAAAAAACAAAAACACCTTTAAATTCAATGGGAAAATATCAAGTTTTTTATATTGACTCTTGTGCTTCACAAGTCTGAACCGGGTCACTCATTAGCCTGGTGATGAAGAGAAACCTTGAAAACAAATGTAACTGGCACCTGTACTGTCTGCTTGGATCTACAGAGAGCTTGAAATCATAGCTCTGAAAGATTTGAATGGTCTCATGCTAATCTCAATATGATGGTATACCTCTGAAGAGTGACATTTAAATATAAGCCAGAAATATTTCATTGTTATTCTGTATGTCTAAAACATAACTCATCTTTTTAGGCACAAACTACTACCCTGATGTTTGTTTGCAAGTGGGAGGAATCTGACTTGTGGACAGAACATAGAAAGGTGCTATCATTTTTCTTTCCCTCCCCTATATGAACTCCTCCAGTAGGCACTGGTTTTCTTGAATTGTTCCTATCCTCTACATTAGTCAGTGTCCTGAATAGTTTATCTGAAGCCAGTAGTTGGCCCTAAATTTAAAATAATATATACAGTTATTCTTGTGCTAGCCTGTTATGCTGGTGTCCCATAATAAGAATCCTTCAGCTGGAACTGGAGGAAAACTCAGGAGGGTAAGGTTGAACCATAGGAGCAGAGTCAAAGAAGATTCATGTGGATCCTGGGAGAAGTGAAGGTTAAGTGACTGGAGACCCATTTTTGTTGTGCTTGACTAAAGGGGAGCTGAATTGCAGACTTCAGCAGGGTGCAACACTACAAGGTCTTGAGAACATTCTCCCTCCCATGTGCTTTTCCCCAGTTCATCACAGAACGACGTCCTGTGTTTCTAGTGCATTCAAGAACAGAAAAGTCAGTACATTTCTAGTTCCAAATTACAGGTTGGCATAATACACTCTAGTCTAAGGATTGTAAAGCATACAGTATGTCTATGCTACAAAATTAAGGTATGATTTTAGCATAGGCCAAGGTAACCATGCTAGCTTTAGCCTACCTAATGCAGGGAGTGATAGCAATGAAGACTTGGTAGCATGTTTTGAAAAATTGTTAGCAATCGGAGTAACGTCTTTCCGGAGGTTCTGGTTGTAGTGTATATGAAAGCCAATGTCCTGGCACTTTTACTGCTATTGTTGTTTGTGATAAGTACTTTAAAGTTAGCACGGTTTGGTAATACTTGCTATAATCACATTTTTTGTCTTGCTATTGCTAAAATGTCTAGTTCTTATTTCAGAAGCAGTTAGCTTAAAGCCTGTTAGAACTAGGCTTTTATGAGAAATCCAAGTAGCTTTCTGCCATCAGTGGCTGCATCCAGATGAACATGGACGTGCTTTATGTGGCACACACCACACACGCAGGCATTCTCCCATGCTGCTGCTTTGCAGCGTTGGGGGTTTTTTGTTTGTGGGTTTAGTTTGTTGTTTTTTGTTTTTTTTTTGACCCCGGGAGATCCTGGGATCAAAAAAACCCCACACTGAAAAAAAGGAGGGCGGTTCACTGCAGGGCACAGCCCAAAATCAGAGCCTGCCCAGGCAAAGCTATGTTCCAGCTGCTGCCAGGCTCCCTGCTGCAGGAGCACGATGGCTGCAGCTCCCAGAGGACCCCAGGTAAAGCTGCTGAAGCCAGCACAGTTGCTGGCCCCAGCCTCCTCTAGCCTACCCGAGGTAACCTGCTGCATGCCACAGTGCATGCGGCATGGGGGGTGTTCCCCAGGAACAAGTAGCAGTGGCACCGCTAATGTAGATGTGGCTAGTGAGAGGGTAACGCATTATTACAATCCTGTATGCAAAGGAAGAAATAGCTGTCTCAAAAAGTTTGCTAGATGTTCTGTTTTTTGGTTTTAGGTGAAATTAGAACTACTATTCGTCAAAGAAGGTCCAATTTAGGTTTAAATATTTGTGGCAAGTATGCACAAATGTATGGGACAATAATTCTTCCTTGGTTCTGTAAATGCCCTGATTGATACTCAGAACATTGCACAGTCCAAATTCTCATTTAGGCATGGGTACAGATTATATTTCATAAAGTAGACTTCGTACCTTTTCTTCAATTTATTCCTATCACAGAACAGAAAATAGAATTTGTTCAATGCAGTTGTCATAAATCTGTGAGAAAAGGCTCTTTAA
This sequence comes from Alligator mississippiensis, assembly GCF_030867095.1. Classification (NCBI taxonomy): domain Eukaryota; kingdom Metazoa; phylum Chordata; order Crocodylia; family Alligatoridae; genus Alligator; species Alligator mississippiensis. Next base: position 121,096,779 of record NC_081826.1, on the reverse strand, counting down.
TGCTAATGTACATACTACTGTCTGTGTCCAATCTATTTTCATTCCTACCAATATCTTGCATAGCTTTAAACTTTTGTATTCAATAAAAGTAATAAAAAGTGCATTTATAAAAACAATATAATCGATATAAAGCAATGTGTGCCATGATGACTTTTTGTGATTATCATCTCTGCTTAGGAACAACAGAGTTTGTTTTGCTTTCCATCCAGGACTTTCAAAAACTGAACCAATTTAACACACTTGCACTGATTGTGTTAGCTTTGCGTATATGATATGCTCCTTTTAGGCATCACCAAGGCACTCTGAGTATAGCTAGAAATATGTTTTAAGATAGCAGTCCAAAAGCTTTGTGAAAAACTGATGTACAAATCCTCCCCAAACTGACACTCCCCATATTATTTTATCACTTAGTTTTTCCTGTAGGGTTAGGTATTTTGATTTTCTTTTTTTAAACCTCAGGAAAATTAATTCATAAAACAAATATAGTAACCCCCCCCCCCCATGAGGGCAGTTTTAAATGTTTTGAGCTATAGGATATTTTCACTTAATACTGCTTGGCAGGAGATTTTTTGGTCCAGAAATGTCTTGTATGCTGGTGGTATTTCAGAACAGTTTTGTGCTATCACTGAAAGGTTCTTCAGGTAAAATACCATATCAGTTTCCTCAAAGTTTCCAGTCAGCCTATCTCTGGTTCATTTTTATCAAAGCATTAAGGAGATCTAATCTCCGGCATCCATAGAGGGCTCTGGCAAGCTTTCCAACTGTAGTCCCTTGGGAACCTTCCCTCATGAGCCAGTTTTGCAGCATTTGGTAAACTTTTTCTTTTAGTCCATCTCGTTCATAGTCATGGTCAATTACTTCAATATCTGGATTAGTGAAACCCAGTCTACGAGCACAGTCTTTCCACTGTTTAGCCAAGTTCTCTCTCACTAGATTCAAGTGCTCCTCAGAGAGGATAGTGGTGCTGTCTGCAAAAGAAAGAAGAGTATAAGACAACTTCATTGTTTAAACTTCCCAGTTTAAATTTGTCTCCCCAAATTGTGTTTGCTGGTAATGATGGAAGACAGGATTACAGGTATAGGTTTTCCTGGAGGCAGTATGGTTCAGTGGATAAAAAGGAGGACTGGCTGTCACAACAACTGGATCTATATCCCTGGATCAGCTTCTGAAACTTTTTTTCCCCCTGGTACACATCTTAATTCCCTTATGACTCTTTTTGACCACCTGTAAAATTGGGAGAATCTACTTCACAGTGGTGCTATGAGGCTTAACTAACATTTGAAATATGCAACAATCTTTTTTGGTTGAAAGACACTATTGTTAATATTCCTTGCTATAGAACGTTTTAAAATACACAATAAGGCCACATCCAGATGTGCAGGGGTGTGTGCTTGCAAGGGCAAAAATAGTAGCAGCACAAACTTGTGCTGCTACTTTTTGTCACAATGCACATCCCTGTATGTCCACTTTTGTTGAGGGACAAACTGTTCCGCTTCAGGCAAACTGCCCTTGACCAGCTCTGGGCATGGTGGAGGAGCCAGGGCACAACTGAAGGAAGGATCCTGGAGGATCAAGCCTGTGTCATGCTCCTGTCATGTGTACCACGCTGCATTTTTTTGTTTTCCCCAGCAGGAAAATGGCCAGGTCCTGCTCATCTGAACACAGCCTAAGAGATTAACATGGTTTTGACCAATGCAAATACTAAAATATTTTAAAACCTTCCAGTTTCCTGCCTACTCCCATGTCTGAATTAGCAGTCAGAGCTTTCCATCCTTGCCTGCTTTCCTCCTCTGCTCTCCTTTTTATCTCTAAGTCTCAATGGATATATCCAGATTTATGCTAGGTGTTGGTTGCCCACCGCACAGTATGCCATACTGACAGATAGGTGCTCAAGATTAAGATAAACTTGAGGTTTCATAAGGGCAGCTAGGGATGAATATAAGAGAGGGGATGAAATGGGCAGGGAAGGCGAATGGTGCAAATGTTTATCCAGTAAAGCAGTGCTAACACAAACCCCAACTCATGGTAGTAATTTTGCTTTGCTTATTCTGTAGTGCTTTATAATAAAGCTTTCCAAAATAGTTACCTTCTGAATGCAACAAGGAGCAAGCTATCCTGTTTTCATTATATTCCCTTACTGATATTTCTCAAAAAGAGACTGTTAGTGAAAATAACCATAAAGGGGAATATTTCTCTTACCAAATATACCCGTTCGTTCATAATCTGCGCTTGAGTTTTGTGCACTGACAGAACAACTCTTTACGTATAGATTCTGATCTTCAATCTTCATGTGGTTGTTTCTTCCAATTTGAATCCCAGCACTGTTATGTATGTATATATCTCCTTCTGTATAAAGACAATTTAAGAAAAATATACAAAGATTAAAATTCAAGAAGTGACCTGGGGAGGATGGGGAAGAGGGCTTAGAAGATCAGTGAGATTATTACTTTTTGAGCCAAAGATAGTCATCATGAGTATTTTATATTCAAATTAAAAAGGCTGTTTCTTGGCAACTGCAAGAACATATTCATTATTAATTTATAATACTTCAGCACAGAGTACTCTTAGGTTCCATGAATTGTGCAAAAGCAGAGGAATTCATAATCCCTGCCCTAGAAACTTGTATTCTAAATAGAATAGATAAGATAGGTCACAGACATAATTTACTGGGTGAGATGAAAATAAGAATCAAAATATCAAAATGGGGTAATGTTTCTTTTAATAGCAGTGGCGGGGGGGGGGGTCCTCTACTTGGAACTTCAGTGGGGTGGCATTGATTTTATTCAGCTGATGACCTGGGCCCCAATCTACTGTGAAATTTTTACGAGGTTTAAGTGAATTTAATATTAATCATTTTAACAACTGTACAGAATAATACACATAAGTAAACAGCATAAGTGGCTGTATACCCACCACTGGAATGGTCTATACAACAAGGTTAGATATTAATAAGATACCTGAAGTGCCATAAGGAGAGCTGTAACTGCAGTTGCATAACCTTGTATGCTAGGGAGGTTTTGGGTAAAGTGCTTTCCACACCCCCTGCTAGTTGGTTAGTACAGGTCTGAACCGCTCCAACTGAAAGACTTAATATTACAGGAACAATAAAATACCCAATTACTGAGTAGATATGTTTGAGATTTATAAGTGCATAAAAGCAAAGAACAAGAAAATAGTGACTGATACAACAACTTTAATACATATGCTTAAGGTAATCAAGATAAAGGTTGAAAAGGAGACTGTCTTTGTGATTTTAAAACCAATACTCTCCTGTTCCTTTGGTGCAGACCAGTGGTTCTCAACCTTTATAGACTTAAGGCACTCCTCCATAACTTCAGTGAACTGAGTGGCACCCCATTTGCAAACTGATTTACTATAGTGCTTGTGGCTTATCTCCTTACAGAAGGGCAGGGGAGCAGCCAGGCAATGAGGGCCTGAGCCTGCCCTTATCCGCTGATCTCCCCACCTCCTGTGGTACCCCTCAAAGGATCTCACGGCAGCCCAGAGTACCACGGCATCCTGGTTGAGAGCCACATGGCAATAAACACATCTTTTCAGATCTGGCTTTTGGGTTTTTTCCTCATGGAAATGAATCCAAGTTGTGAATGTGCAGTTCTCTAACACCATGGAAAATTACTGTTTGTTTCATGTAGGGTTGGCTTCTCCTATTGTAGCTGTGGCCCAGTAAACACCCAAGAAGCAAGACTTTTTTGTGATTTATCTTTTTACTGAACCAACTGTACAACTGGGAGAGCTGTTTGCCTCATGACCAGGGATCAGATCCATGTTTTCCACTCGCCACAAAAACGCAGTAAAATGCAGATTTTTCTCACTTTTTTTTAAGAAGAAAAATCGGGGAAGCAGCAGGTTTCCCCTCGCAACCTAGCAGAGTTCCAGCCTGCAGGGGGCTGGGGGAGCAGGCGGAGAGCAATCGGGCAGGGGGTGCCATAAGCATGTGCACGCGCATACATGTGCATGGCAGCCAGGCAGCATGAGAGCAGCTCCCACAGCTCCCTGCCCGTAAAGGGGAGGGGGGTGGGCAGGATTGCCCACAGGAAGGGAGGGAGGGAGTTGGGCAGACCTGGGGCTGGTTCCCAGCCAGGGCGGTGCATGGGGCTTGGGGCTCAGGGGCCGCGGCTGGCGTTGGGGCAAGAATGTGCAGCTGTAGGGCCGGGAGCAGGATGGAGCCATGCATGACTCATCCAGGGGAGCTCAAGCAGGGGAATGGCTCCCCGCCAGTGTGCACACTCCTGAGGGAGGCATGAGGGGCACGTGCCCCCCAGATTTGTGCACAGGGTAGGTGCAGATGTGGTCTGCTGGCTGTGGGCCCAGGGCTCCCTGCCCCTGGGGCCTCTGTAGCTCAGTGGGCAGGACTTGATGCAACAGGGCAGAGCAGGGCAGGGAAGCTTGGTGCCACTGCCGAAAGCCCTGCACTGCCATGGCGAGGCACTCCTTGCCTGCCCAGCAGCAGTGGGGGTGGCAGTGCAGTGGTTTCAGTTTAATCAAGGAAAAACATGGATGGGGGGGGTTAAATCGGAGAAAGTGTGTGGGTTTATCAGAGATTTTGTGATTTTTAAACAGAGAAAATCAGGATCCCTGATCATGACAGTTTGTAACTCTAAATTATAGTATATTAACATCATCTCTTGAAGGTAACTCCTTTGTTTTACTGATTACCTCATTCACAGCTTTTAGAGTAGACTTCAGGTTCAATTTTTTAGTACAGCTGCTAAACCACTAGAGATTTCAGTAATTTTGCAACATTATCATCACAGATCTTGACAAGCTGCATTTTAGCTCTAAAGCACAGAATAGAAATTTTCATGAAATAACCTACAAAGAGGTGTTCTCCAAGAGAACACATGTTTAACTGCATAACTAATTTGTGTGCAAAATTCCTGTAACAGTTTGCATCAATGACCTGTTTGTTCACATATGGGGCTGTTCAGATAACTAAGTAGGCACATGCATTTGCAAAAGCCCTGTTTGTAAACACAGCTGTGGAACAACATGACTGAGTTAAGGCTTGCAATAATAAGTGATTCTGGCCTGCTGCCCTCCTAAGATTCTGCGACTAAAGGTCTTTATAAATCGTTATCCAATCAAATGTTTTAATTCATCTGAATACTAAATGTTGCACCTTAAATATGATTTTCAATCATGGACACTTAAATTAGGACCCTCAATTCTACATTTTCATACATTTCATAGACATTAGGGCTGGAAGGGACCTCAGAAGATCACTGAGTCCAGCCCTCTGCCCCAGGGGCAGGAAGTCAGCTGGGGTCACAAGATCCCAGCAAGATAAACATCCAAATTTCTCTTGAAGGGGTTCAAAGTAGGTGCTTGAACTACCTCTAACAGCAGGCTATTCCAGACCTTGGGGGCTTGGACAGTAAAGAAGTTCTTTCTTATGTCCAGCCTGAAACGGTCTTGCAGGAGTTTATAACAGTTTGATCTTGTCATCCTTTGGGGCGCTCTGGTGAACAGACGTTCCCCCAGATCTTGGTGAAACACCCCTTATAAACTTATAAGTGGCCATCAGATCACCCCTGAGCCTGTGCTTTTCCAGGTTGAAGAGTCCCATAGTTTTCAGCCTTTCATCATAAGGTCTGTTTTCCTGACCTCTGATCATATGTGTGGCTCTCCTCTGGACTCTCTCAAGCTTCTCCACATCCTTTTTGAATTGTGGAGCCCAAAACTGGACACAATACTCCAGCTGCGGCCTCACCAATGCCATGTACAAGGGGAGAATGACATCCTGGGATTTGCTTGAGAAGCATCTATGGATGCAAGCCAGCATTTTGCTCACTTTACTAGCTGCGGCATCACACTGAAGGCTCATGTTCATCTTATGGTCACTCATGACCCCCAAGTCCCTTTCATCCGTAGTGCTAGCTAGCATAGCACTGCCAAGCCTATAAGCATGCTGCAGGTTTTTCTTCCCAAGGTGGAGAACCTTGCATTTTTTGGTGTTAAACACAATCAGGTTCATGCCTGCCCATTTCCTGAGCCTGTCAAGGTCAGCCTGGGTTGCCCTTCTGTCCTCAGATGTGGATGGTTTACCCCAAAGTTTTGTATCATTGGCGAACTTGGCCAGTCTGCTTCTGACTCCAATGTCCACATCATTAATGAAGATGTTGAACAATGTAGGTCCAAGGACAGAGCCTTGGGGGACCCCACTGGTCACAGCGTACCACGACGATTGACTTCCGTCAACCACCACCCTCTGGGTCCGACCACAGAGCCAATTCCCCAGCCAGCGGATCGTGGTAGACCTGAGGCTGCAGTTGGCCAGTTTTGCCAAGAGGTGATCATGGGATACCAGTTTGATGTCATATATCTTGACTTCAAAAAGGCCTTCGATCTCCTCTCCCTTGTCCAGGTGATAGGTCACCTGATCGTAAAAGGAAATAAGATTGGTCAAGCAAGACCTACCCACAACAGACCTGTGCTGGCTATCCCTCAGTATGTTGCCGTCGGCCAGTCCATTAAGAATGGCCTCTTTGATAAACTTTTCTAAGACCTTCTCCAGGATAGAAGTCAGGCTGATGGGCCTGTAGTTTGCCGGATCCACTTTCCTCCCTTTCTTGAAGATAGGCACCATATTGGCCTTCTTCCAGTCTTCGGGCACTTTGCCAGAGTGCCAGGAGATCTCGAAGATCCGTGCCAGGGGCTGAGCTATGATGCTAGCCAGCTCCTTGAGTACCCTGGGGTGTAAACTGTCAGGGCTGGCAGACTTGAGGTGTCCAGCCTCTCAAGGTGTTCCTTCACAAGGTCAGCATTGATGAAGGGCAAGGAATCTCCCTCACCTGGGCCTCCCTGTCCCATAATGGGCAGAGGCATCCCATGGGACTGGTGGAAGACCGATGCAAAGTACCCATTTAGTAGGTTGGCTTTTTCCTGGGCGTCAGTTGTCCCATCTGGTTTAGCAGGGGTCCAATGTTGCCCTTGCTTTTTCTCTGACTCCCCACATATCTAAAAAAAGACTTATTATCCTTGATACCTGTACCTGTTGGAGTGCTGTCGCAGCCTTGGTTTTCCTGGTTCACACCCTGCAGGTCCAGACCAGTGCAGAATATCCCTCCTTGTAGGTGGATCCAGTTCTCCATCCTTTGTAGGTCTTTCTTTTTAGACGCAGGAGGTCCGCTAGTTCCTTGCTGAGCCAAGGGGGCTGCTGTACCCTTTTGCTGTCTTTCCTCTGAGATGGAATAGACTTAGCTTTTGCATCTAGGATCACTCCCTTGAGGATCAACCACTCATCCTGAACTCCCCTCCCCTTGGGGTCGAGGTCCCTAAGGGCCTCACTGACAAGCCTCCTGAGCTTGTCAAAGTCAGTGTTCCTGAAGTCGAGGACTTCTGTATTGCTGACTTGCCAGCTTTACGGCGAATGGTGAAGGCAATCAGCTCGTGGCCACTGTCACCCAGCTTCCCTTCGATCACTAGGTCGCTGATTAGGTCATTCCCGGTTGCCAGTACCAGGTCAAGCAGTACCTCTCGTCAGCCCGCAGACTTCTTGTGCCAGATAAAGCTTCCTCTTGTGCGTGGATGAGCTCTGTGACCGCTTGGATTTGGCTAAGCGCTCTTCCCACGAGATTCTGGGTAGTTGAAGTCTCCCATTAGAACCGTGGACCGGGAGCATGCAGCCTCAGCCAATTCCCTGGCGAACTCCTGGTCAAGCTCTTGACTTTGGGTGGGAGGTCTGTAGTAGACTCCCACCATTGTGTCCCCTGTGCCATGTTCCCCATGGATTTTAACCCAAAGGGTCTCCAGTCATCCACCTTGGGCAACAATATTGGCTTGCAGGGGTGCATAGCTCTTGACAGAGAGAGCTACGCCCCCGCCCCTTTTGTCCACTCAATCTCTCCTGTACAGGGTACAGCCATCTAAACCCATGACTGGACTACGGGTGGAGTCCCATCAGGTCTCTGTTACCCCTATGACATCATAATTATTTGTGTTAAGCAGGAGGACAAGTTCCTCCTGTTGAATGCCAGGAGCTTGTGGAATAGTGTACAGGCAGGCAAGTGTCCCCTTGGGGGCCCTTGCCTTGCCAACAGATTGTTCCAGGGCTGGGGCAGGGGTGGGCTCCCTTAAGTGCCTTGGCCTGCTGGCTTTGCAAGGGTTGCTCAGCAGGCCAGCAGTGGCAGTAGTCCCCACCCCGTCTCCTGGCAGGCTTAGTTTAAAGCCTGGTGGAGCAGGTCAGCCAGTCTGGCTGAGAAGAGCCTCCTCCCCAGCGGAGAGAGATGGAGGCCATCCCTTCCCAGCAGCTCACTGCCTCTCTCACCAAAGAGCAGACTTTGAGCACCCTAGTTGAAGCTTAGGTGTATAAACAATCATATCTGATATCCAAGTGCCAATGTAGAACTGCTTGATTGTGATTGGGCCAACAACTGGATTACTGTGCATGAAAATATTCTTTATTACAATTGCTATGTTAAAAACAGTGATTTGTTTCTAAAAGTATATAGGGAAACAAAAAGAATGTATTTTATCAGACTTCAAATTCTGTGGAATTTTATTGCAACCCAGTAGGAACACAGGCTGAAAAGGATCTCCTGAGTCACGAAGTCTAGTCCCCTCCTGCAAACTACCACATTTTAGAATCCCTTTCATAAATCTCACTGATTTGATATTGGGAAACCATTCTTCTACTGTCCAGCCTAAACATATACATGGCCAGTTTGAACTCATTTGTCCTAGTGCCAACACTGTTCTTTAGCTTAAATAGTTTTTTGCTGTCTAGTATTTGCTCTCCAAAGTGGTTATAAAGAACTATCATTATCCCCCCTCTGCCTTTGTTTTGATAGACTTAACAAGGTAAGCTCTTGTAGTCTCGTGAGATGGACTGTCCACTCCTTTAGTCATCCTAGTATTCCTTCCCTGCACCTTCTTCAGCTTGGATTCACCTTTCTTGAACCTGCTTGACCAGAAGTACACATAGTACTCTACATGAGGTTACCTAGGATTATAACAATATTCCAGTCATGACAGAGCTATTTAGGGCCACCCACTCTGTCTTTTAATGTTCACTTTATCCCAGGACATGATGGACTCTCTGCAAAGAAGCTGGAATCTCCCAGTCTGGATAGAAGAAGAGGGAGGGCCAGAGGCTCTATTAGGAGTATAGAGATGCTGTCTGAAAAGCAGGGTATCTACCAGCTATGTACCAGCACATACATCTACGAGATCTGTAACTCAGTGCTTTCTTGAAAGTACAAGTGATTAGGGTTAAACAATTCCTTTCCTAAAGCCTGTATTCTTTGCTTGCTTGTTATATTGTCCTTGAAAGAGTTAACTGAAAAGCTCAGAGAACCAATAGCAAAGACAACTAGTGGTGTGTATATAAAGGCTGAGACATAGTGTCAGGGCTTAAGGTAGTCTGGCTGTGAAGCCCTGTATCCCAAAGGATAGCAGATGTGAGGCCTGCATTTGGGAGTCTGTCCAAAGGAGAGAACAGTGACTGTTTAGTGTCGGAGTGATGTTGTGGCTTTGAAGGTCCAGAAATTGAGAGAGGCAAGGATTTATTAGGGTGATATTATTTATTGGACCAACTGCATATCTGGGATAGGTAGAATGCAACATTCCTCCTTTTTAACAATTTATGAACATAACACAGTATTAAGTATCTGGTCCAGCCAAGAATTTAAGCACATACTTAACTTTCAGCTTTGTGTATTGTCATTAGTATTTGTACCCTGCAATTTTTAGAAGCATGAAGCAAGTATATTAATCAAAGTAACTTACAAAGTACTGGTTATCTGTTATGTTGTTTAAGGTACAAAGCACATCCTGTAGGCTTTTAGTAAACAAGGTTACAGTACTTACCTATGCTTTTTGGTTGTACTACAGGGACCGCTGAAAAATATTCAAAAGTCTTTCTCTTAAACTGACTGGGTTGTATTTTACCTAAACAATTACAAAAGAAGACACAAAATACCAAAAGTATTTTATTATACATAAAGGCAAAAGTGCATCAAACCAACTGTAATACTTAAAATTAATTTTACTTATTAGATTCACATGCTACTCTTCCCAAAAAAGGTTCAGGGCAGTTTACAAGACAACCAATTATAGAAACTGGATATAATATAAAAATAAGAAGATGCAATGAAACAACCCTCCCCCCAAAAAATTCGTATTCAGAAGCAATCCACTTCACCCCGCCCCACCACATCTCACTCTCTTGCCACTGACCAAGGAGAGCATCACCCCCTCATAGCCCAACTGTATTCCATAAAAGAATTACTCCATAGAAAAAAAATTCTCCTCTCAACTCCATTTCCCCGCATCCCAGAGCACAATTAGTGTTCCTGTAGGCAGAGACATAATAAATTGCTGTTATTCCAAAGCTGAGGCATTTTTAACTAACTCAGATTAAAAAAAAAAAAAAGCATATTCAATTAAATGTAGGAGTTACCAAAGCACCCAGCTCTGCATCAAGATCCTTTTAACACCGATTCTTCCTTGAAACAGAGTTCTCAGTCTCCCAGTGAGGTTAAAAGGTCATTGCTGGCCAGTACAGGATCAGAGTCTGGAGATGGATTTAGGTGCCTAATACATAGGTACTCACCATCTAAGTGACTTGGCTCAGGTCACACAGTAAGTTAGTGGAAGGGCTGGCAGCGTGGGCAGAGCCAGGACTGCAGCAAGGGAGGTGCAGCCACATTCCTCACTGGATGTGCGGAGCTGTGAAGAGCGCTCACTGCCCATACACTGCAGCCACACCCCCTGTGGCTGTACCTGCCCCTGTCCCTGGATGCCAGTGAGCTATCTGAACTCACCATCATGTGAACACAGCTGTTGCCAGAGCTCTGTACATGCTGCTAACTCTCAGCTCACCAGCTAGTCGGCACAGAGGCTGGCGTGAGTCCCTGCTTTTGCCCAGCTCCAGAGTCCCAGGGGTTAAGCATTGGTGTTGTTCACCCTCCCCATCCCTCTCCCACACCCTCCCTGAATTAAGCAGCAGGGGAAAAAGAGGGGATGGGCAGCAATAGTGCTCAACCCCTTGTTTGCACAGCTCTATAGAGCCCAGGGGTTGGGCCCTGCCACTCCTTCCCTCTTTTCCCCACTGAAATCATGGGGGGGGATGTGGAGAGGGAGGGAAGGGTGAATGGCAGTGACTCCTCACTCTGACCAGCTGGTGAGCACAGAGCTCACAGTCCATGTAGAGCTCCAGAAGAAACTAAGCTGATATGTCAGTACACTCAGAGAGTTCACTGTGTATGCAGTGCACAGCCAAAGGGGGTTGTGACCAGACTGCAGCACTCCCACCCCCAGATCCATCCCTGGCTGGCAGTGCAATGCAGATCTCCCCGTTCTCAGTCAGATATCTTTCCTTTGTGTCATGATGCTTCCCTAAAATAGCTCTTGTATTCCTCTGGCTTCTGTACAGGATTTGAGAAGCTGAGCACATAATTCCCATTTGCAGATATGGCTGCCTTTAAATCCATGTCCATAAACTTATTCACATAGTCCAGTGGTGCTCAACCTTCTGGCCCCATGGGCCAGATGAGTGGTGGGGGTTAGGTTTGTGGACAGTTCAGCATGGGGTTGGCCTCACACATTAAATCCAGCTATAGAGCCACCCTGCACACTGTCCTGGCCCTGCATGATGGATCCAGCCTGTGGGAGCTCCTCATGGGACTAGAAATTTAGCGGCAGGAGAGCAGTGATGACATTAATTGCCATGGCTTTGGAATCCATGTAATGATGCCACTGCTCCCCTAACACCAAACTTCTAGACCTGTGGGGAGCCCCAAGGGCTGGAAGATGTGGCCTCGCAGGCTGGATTCAGCTTGTGAGACAGAGGTTGAGCACCACTGATACAACTGAACAATAACAGACTGCACACAGGATTATTTTGACAGACTGCAATCTTTTTGGTATTCTCTGTAGTAATTCTATGGCACCCATGGTTTCCTGGTATGGGGAGTGCTATAAATGGATGCCATACTAGGAAAACCCAGCAGAGAGAGTAAGAGAATTAATCTATTTCATAGATGGGTGGTATTTCATAGACATTAGGGCTAGAAGGGACCTTGGAAGATCATCAAGTCCAGCCTCCCGCCCGAAGGGCAGGAAGTCAGCTGGGGTCATAGGATCCCAGCAAGATAAGCATCCAATTTTCTCCTGAAGGTGTTCAATGTAGGTGCTTGAACCACCTCTGATGGCAAGCTATTCCAGACCTTGGCGGCTTGGGCAGTAAAGAAATTCTTCCTTATGTCCAGCCTAAAATGGTCTTGCGGTAGTTTATAACTGTTTGACCTCGTCATCCCTTGGGGCGCTCTGGTGAACAAACATTCCCCCAGATACTGGTGGTCACCCCTGATAAACTTATAGGTGGCCATCAGATCACCCCTGAGCCTGCACTTTTCCAAGGTAAAGAGCCCCATAGCTCTCAGCCTGTCATCATAAGGTCTGTTTTCCTGACCTCTGATCATGCGCATGGGTCTTCTCTGCATTCTCTCAAGCTTCTCCACATCCTTTTTGAATTGTGAGGCCCAAAACTGGATGCAGTACTCCAGCTGCAGCCTCACCAAGGCCGAGTACAAGGGGAGAATGACGTCCCGGGATTTGCTCGAGAAGCATCTATGGATGCAAGCCAGCGATTTGGTCGGTTTACTAGCCGCAGCATCGCATTGAAGGCTCATGTTCAGCTTGTGGTCAATGATGACCTCCAAGTTTCTTTCTTCTGCAGTGCTAGCCAGAGTAGCACTGCCAAGCCTATAAGGATGCTGCAGGTTTTTCCTCCCAAGGTGGAGAACCTTGCATTTTTCAGGGCAAATCAGGACACCATCAGGTTCTCGTCCGCCCGTTTACTGAGCCTGTCCAGGTCAGCCTGGATCGCCCTCCTGTCTTCAGGTGTGGATGCTTTGCCCCAAAGTTTGGTGTCATCGGTGAACTTGGCCAGTTTGCTTCTGACTCCAATGTCCACATCATTAATGAAGATGTTGAACAATATGGGTCCAACGACAGAGCCTTGGGGGACCCCACTGGTCACAGGGCACCATGATGATTGACTTCCGTCAATTACCACCCTCTGGGTCTGACCACGGAGCCAATTTCCCAGCCAGCAGATCGTGGTGGACCCAAGGCCACAATTGGCCAGTTCTGCCAAGACGTGATCATGGGATACCAGATAGAAGGCTTTTTTGAAGTCAAGATATATGACATCAATCTCTTCTCCCTTGTCCAGGTGATAGGTCACCTGGTCATAAAAGGAAATGAGATTGGTCAAACAAGACCTACCCGCAACAAACCCGTGCTGGCTATCCCTTAGGATGTTGGCATCAGCCAGTCCATTAAGGATGGTCTCTTTAATAAACTTTTCTAAGACCTTCCCTGGGATAGAAGTCAGGCTGATGGGCCCATAGTTTGCCGGATCCACTTTCCTCCCTTTCTTGAAGATAGATCTAGCTAATACCTTATCTTGTTCCTGGAAGGTATATGGTATACATTCTACAGCCCAGCTCCATTACTGACCCACTTGTTTACATTAAATTTCTGCTACATTGGCAATACTCTCTCCCTTCCCTTCCATACCTGGGTACCCTTCCTTTCTCAAGGAGATACATTGTTCATTTGCTAGTATTACAAGATAAAATGGATACTCATAACTTTCCAGAGAAGAGGCTTTGTCAGTCTCAGGGCAAGGGTTGCCCACCCTCCAGGGTTGCTCTAGAGTCTCCAGGAATTCGATCTAAATCTCCAGAAGACTGAGTCACCCAGGAGATAAATGATAGAGCATTCATTAAAATAAATATTAAATGTTGAATCTGATGTGTACAGTAGTCCAGTGAGTGTTTTAAATGTAATAGTCATGTGCATTGCCTTCCTGATGTAAAGTCTATGCACTGTAATCTATAACTGATATACATAAGCACGTGGGCAAGTTGGCATTCAGGAAATCTCCCAGAATGGATTCAATCAGAGTTGGCAACCCTACTCAGGGCTGCTTGCAGATTTCTTATTAGCTATGGTATTACTCTACCAGCCAGAGCAGTAAAGATTTCCTTTTCTGAAAAGTAACAAAATACCTCACTCTAAAGCTGCTTCTGTGCTATAAATGCCCTGCCTTTAGATTTTATAGCTGATTTAGGAAATAAAATATGACAGATTCTATATGCCACTCATTGTATAGCTCTTGAATCAAAGAACTTGTAACATGATTTGGTGATGGGGTTTTTGTTTGTGGAATTTTGAACATAAACAGGGATCAGAAGATTTCATTTATAAATGTAGCTGCCTAAGACCAAGTGCCAAGCAGTCACTTGGTCTTATTCTCCTGTCTACAGTGATATCAAACAGGAGTAACTCAGTAGTAGAAGTCAATGGTATTTATCAGGAAAAAAATACACTACAGAAAAAAAGCCCAGAGCATTTAAAATGAGCACAAGTGACAACTAGGGGTCACAAAATGAAACTAGTAGGTAGTATATTTAAAACTAACAAAAGGAAGGTTTTTTTTTCACACAGCATGTAATTCAAGTGTGGAACTCATGGCCATCAGATTAATAGATTCACAGATGTTGTGGAAGTTGACAGTTTAGCCAGATTCAAAAAGGGATTGGAGGGGACAAATTCTGGGAGAATAGTGGCACCAGTAGCTGTTGAGCATGGGAGTTAGGGGTACAGCCTCTGAATCAGAACTTCCTAAGGCTTAAATGTTGGAGGCTGCAAGTGAGAGGGGAACAGTAGAAAAAACCCCTGATCTCCCCTATTTCACTCTCCCTTTCATCCTCTACTCTGCTACCGTGTGACACAGGTCTATTTGTGTTGAAAGACATGGGCTTAGACCCATCATGAAAGGGAGGCCAATGGGGACATAAATAATTCCAGGGGACAAATAAAGAGAAAACAGGAAGGGGAGTGAGGTCACAAGTTAATAACAAGGGATGCTGAAGGGGACACAGGTAGAGTACACTTGCCAGCATCCACTGCCCCTTGAAGGAGTCAAAAGAGCCTGTAGATGCTGCCTAGTGAAACTTGCTCAGAGACATGAGCGGAGGAGTGACAGGAAGACAGCCCCACACTTGCCTGGGTTCTTCCCAGCCAGAGCCTCCATCCTGGTCTTGTAGATGGCCAGCTTGGACAAAGCCAGGAGGAGGTTGACCAACAGGCCCAAGGGCTTGGTGGGGCCACAGATGGCAAGTGCATAACAAAAAAGATGTGGGGAGAAGTGCAGTCACAATCTCA
Source organism: Alligator mississippiensis (assembly GCF_030867095.1). NCBI lineage: Eukaryota > Metazoa > Chordata > Crocodylia > Alligatoridae > Alligator > Alligator mississippiensis. Next base: position 121,081,581 of record NC_081826.1, on the reverse strand, counting down.
GCAGGAGGTTCAGGAGGAGCAGAAGCGGGGCTGCAACCTGGTGCTGTGTGACAATATTGGGCAAGATGGCCCTATGGCCTTACCCAGGAAATGGCAGTTTTCATGATACAAAAACATCTGCAAACAAAAAGCAGTGGATCACAGTATATCTATATGAACCTTGTTACTAGCAGCATGGCTCAAAGGTAAGGTACTGACAATTGTGCTAGAAAATGATTAGTTCTTTTATTTCTGGAAGAAGAGCTAAAGAAAGTAGTTTTGATTATGTGTTAGAGTTACGCCAAGCAAATATCTTGCCTACCTGGCTCTGTCTGCAGGCTTTTTGGAAACCAAGCTGGGGATGTCTGCGGTTGATGGTCCAGGCCAGATTCAGGTACAGGGGGCTTATTCAGACTAAATGTATTGGCTGAGCCTGACCCATAGAGATCCTCTGTACTTCCTGCAGTGAAGTCTGCAGCTCTTGCTCCGTAAGTCACATTTGGAGTATATGGCAAATATTCCTGTGTTGGCATTCCTGCAGGTGGTTGTTGTCGGAAATGACTGTAATTGGTCGTCTTGTTAAAAGGGCTGGCTTTTGGGCCTGTGTTTTCAGTTTTCACATGCGATTCCTTCATCTGTGGAGCAAAAGATGGTTTTGCAAATGGATCATGGGAAACCCTTCGTCTCCTTTCTTCCTCTTTCATTTCATGAGTGTACATTATGGGTTGGCTTTCTGACTTATCCATCCGGCTGCCATATTTATGGTAGTTGTATTCATCCTGCAGTTTTCTTTCTAGGTTCATAAAGGGCTCCAAGGAGGTCTCGCAGCTCTCAACAGGGTGATGATCTGGGCAGGCAGCAAACATGGCTTCATTCACATTGCCAGCTGAAAGGCCCTGAGAACTGTGTAGGGATGTGGGCTGATCTGAAAGAGAGGATAATTCAAGAAATTAATTCTCTATAATGCAAAGGTACAGCTGTAGTTCTCAGGAACATCTGAACAACAAGACAATAGAGTCCAGTATCTTTATATTAAAACAGATAAATAATTCATAAAATGTAACTAAAGGAATGATAATACTGTGTTTTACATAACACATTTTATCTGGAAAGATTTCAAATTAGTTTACAAGCTACAGTGCAGTACAGATTGGTATTCAATTATAAAACCTCATTTACTACTTTGGTGCAAAATGTTGTCCTATATACAGGATTCATTTTGATACTAAAGTTCTCGGCTACTGAAATGGAGCCACCTCATAGAAGATATGGAGCTAACAAATAAAAAAATGTGAGTTCTTGGACTCAAAAACAGGGTTTGATGTTAACTGGACTTACACCTGAGCAAACCGAGAATACAGTAGTGAACCAGGCCTGCAGTACATACCTACTTGTTGGTGCTATTTTATACAGTACTAAAGTTTGATATTATTCATGTTTTCTTCAGTGGTCCCACCATAAAGTTAATCTTAACTAGGAATGGATCATTTGGCCAATTTAATGAACAATGACTATACTAGAGAACTGCCTTTTTACTCGTAGTCTACTTCAGGGGTGCTCGACCAGCCTTGGCATCCGGCCTGTGGGGTCCTCCCTGGGTCAGGAAATTTGGTGATGGGGGAGCAGTGGCCATTAATATAGCAACCCTCCATTCCCCAAATTCCCAAACCTCAAGCCCCACATGGTCCATCAGGGTTGGCTGCACCCCTTTACCTCTGTGGGGCTGGGCCATGCCCTCTTCCCCTACAGAGCTGGCTTGGGGCTGGGCTTTCCCCTGCCCCCACTTGGCTGAATAGTGCCTGCTACAGGCACCAGATCAGGACTGCCTTTTTCAAATGCCTATAGGTTCATGTTACAGATTTGATCCCATCTTCTGTTAGCAGGACACTGTGGTGAAAAAAGTTCAGGTATGCACAGTACTGGGATTGTATCACAATTACAACCAGAGACTTCTGCAAGCCTGTGAAACGTGGGCCAACCAGGATTTGATAGGAAGCCTGCCAAGAGGAAGGAAAGGATGACTGGAGTAAACTTACACCATTCTCATGTTCCCAAAGTAGACTCTCTGGGAAGCAAGATCTTAAATCAAGCAATACATTCTAATTCCACATCCTTGTACTTACAGTATTGATGGAGATGGTTAGTGTGGGAAGTGGGAAAGTGTTCATAAACCTAGAGCCTAAATATGGAGCAAAAATTAGTGGGCACAAACAAAAGGATCGAAGGGAAGGCCAAGTAATGCTATTATGGCAAAATGGCAAGAAAACTGCTGACTCCAGAAGAAATAGATGCAATCTTTCAAGATATTGGCCGTTCTTCTAATGGTAGCCAATAAGCATCTTCAGCTGATAGAAATAAACCAGATACTAAGTTCAGTGGGCCCAGTTTTTAAATCCAAAATGTTATAAATTACACATCTTTGGTCAGTTCAGACTGTCATTCATGGGCTTTTCCTGTTTGTTTATGCTTTCACTGCTCATACTTGTGTTCATTCAGAGATGTAACAGAGCAGCTAGGTGGCCAGGCCGGCAGTGATGCATGAAGGCAGTGGTGAGTTCTGGCTGCTAGTGTGACTGCAGCAGGTGCTGTTAGTTTTCCATCCCCTCCACTAAGTTGGTGCCCAGTTGCCCCTCCTTGATTATGCTACTGTCATTCATTTTGTACAGTTGTTCTAGATAAAGAAGGCATATATCCTGTTGTGTGTAAATGGGGTCCATTGGACCTATATTGCAGTAAGCTTTCTAAGCGTAATTGCAGGGATGCTTCTATGATGCTTTTTACTCAAGACAAGAGTAAGTGGGTTGTGACCACATGGTATAGGCTGATGAATGTTCTGGAATCTTTCCCAATATGAAATGTTCCACAGTCTTCTAAAATAGAATACAAAAACTTCAGGTAGAGGTTTCCCAATCATTCAATTTGTGTATATATAAATGGGCGTATGAGCATAACTAACTGATCAGTTTGCAACTGAACTCTGGCAGAACATGTGTGCCCACTAGTTCTATGGTTGTGATGTGCTGCAGAATTAACATTAGTAGGCAAGGTAATTAGCAAAGTAGCAATGAAAAATCAAATACTGAAAAGGAAAATTCTTCCTGGAAAGAGGAAAGCAGAACAGTGTAAAAAACCTGCTTTTCAAACAGTAGAGCTTGGAAACAGTGACTCATGACTTACAACTGGGATAAATCCCATTTTTTGATTCAATACTCTAGATTCTCTCCAGAGTTCTGAGTATGTGGGTCTGTTTGAAATGGCTTCATGATAAAAGGTTACATGTAGATTATACGAGCACTGAATTTTACCCTAAGCAAAACACGGGGAATAATGCATTAGCGACTAGAAATAATTACCTGGGGATGTGGTACTGGGAGATTCAGACACAGCATCTATCTGAAGGGACTGCATCCTTTGTATCTTTTCAGGTGGTGCGGGGTACTCTATCTGTACACAGGAAAAAAAAACAAGGTGAAAAACAGATGCATTCCCAAAATAACATGCCACAAAAGAACGACCTGCACAGGTCTCATGCTAAGCCTGAATATGGAATAAAGGTTGAGCACAGTGATTTAACTTTACTGCTAAACAGGCTTTGGAAACAATGTTTTCAGTGAAATTAGGTAGACCTGCTCTAGAATGATAGCATGTGATCCTCTCGTGTTGGCAAACTATGTCCTTATATTTACTGGATGTGTCTACACAACACATATACTGTGGAGCTGCCTAATCAGCTCTGCAGTAAACATCTCGGCATCTAGACATGAGGCCCTACTAGGCTGCAGTAAACTAATAAACTCCACTGCAGGTTAGTACTTGTAAATACAAATACAGGTACTCCTCACTTAACATCCTCCCGGTTAACATTGTTTCATTATTACATTGCTGATCTATTAGAGAACATACTTGTTTAAAGCCGCGCAATGTTCAGTTATAATGTTGTTTGGCCGCTACCTGCTAGTAGGCAACTACTGTGATGTAACTGGATTCGCTTAACATTGTTTCACTTAAAGTTGCATTTTTTTCAAGAACGTAACTACGACATTCAGTGAGTAGCTATACTATCCTGAGGTGGAGTTTTTTACTCTGTAGTAATGCATGTGTAGATGCTGACAAGGCTGGTTGCGCCACAAGAGTGCTTCACTGCAGGGGTTGCCTGCCAGATAGCCCTGCACTGGAGCACCCTCATATCCCAGCCAGCCCCTCTGCAGCATATTGAGCTGTGTCAGAACAACCCCAGGCTGACTCCCTCAGGTCTCCTGCCAGCTGGGGCTGATCCAACCTGGCTCAATGTGCTGAGGTCCTGGGCGCAGGTTCAAACGTGACACCCAGGAGCAATAAACTCCTGCACAATATGCACCAGAGTTTATTGTTTCAAATAAATTGCATGTGTAGACAACCACTGAACACTGTCAATTTAATGGGACTCTGTGGAGCAAGTCTGGCTCTGTCCTGCTCCTGAGATACGACTGTGGATGAGGATGTGAGGAGACAAGTTTGGAGAATGTCTTTGAAAGGAAGCAACATGGAGTAGAAGTGTACTTCCAATTCTATAAACCCTTGCCTTCATTTCACAAAAGCCAAAGTATTGTCTTGTCATTGTGATGTTCCAGCTCTCCCTGCTTTTGTTTGTTTGTTTGTTTTTAAACCCCGACTAGGGCAAAACTTGAATTGAAGTAAAATGGACTTCTACTTGATTTAAGGACATTTGAATGTGGCCTTTTGCTCCTAGCTTGAGAGAATCTGTTCTCTGAAAGTGATTAGTCACTGTTTGTTTTTACTTCCAGGAAGTACTTTCAAAGATAAAATCAAGCCAAACCAAACCATTTCTTCCCATAAACATACCTTTTTCCCAGAACAAAGCTCAAGTCCTAAAGCCCATTACAACAATCTGTTCCTCAGACCTGATTCTGACATACCACCCAGGTAAGAATCAGTCCCTTATTCCATGAACAGTCTGTAACAGGGAACCCCTGCTCCTGTTACTTGAAATTCCTACTAGGGTAGGAAATTAGGGGCCAAGGAGGGCAGCAAGGAGCAGGGAACCAGGTGGATTGAGCCAGGGGCTTAAAAAGCCAGAGGGCTACTGAAGCAATTCACTGCACCTGGTCCCTGCAAGAAGGGAGGGGGCGGACACAGCCGATCCAGTCATGTGAGTGGAAGGAGGCTGGGCTGGGAGACATAAACCCAGTCTACATGCATGTAAGGGGACAGCCCCTGCTTGCAGCATGAAGAGGAGCTCCTGGGTGGAAGTAGGGCCTGTGGGCAGCTTTACCCTGAGGGAGGGAGACTATTTGTTTTATGAAGCAGTTGGCTTGTGTTTCTTTTTTTGTTTCATCTTTTGAACTTGCAGCCGGGGGAGCGGATTGTGGATGCAGGGGCAGAGGAGACCATGAGCAGGGGTGCCTGGGTGTGCTCCCTTATTACAGGTGCCAGAAATCCACCCCAAGCCAAAGGAGCGGAGACTAGCACAGTGAAGCAGGACCCCCAGGAGAGATTGCTGTCAAGGCAGGGCCAATGCCTGGGAGCTGAGGCCTTAACAGTGGACCAATGCAGAGGGTGCAGCCAGAGAAAAAGGGGGCCAAGCCTCTGACAGCTGAAGCCCTGGCAAGTCCTCAGAAGCCTATGGGAGCACTCCCTTAAATGAGAGGTGTAGAGGAAGAGCAAAGGCTCCAGACTGGGGAGGGGGAACTGGCTTAGCTGAGTAGACAAGGCTCCCTGCAAAGTTACACCCAGCCCCAGGGACTTCTCCCCCAACAACAAACAAAATCAGTCATGGCAGGAAAGAGGTGGGAGGGGAAGTGAGACCTGGAAACAACTGGCAAGCAGAGCAGACCACAAAGGGGGGGACAACCAGGTGCTGGGATGGCTACCTCCCCCTTGCACCTTGGGTCCTACACAGCCCCACAAATACAGGCAGCAGTTTATTCCCTGCCTGCATGATTTCCAGAGGACTATTTACACAGAGAGGTGCTTGTCAGAAAGATATATCTAACTAGTATAGCTATATCAATCTCTTACCATATGCATTTCCTTGGCTATTGTAATCGCATCCTCTACTCCCCATCCACTTATGTTTTTAGACTGTAGGCCCTCTAGACCAGGGACTATCTTTTGTTTGTGGAACACCCAGCACAATGGCTCCCTAGTCCTGGCCTGGGTTTTAAGATGCTTTCATAACACAAGTATTTACTAGCTGACATGAATAAGGTTGGCCAAGTTCATCCTGGAAGAATCTTTATTCATTAGCTTGATTTTTAAAAAGCTTTATTATCATGTCAGTCAATACTAGACTTTTCTTTATACTGCAGAGACTTTCCACATCAAAATCTTTCAGTTCCTCATTTTGCCGTTTCAGGGAGAGAGGAACACATCTAAAATATTATAGTGTGGCAGAACAGACGCACAGTGCAGACTCTTTCACTTCTCCACTTAAAATACGGGAAATCATCCAAAGCTGGCAGTAAACATTTATTGGGAAACAATCTACTTTTCACTATTTCTCAGGTCAGGAAAACATCCCTCTATGAAGCAGTTTGCAATTGTACATCTATCAGAGGAAGAAAGGCCAGCTTGCATCTGATGGGTAACTCATAAATTTATATTTTCTTTCTTTTATTGTTATTAAGAACTTTTAATTTATTAACTATTAAAATTATTGATGTATCAACTGCTACTAATTTATAAATTATTCTATAATTTGTGTTGTAGTGGAGGTTAGAGGCATCAGCCAGGTTTAGGCCTCACTGCTCTAGGCAGCATATGAACGTATAGTAAATTGTATGCATATTAAAAACTCAGCAAAAGCACTCCATAAACTGTGGCCCAGATTGTCGCCTCTAGTCCTGTCACCAGACAGTCTTGCTGGTTTCTACCAATGCCAATGGAGTTACACCACAGTAAAACTGATGTTAAGGCCTAGAAGTACAATATATTTAAGTAGGTGTAAAAAAGGAATAGACACACCAGATATGACTACTGCAGCATCACTTACTAGAATTAGGGTTAGGAGTTACCACAGGGAAAAAAAGTTTTAAAATTACACTGCTGTTTTGCCAACCTAGATGTGCTATGCCTGCAGTTGTCTCGGGACAGCTGCTTGCTTGATACAAGCTCAGATTGCAGTCTCCTCTGCTACCTACTCATGAGGTGCTGCTATAGTGTTCAAGTGGCAACTCCCCTGAGGCAGCTGATTGTCTGTCTGCTCTCATTGTACAAAACTAATACAGATTACACCAGTGTAAACATGAGTGTGTCCAGACCTTCTGCTCTGAACTGAACCAAGTGGAGAAACATATCGCTCATCAGAATCAGACCAGAATCTACCATATTTTCTCACAAACAACACACCTCCCCCCACCCCCTCCAAAAAAACCCTGCTGGACACTGGGGTGCACACTCTAACTGAGGAAACATGGTAAGAGCAGTTTCAGTTGCTTAAGCTTTTGCTAGGTACAAGTGAAAATAGCTCTGCTCTTCTCCCTGTGGATTGTATACAATGAGCAGGGCTTTGCTCCCTCACTGCTGTTACTCAGTTACTCTACAAGGAATTTTTTTTTTTTTTTTAATTCTGCCTTTCAAAAACAAAGTGTGTGGTTTTTATTCTGGGATGTGAGAAAATATGGTACTCCATTGTGCTTCTTTACACTTAACAGGGGTCAACTTCTTCCACTTTAACTCACACCAAGCAAGACTTACTGAAATTCCTAGGAGTGCTCACAGAGTCCAGTACTATTCAGTATGAGTAAGGGAGTTAGAACCTGGCCTTAGGTGGTTGCATGTACACCTCCTTATGCTATGAAGAACATGGCATGTTACCATACTTACTTTTATCTTTCTCACTTCATCTTCAACATCTTGTTCTAAGCAATTATAGTAGAATGGCTTGTATACGCTACTGATTTCTGTAAAAAGGAAAGAGTTTGGTGAAAGTTGTTTCAAGTGGAAAATATAAATTACTGAGCCACATTTGCCTACTTCCAAGAAAACTTTATACACTGGATTACACAAATTTAGAAAAACAACAGACTTTAGTTTTAAAAAGATCAAAGTAGAGATGGTTTTATTTTCTATTCATTTTTAAACTAGCAGATGCGCTCAAAAACATTGGTCTATTTAGTAACTGTCCAACTTCAATGCCCCTACAGGCTGTGACTTTCAGACTGGGAATCAAAGAGGCCAAGCAGGTGAGCAATAGTCAGGGTCCTCCAAGAAAATGCTCTCATATCTTGCTTCACATGCTGCACCTTTCCTGTATTCTAAGCTGCAGCTGTGTCTTGGCAAGACGAAGATACAATTCCATTCAGCATTAAGACCTAACAGTGCAGTTTAATTGTTCATCTGAGCTGACATGCTGAGTACCAGCTCACACCCAGAGCACATCCTCTTTCCAAATGCACAGCTGTCAGGTATGTGAAGGATCCAAATCCTTTGGCTCCACGTAGGTGGACGGAGAGAGTAGAACCTGTGCTCTTTTTCGGCCAAGAATAGCAGTTGGGCCTCTAGCTCTTCCCCCATCCTGCATACCTCGTACATCCTGCACATCTCACCTATGCAAGGGGCAAACACAACCTGGACCTTTCATACAAACTACAGTGGAACCTGGATCATTTGGATCTGGGTGGTATACAACCTGGTTAATTCACAGTGGAGTGCTGAATTAGGGGTAAGCTGCTACAGCTTTCCCCTAAAACATGCTGCTTCTCCACTCAGCTGGTGCATGAGGCTAACGCATCTCTGATGCAGGTGTGTATACCTCTGTGCTCATTTTGCTGGATTTTAAAATAACTGTATATGTAGCACCATAATAACCAGGAAGCAGTAAATCACCTTTAAAGGTTGGCCGAGTCTCTGGCTTTTGTTCCCAGCACTGCTTCATTAGTGAGATAATTGTCTCTGGACAACTTCCTTTAATTTCGTCTGTGTCTGGCCTGCTCCCATTTGTGATGCCATAGTAAATTTGTTCTTCATTTATACCATCTGAAAAAGAGAATCTTGAATCAGGCTCCTAACTGCAGGTTTTGCTGATGCAAAAGGTCAGTCCTGCACATTGAAATGGCAGAGTAGGGTTTCCTATATTTCTGCTGAAAGGGTAAAGGAAATCTTCAAAGGCAAGTACTTAAACCTCCTGTTGGCATATGCCACCACTCACTGAGTCTGAGAGTAAATTAGGAGGCTCTGATTCTTCAGCCTTTAATGAGAAGAAGCTCAATTTACAGTGACATAAACATTGTGGACACTTGTATTGTAACTGAGTGGATTTTCAGTCTTATTTTATGGATCTTGCAGCAGTGGATCTCTGCTGCTGCATTTGAAAACTGACATGAGAAATCTAGCAGTCAAAGCATAGGATTGGGAGCCAAGAACATCTGCCTCAGCTTCTGTATGTATATAGATACATGGTGCATCTGTAAACTCACAAAGCAATCCAGGGCCTTGTAAAGATTAATGAGTTCTGGCCTATACTTGGACCTCTCTCTGTAGTTGGTGACCAACAACTGCTGTAGCTGCACAAAGGCTGGTTCTTATAAGCCCTGGTTTGAATCAGTTGAGCTTCCTGCTTCCAGAAGAGGTAGATTTCAACTTGCATATTAAATGCAAACCTCTATGGATATAAACAGATCTTTCTCAGGAGAGATTTTTGTCATGGGACCCTACAGACATCTGAATCTGTTGTCCCACTTCGAGTACTTGTGAAGTATGCGAGAGAAAATGTGGTAAGACTTGCCCTAGAACAATGAGTACATCTGTAAGTTGACTGTGGGCAATTCATGTTAACTGCACATCAGTCCAGAAACAACCCTGTTAGGCTGTGTGCTCTTGCTGGCCACTTGCTGAGAGAGGAGCAGTAATTCAGTTTGGAAGGGCTGTGTGTGTAAATGTCTGTGCCATTCCTGTTTTGAACTGGGTTAATACCTGGGACAATCGGGAACGATCAAATGAGAAGCCTGTTTGTTGCCTACGTGTCCTTGTCCACTTTTAAAGGTCACTAGTAATGCAGCTACACCAATTGATGGTCAGTAATTCCTGGGGTGAAAGGGTAGAGTATTATTTAATGTTTGTAGGGTATTTTGAATATACTACATGAAATGAAGACAACATGAATTTTGCTTTGGAGAAGTTATTTCCAGATGACTTACGTTCATATGGCTCTTTGTTAGCAAAAATTGCCCAGAGCACAATGCCAAAACTGTAAACATCTGACTTCTCCACAGGTTTTATGTTAAGGGATATTAAATGCTCTGGGGCCATGTAGAAGAGAGTGCCAGCATTGGACTGGGACGCATTCTTGGAAGCACTCTTCAGTTTCCTCTGTCGATTAGTCTCTTCTTTGGTCAGTCGACTCCAGTTTTTAAAACAGGCGACACCCAAATCAGCAATCTGCAAAACAAAGCAGATCAGAGCTTCTGAAAATGGAGGATGTGGCAAAGAGAGGAAATAGGGCAATGCATTTCACATATGACTTTAGATTATTAATATATTAGGGACCATTTATCAAAAAGTTGAGTTGTCCAAAAATTAAGCATTCCAATAAACACAGGCAAGAGAAAGCAAATGAAATAAGTTTAAAGTTGTATGGGCCTTTTTTGGTAAAAGCAAATGTTTGCTAACTGTGACACATTAGTCCTCAACTCCATTAAAATTGTTAGCATAACAGGACAGGCTGTTATAACAAAATTTCTATTTACTTATGTACAAGCCCAAGCTGGTTACAATTGCTGGAGTGATGCCTACAAGGTAAAGCTCACCTAAGGGCAGAATTTTACCCTGAACCCCTTTAAAACCAGGTTTCAGGTTGAGAAGTGAAGCATGTAAGATGATGTAGCTTGGATCCATCATTTACAGTCAGATTTCCTTCAATTCTCTTAAACTCCTTCACCCTTTTGCATTCAAAGGGAGAGGGAGGGCTTGCATGGGCAAATCTAGGATTTTGAAAAGGAGGTTGCAGATGTTGTGCATCATCACATATAACAGGACATGCTTTTTTCTATTTAAAGAGAGACTAGAAGCTTTACTAGGGGTTTGCTAGGGGTTGAGCACTATATTTAGTTTAAGATCAAAAACATACAACTGTCTTCTGACTTATTTAGATTTGCCTTTGAATTTGGCTATAGGGTTTTAATATTTATAATATGGTTATGGTAGCTTGGTGTGGTTTCATCTATACATTGAAATTCAGACCATAAGACCTTGTCGCAGGGCACCTCAGTGCCTCTGCTCCTACAGAGGAGAAACTGCCAGGGAGCGAGTGAGCGCGCCCTGGCCTGACATAATGAGCCCAGCTGAGGCTCGCTCAGGTAATGAGCGCAGCTGCGGGTTGCCGGAGCAACCAAGCAGAGCCAGCTGCCTGTAGGGGGCAGGACCTGGCCCTTATAAAGCTCAGGGCTGAGGCTAGGCTGGCAGTTCCCTGACAGCAGTTGGAGAGGCAGGAGCTCCCTCGGCCGAGATATGGGAAGGAGCCTAAGTTGCAAGTACAGCTCAGGATAACCCTGGAGGCTTGAGCTATGATGAGGAGTTATGGCCAGGCGGCTTGCATTTGTGTTACAGCCTAGGGGCTTGTGGTTTTGCTTTGTGTTTGTGTTATTACACCTGGAGGCTTGGGTGAGGCTGTAGGGGTTGGAGGAGGCCTCAATTACTCACACGCCAGTGCGTGAGCAACTGGCGGCGAGGAGCGCAGCCAGTAGGTCGCGGGTGCAACCCGTAGGTTGCAGACGGGGACCTAGACCCCGGATTGCGTGTGGGGGAGCATAGACCCTGAAGGTGCAGCTCGCACGCCACTGCGCGAGCAGCTGGCGGCGAGGAGCGCGGCCAGTAGGTCGCGGGCGCAACCCGTAGGTTGCGGACGGGGACCGAGACCCCGGATTGCGTGTGGGGGAGCATAGCCCCCCGGCCCCAGGAAAGGGGCAGTATTACTGAGGAGCCCAGTGGGGGTGCGGCGAGCCCCAGAGAGGGGGAACGCCATTGTATGTTATTGAGTAGCCCAGTGTGGGCGTGGCGAGCCCCCCAGAGAGGGGGAACGCCCTTGTACCTTATTGAGTAGCCCAGTGTGGGCGCTCTGCGAGGCCTGGGGCGTGGTATCAGGGGAGGTAGGAGCCACGCATAGCCCATAAGGCTAGGGCACTTGGGTAGCGCCCATTGTACGGGGAGACCCACAAGGGGTCCAGGAGCTGACAGGCCCGAGGAAACACAAGGCAGCCTCCCTATTATATATTCCATCAAGACATGGCGGGCGAGAATGGAGGGTGCCCTCGGGCCGGAGTAGCGCGGTGAGAGGGCCTCAAAGAGATCACGGCCCTCCGTGAGGACCCCACCGTGACAGACCTGAATACCTATGTTGTATAGACAGGAGGTATAGTCATCAGGTACATCTAGTTGGAGGATGTTCAGACTGCCTTTTGCTCTAGTCTTAGTTAACCTTGTAATGTCATTTGTCACCAGCTCATGTGTAACAAGAGGCAGAGCACTCCTTATAAATAATCTCGCATAAGGATGCAAGTGAGTTTCAGTTGTTTCTTGACTGGACACAAGACAGTGGATCTGAGAGGCTTCTGCATATCCTACTCAGGTTTATTCAGTAGCAACTATGCAGATCAGTTTTGGTCCAAAACCCACTGAGATCAGTAGGAAGGCTCTATTAACACAAAGAGGATTTGAAAGATGCCTATAAACCACTTTTGCAGAGGACTGGGGTAATATATTTTTGTAGCTGCTGGTTGATATCTAAATATAAGAAAGAAGGAATGCAAAGGACAGAAAAACAATATTGAAAGAGGGAAAATGGAGAATTGGAAAATACTGAGATATGAAAGGAGGACAGATGTGATCCATAAGAACCTTTGATCTGGTCTTTTAAAATTTTGTCTCAAACTGTAGGTGCTGACGTTTGTTTAAAACTATAGTTTTTAACCTTTTTGGACTCAAGACACCCTTCACTGGACTTGCAACACTCTTCTCTAACCTCTGTGAATTGAGAAGCACCAATTTCAAAAACTGATGTTATAGATCACAGAACTTATTCCCTGGCAGAGGGGCTGGCCAGCGGGGGTCAGGGATCATTTAGGCAGGGACAAGCCTGAGTCTGCGTTTATCTACTTAGTTTATCTGCTTACACCTCACGGCACCCTTGAAAGGAACTGGTAGTACCCCAGGATGCCTGAAGCACCCTGGTTGAGAATCATTAGTTTAAAACTTAATATGCCCTTAATAAATTAAATGAAGAGAACCAATATTTTGTCACTACTTTTTCATATCCCGTGGTGTCTTTTCACAGAGAGGAGATGAGAGTGGGGCCACTGTGCTGCTGAAATGTGCTCTTTACCAGGCCCCAGGACCATTACATTATAAACGAATTTCAGAATCCTTCACAAATGCTAGGGTTTGTAGAAAGTGTGTCCTCAGCATCTCTGGCCCAAATCCACAAGCTTTCTCCATTTTGAATTCTAATAGTACCTTAATATGAAAGTCATTGTCCACAAGGATGTTTTCCGGTTTCAGGTCTTTATGTACTAAACCTTGCTCACTTAAATAAACCATTCCTTCAATGATCTCCAGGATAAACCGCCCTTTCAGAGGCATAGGAATTGTGGACTAAAATGAAGAAAAAGAAATACAGATGACTGTTGTTTTGTTTGTATAATAGTTATATTACTATTTAAAAACAATGTTGTAAAATGAAACAAATAGCCTTTAAAAGGCATCCTTTCTCCGCCTTACACAGTGTCTTTGCTCTAGCTGGGAAGGAAGGAAGAAACAACATCCTTTTATGGTGTAATCTATGCCAAAGTACACTGGAGGAAACTTGAGAACTCCATATTTACAGTGGTGGATCAGTGATAAGTAACACTCACTCTGTAATAAACCCTCAAAGGACGCATCCCTTCAGCTCTCTCAGAAATTTCAACAGAATGGAATACATGCATCTGAGGGTGGTCTTTGGCCTAATGATTCAAGGAGACTACTGTCTGGTCTTCTGAAACAATCAAAAATTACTGCCATGTTCGATCCTGGAAATAACTCACTAGGGGCTAAATGTCGTCTTCTATGGCCAAAGCCTAAGTAAATGAGACACGTGGGGACTGAAGAATGGTTGGGGGAAACAGTTTTTACCCTGCAGCTTGGTATCAGAGCAATTTTACAGGTACTTTGCTGCTACTAGCCTGCCACTAGCAACAAGTACAGTCACCTAAACTACCTATATGGATAGAAGGGCACCTCTGTAGCCTCTCTCCTCCACTTTGCCAAAGAGAAAAGTCCTTGAGCAGAAATCCACAGTGTGTGGGTATAAATGACATCTCAATGAACTGCCCTCCCTGTTTTGCAGCCTTCACAGCTGTTGCTGCACTTGGCCCTTAAGCAGAGAGATGAGGATCAAGAACGGAGGAACTTGACTATACAGTTACATCTTTAGTGACAAAAGCAACACCGTGTCCCTTCCATGCTTCTTATCAACCCTCAACAGAGAATTGATTTAACTTCCTCATACTGAATATTGAATAAATATATTTCATGTATAACCCACACCAAGGCTTAAACACCATACTGCTCACAATCTCTGCCAAACAAAAACAGAAACAATGACCTTTAAAAGAATCCTGAAAAACTATTTAATTTTTAAAATGATTTTTAAAACATTCAACAGCATTAGCTTGCAATGATAATGACTGACACATTCCTGAACAAGAGAGACTTTAATCCCTGGCCTATGGGTTCAGTGTTCAGTCCCTGGCCCATGGGCCAGACTTGACCCTCAGAGACACATCATCCAGATGGCAGGGCTTCTCACAGGTTGAAAATGCGGGACAGCCTTAATTGCTACTCCCTCCCCTGCTGCCAAATTTCTGGACCTACAGAGAGCCCCACTGCTAACATGGCTCTGCAGAGTCATTAGGTGTGCAGGGCTCAGCTGGAATGAGGCCCAATCTGGGCAGACAGGGCTGGCCTGAAGAGGTACAGGGCCTGACCTAGGCACATGGGACCCAATCCAGGTAAACGGGGCAGGGCCAAGGCAGTGCAGGGCCTGACTTTGGTGTGCAGGGCTAGGCCAATCCAGGAGCCCAATATGGGCATGCTGGGACATGCCAAGGCAGCATGGGGTCCAATCTGAGTACAGAAGACCTGCTTTGGGCCCACAGGACCCAACCTTGAGCATTTACCCAACCGTGAGATCTGGCCCTGTGTCACTCATCTGGTACATAGGGCCCAAAGATTGAGCACCGCTTTTAGTTCTCTACTCACTGTTTTTAGCATGTGCATCAGACTCCCCCTGTGGACATACTCCATCACCAGGGAATAGTTCCCATCTTCCAGAATGACACCTAGTAATTTCACCACGCGATCATGTTTTAGTTTGCGCATAATCTTGCCTTCCTCCAGAAGGGAAGCATTAAATCTGTGGAAGGGAAACAACAGGGTTACATTGTGTTCAGATGCCAGATTGGAGAGAGCATAGGCAGGCTGGCAAGTCCTGTGGATTCAAGATGAAAGAAGCAGCAGCCAAAATAAGAAACCCACTCCATGATCTTTGTAAGAAAACAGGCTAGATCTTTAGTTAAATTTAAATCAGCACAGCTCCATTGACTTTAGTTTACATTAGTGGTTGGCAACATTTAATAAGCTATGGGTCAGGACAATCTAGTGCGGGCAGCTCTGGCAGCATGTCAGGTTTTCTCTGCACCCGTGTGGACACTGAGGTGCTGGGCAGGTCTCTTCCACTGGCTCCCCATTTAACTTTATCCCCCAAATTACCTTAGGGTTTGATTTTTCATAACGGCATAAGCAGAAGTTTTGTATGCTGAACAGTCTTGTCTAGCTAGTTTATGCATTTTATCAAAAATCAGGCATTCAATATTTTTTGTTGAGGTTTAGAAAATAGTAGTGAGTAATTTTTGAAGACTGGGCTATTGATTGGCTTAATTTACCACAAATATGTATAGTAAGATACCTAAAAAGATAGACAACTAGATTTATCATTCTTAAAATAAGAGCGTAGTTAGACTATCAAATCAAAGTGGTAGTGCATTTCCCAAGATGTTCTATGCCCTCCTCTAAACTTCTTTAAAAAAAACCCAAAAGCATCAAAACCAACCTAGAAAGAGGGAATAGGCAGGGGCAGTAGGGCAGCTGGACAGACCACTCAGTTGTTCTGCTTTTATTTTAAAAAATGTCAGTCTCTACTTGCTATAGCTACAGTAGCAGCCTTCAAAACCTGACTGAAGGGTACTCAATGCAAAAATGTCTGCCAGTGACTGCAGACAGCCTGATAAATTAGTTTGAGAAGCATGAACTGTGCCTTGTATCTTAATGGATGGTAACTCCTGCAAACAATGTTATGTTTTTAGTTGAGACTTAATGTAGAATATTAACACATTTTATAATTCAGTTTAATGTCACTGGTTTTTTAAAATACAGATAGCTTTTAATAATAATAGTATAACCAGGATTCTTCACAGGGTTAGGTTCCCTGGCCCTACAAAGATGAGGGTTTATGAAGTGATGGTGAGTGAACATACAGTGCTGCCATAGACAGCTGCGCAGGACTGCTGAAGTGGTCCAGCTGTTTGCTGCAGTTTTGAACCACCTGGACATGAATGATTCAGGTCCTACTGTACATGGTGGACCTGAAAGGGGAGTATAATTGGTTACATTTTTTGCAAAAGGGAAAGTCTTGGTTTTCTTAATTTATGAAATACTGTTTTACTGGCTGAAGGATCTGGAAATGATCTGCTTGATACAGAAAGAAAGAGAGAGAGAGAGAGAGAGAGAGAGAAATAAAAAGGTTTGGGTTAGATAGGCTCTAGGGACCTTTTCAGGAGCTGCCCAGGCTTGGATGGAAGTATGTAGGTCTCTTTACCCAAGTGCTGTTGTACAGAGACTGTCTCAAAGTTGAATTTCAATTAGGGTTTATTACAAAGACAAGACTACCAAGGCTGTGGACATGGGATGTTTAAACAAACCTTACTGTTTAGCACTAAGGTCTTGGAATACTGCTTGTCCAAAGGCACCTGTCAGTTGGATGTCTTAATGAATTGCACCAACTCTCAAGCAGGGAGCTCTACATGAATGTTAAAAAAATGACTTGGACCACTGTTTTACATGGACTGGAAGAAAGTTAGTAAGGAAAAAAAGAAGTCCAGCCATATTACAAGGGGAAGTGGCAGTTTCCACATAATATGTTGGCAGCTCACCCTCTTCCTGGCTATTAATCAAGGGGAAACTCTTTCTTCTTGGCCCTTTCTGTTATTCTGTAGCTCCTGAGAACTGGTTGGGCTACTTGCATCTACACTTGGCTCAGGCTGG
Source organism: Alligator mississippiensis (assembly GCF_030867095.1). NCBI lineage: Eukaryota > Metazoa > Chordata > Crocodylia > Alligatoridae > Alligator > Alligator mississippiensis. The sequence continues at coordinate 121,064,310 of NC_081826.1, read as the reverse complement.
AGCTTCATTTAGGCTTCTGAGCCTACCCTTTAACTAACAATCAATTTAAGGATCTAAGGATAACCAAAGCACCCTTACAGCTAGGGGAGAGGAGGTGCAACCGTTAATGCCGTTTGTTGTAGCAGTCTGCTGACTACAACTATCTCTTAATTCAGTCTCTGCTACTATAATGAAATGCAGAACTATTCATTTGTATTAGTTCTGTTGTTATAACAAAACCCAAACTAGAGGAATGTGTGTCTTTTGTCTCCCTCTACTGGCTGAGATGCAAGAGATTTATGACTACGAAAAATATTTTCCTAGCAGTCCCCAGTGGGCATTTGCACTTAAATTCCTGATTGTATTTGACATTTCACTTGCATGCTTAAAAAGATGACCATGTTATCCCAGAGTTGTCCAGGGGAGTCTTTATTTTCATTTAAATGCACAAGAAAGTCCTTGTTCTTTATACCTTACTTATGGAAGCTATTAATTTAATCAGGAAAACAAGAACTTCATTTTATGGATAAGGCAATACTATAAAAGAGTTAGTTTTTCAGGGGAAGTGAAAATTGCTTGCTGATACCTGCAATATAAGAATACTTTCTGCATATATAGTACCTGTCATCCAAATATTTTAAATAATAACAACACAACACTTTTATAGAACCTTTTTATCTCTCTTAGATCCATGATGAGGCTCCTTCTCCCTGGCAAGGTGGCTTTGTTGTAAATGAGATTCAAATCCATGCTCTCCAACTTACTCAGTGCGTTGGGGTCCTGTGTACACTGTTTTTAACACCACAAGCCCTTGTGTCTTGTGCAAACATAAAGAAACTATCCCAAATCCTCCAGCATCTAGTTGTTCTTTTTTCAATAGATCCTTGCTGTTCATGTGGATATCTTCCAGTGAAATGTCTGCAGTCCCCATGGGTTCAGTGATTTAAAAAAATACAGTACTCCAGTATCTATGACCTAAAGAAGGAAGACTAAGTGTCGTTATCCAACATTCGGCTAGAAAATGAAGATTTGCATATGTAGTGGGGGGGAGGGGAACAATTCTATAACACGGTGGTGCTGATATACAAACAAGGTGCAGTGAAACCCCACCTTTGAGCTGGAAGTGCTTAGCATCTCATGCAATCAGGTCCAAAGATCATGCATTGTGGTTTATTGCAGCTTACTACCTAATGTTTAGGTACTAATCAAACTTTCTTCTTCAGTCTGTGGATCTCCAAGCACTGTTAAGGACTCAAGCTTTGCCCTTCTAACATACAAATCCTTTTTTCCCACCCCATTTGAATACATAAGAAAACTGAAAAAAATAGGAAAGTTAAAAGGCCAGACTTTCAAATGAAAACTGATGAGCAGGGATCCTGGTTTTTCATGATAAAAACAATGCAAATTCTCTGATAAAACCCCAAAATCCACGATTAAAATTAAAGGACCCCCACAGCCTCCACAGCCCTGTTTATGCCCCTTGCCCCCCACCCATAGTCCCTGCCCCCTTGCCATGCCAGAAGGGGCCCCCATCTGTCAGGGCTATGGGACCAGGGTTGGGGCTTTTCCGCCCTTTTTGAAAACAGCTCTTGCAGGCTGCAACTCAACCAGCCTGCAGAGCTCTTTGCAAAAGGGGGAAATCCGTGGATTTCTCTACTAAAAGAGAAAATCCACTTTTTTTTCTGATAAAACCAGGCAATCTGTGGTTTTCTCTTTTCCTGTGGGAAACGGAAAACCCGGATTCCTGCTGATGAGGCAGCTAACTGGATTTTTAGGCATCTAAATACTGTTGCGCAACTGGCCCTTCATGGCTTGCTGAAGACCACACAGGATGCTAGCTGCAGAGCCAACCCCCTCCATCAGGTTTCCTGAGATAAAGTTCTTGTTTTTCACCACAATGTTATTTTTTCTCCTTTGCATGATGCAGTCAAACACAAATTACCAAATCCTCACTGTGACACCTACAACACTGGGCAGTTAGACTTGATGATGCAGGACATTTCCATTCAGTTAAAGTTCTTATCAAACTCAGACGACCAGATCAGTAACTTGTCCATTACCAGATTCAGATGGAATTTTTTGGGGCTGCCCCATGTACAAAGGCAGCAGGTGCATTTGCTTGGTTTTGATAGGTCTTAGGGTAGAAATTAAAGCAAGTCTGACTCCATCAAAAATGTTAGCTCCTGTACAAAACATTAACAAATGTTAACGCTCTCAGTAACCATGCAGGTCTGCCACCTTTATCTGACTGCAGCATCAGGCCCAGAACTGAAGGACCTTGCCTTCACACACTTGTGAATTATGAGCTAGTATCACTACAACCAGTGTGATCCCTTACTACAGAGAATGTGGTCAGTTATTAACAGAAAAAAGTTTTCATAGGATTTGGTAGGATTTCATAGGATTGTTGTTTGGTTTCATAGGATTGCTCTTTCAGTCAGGCTCAGAGTTTGCCCCTGTTCTCATTTCAGCCCAGAATGGCTGGAATCCTGGGAGATATATTTCCAGTGTTGATGAGAGCTAGAGGGTGTCAGAGGAAGGCATGCTGGGAGAGGGTGTGAGGAGATACAAATAGTTCCCTTCCCTTCAAAATTAGGTGGAGGATTACTTGTGGTGGTTTTGCAAGTATAAGGAAAAAGGCTGAATCTATTCTGAGGTCGAATAAGGCCTGGAGAAAGTCTATGGAGGATGCCAAGTGGAAGCCTCTGAAAAGGTCTAACAAGGCACCTGGGTAAGTGCTACAAAAACGTGTGCTTGATGTGAAGTGGTTTGTATGTGGTAAAATCTTAATTAAGAGCTGGCAAATTGAAATATTTTCATGTCTCAGCAGATTGAGGTGTTAAACTGTATAAGTTACAAATTGTTTTGTTTTCACTAGGCTTTTACCTTGCATGAACTGCTGAGTTAAGAACATACTTTGTAGTGAAAAAGAGGCTAGGAAGATCTGTTTGCTTCCTTCTCTGTTTGCCAAGTTGAGAATCAAGTATCTAAACAAACCATACATCTAAATAAACCTGGGAACCAAGTAGTGTTAGCAAGGCATGCTGACAACTGCTGCAGGTTACTCTATTAAGGTAAATGAAAACCCTATCTAAATAGGATATGGAAGCAATATATATGGGACTAGGCAAGAGAGGGTTTGTTAGCTAAGCAGTATCTGAAACCTAACTAATCAGTCTGTTAATGTTAATCAGTCAAACTTGGAAAGGGTAAAATCAGTTTAAAAAAAAAGTCAAGCTCTCACCCGATCAGCACACTAACATTATAAACCAATCATACTACTGAAGCTTTTGTATGAGGAACCTGAAAGGGAGTGTTTTGGTTAGTGAGACTGGTAAAGCTAAGCCTAGACTTGAAAATTAAGAATCTGTGGCAGGGAAAAGAAAATAAGAGGGAGAGTTTGCAGCCAGACCTGGTGCCTTGTTTCCTGCTCCCAGAAACAGTACTTTCTGCTGACTGAAGAGGGAAGGTGGTTTCTACCTCCTTCCCTGTGAGCACAAGTCATGGATGCTCGCTACATGGTCATAGGGTCTCCCTCAGGATTTCATCTGCACCTTGTTTGTTCCTGAGTATTATGCTCTGTTTGGATTCTTATTTTACTTTTTTTTTTTCTTTGAAAGGATTTTTTTTGGTTCACCTGGAGAATTAATGTACCCTATGAACCAGGAAACTCAGCCTGTGCCTGCATTCACATGGAAAGAAGGTAAGATCCTCAGTTTTGGTCCTGTCTTTCTCAGTCTGCAATTGCTTAAATAATTAATGTCTGTAGCAGAGGCAGAACTTCTTATGCTGTTTCATAACTCGGTCCTAATCTTCCATATAATCATTAGCAAACCTCCCATAGGTTTTCTTAGGTGTAAGTCTTAGAAGGGAGGTGTCAAACGTGTCACTGGTTTGAATGCTAATCATGATACTTGAAGACTTTTTTTTTTTTTTTTTTTTACTTCCTGCTTTCTAATTTAGTTTAGAAGTTTTCTAAAAGTATTCTCAGAATTGTATATCAGTAGTAGTTTGCTTCTGAATCAAAAACTGGCACATGTAAGTCAAATACTATCTAACGTAATGATTCTCAACCAGGACTGCACAGCACCCTAGGGTGCCCTGAGATCCTTTCAAGGGTGCTGTGGGATCCCAAACTGTGTTTGCATTGTTAGGTTTACAAATGTGATTTGCAAGATTAAACCCAAAGACTTTAAGTAGAAATCTACAGTTGTGGTCTTTGAGTTCTTGTAACAGAAAAACTTCTCTACTGTTTTTCTGTATGCAAAAAGTAAAAATTAAGAGATGGCACTTTTCAAGGTGTGCCTTGAGTCTGTCCAGGGGTGTTTCAAGTCTAAAAAGGTTGAGAACCACTGACCTTGGCTGGGATGATATAGTTGGGGATGGTCCGGCTTGAGGGGGGGAGGGGAGGGTTGGTCTAGGTGACCTCCTGAGGTTCCTTCCAACCCTAATTTTCTATGATCTACCTAGTTGCTTTTCATTCAAATAACTAGTAGGCACATGCAGTTCTTGTAATTGCATGGATAAAGTTAGCATGCATTATTATTACTATTTTTTTAACGTTGACCTCTTATAGATTCATAAATTGTAAAGGGCTGGAAGGGACTTTGCAAGATCATTGGGTCCAGCCCCCCTGCACTAGGCAGGAAAAACAACTAGGGTCAGGTGATCATCCAGTCTCCTCTTGAAGATTTCCAGGGTAGGTGATTGCACCACCTCTGGAGGGAGTTTATTCCACAGTCTGGACACCCTAACTCTGAAGAAGTTTTTCCTAGTGTTAAGCCTGAAACAGTCTTCCAGGAGTCTGTGGCCATTACTCCTGGTTTTCTCCGAGGCTGCCCTGGTGAACAGTTGTTCGCCGAGTCCTTGATATATTCCCCTGATGCAGCAGTAAGCTCCTACCAAGTTCCCTCTCACCCTTCTCTTTTTTAGGCTGAAGAGGCCAAAGTCCTTCAGCCTTTCCTCATATGGCTTGCCTTGCAAGTCCCTGATCATATGGGTGGCTCTTCTCTGGACTCTCTCAAGCTTTTCCATGGCCTTGTTAAAGTGCGGCACCCAGTACTGGACGCAGTACTCTAGCTACGGTGTCACCAATGCTGAGTAAAGTAGACGAATCACTTTCTTGGTTTTGCTGGGAGATGCATCAGTTGATGTATGCCTGAGTATTGTTTGCCCTGCTGGCTATAGCATTGCACTGACAGCTCATGTTCATACTATGTACCCCTAGGTCCCTCTCAGTTGTGGTGCTAGTCAGGGCACATCTTGATGAGTGCACACGTGCAGTGTGAGGCACTGCAAACTGAATGTGACACACTTGCACCTGTTCATCACACTGCTAATTTGCAGCACACTGGAGTTTTTTGGGGGGGAAAAATGCTGCTGAAAAAAACAGCGCAGTGCACACAGCAGCAGCATGCACTACCAGAAACTGGAGCCTGGCCGGCCAGAGTCATGTTCTGGCTGCTGCCTAGGCTCCAAGTGACCAGCTCAGTCCTGCTGCTGCTCCAGGAGGGCCCCAGGACCCCAGGTAAGGCGGCTGAGGCCAGCACAGGTGTCACCTGGCGGCTCACTGGAGGATATTGCCCAGGGACAAAAAGCAGCAGCACAAATATGTGCGGCTAGGAAGTGCAAACCCAATGGTGCTTGTTGGGACACACCCTAAGAGAATACAAATCCTGTTGATGATCTGGGAGTAATAGAGATCCTCCACCCTAAATTGTTTACAATTGTTCCACACTGCTAATGCTGTTAAAGGTCAAAAGGTTGTAAATAGTCACTTGGCTTAAACAGTAGGCAGCTCGGAGACAGGATTTGCAAAGAAGTTCTGTAACTTTTATGAATCTCAGAAATGTGTCTCTAAAAGGGAGAGAAGAGTGAGCTGGTTAGCACTGGTGTGGGAGACAGCAGGGGAAAGTCCTGAAATAGGAATAGAAGAGATTGACAAATGGGGAACTAAGGCTAGTATCGTTGATGAGCAAAAGGATAGGAAGAAAAAAGGAGACATCTTGCACACTTGCCATGGAAAAGGATTGAATGGGTCTTGTGCCATCACTTCTGGTACTGTAATTTTGATAAGGCAGAGGCTTATAAGAAACAGCTTGTGTAGGCTATAACAGAAGAGCAGTCTGAGGTGCCACAAACAGCATGCCGCAGACACGTGCTCAAGGAAAGGAGCCAAAGGATTAAATAGACTAAGATTATTTTAAGTAACTGCACTGAAAACATTGCTGCATGCCTTGGTATTTTTATGGTATGCACAGAAATGTTGCAAGTACAAACACCAAGACCCCAGAGATGTATGTAGTATCTTTTTAAATGATTCTTTTGAAGGGCAAGAAAGAAGGTAGACTTATAATTGGAACAATAACAGTAATCTGTGGCAATATCAGACTGGCTTTCTTTACACCTGGTTTGTTGTTTGTTAACACTATAGTTAATCTGTTTCTCCTTCACTTTCCTTTACATTTGATCTCACCTTTTCCAATGCCAGGGCCGCTCAACCCATAGCCACAGGTCTCTCCCTGGGTCCATAAACTTGGCAGTGGAGGAACAATAGTAGTTAACAGTGCCACTGCCTTCCTGCTGCCAAATTTCCAAGCTCCACATGGCTGGATTGGACTGGCACCTCGTGGCTGGGCCCAGCTGGCGCCCAGTGTAGCAACATGACTGTGACCTGGACAGGCTGTAGCTGAGTGGCTGTATCAGGTCCCAGGCAGGCTGTTCCTATGTGGCTACGTCAGGCCCTGGCTCTGTGCAGCTGGACTAACCCTGGCTGGACCGTTTCAGTACAGCTGGATTGGGCTCAGGCTGGGCCAACACTGCACACTGGATTTCACTTGGCACATCCTAACCTGTCCAGCATGGGATCCAACAGTGAAATCCTTTCCATCACTGGTGAAGAACATCTTGTATCCAAATGGTTGTTTGATTCTATCCCAATTATACAGTTGATCCCATAAAAAGGTTATCGCCCTACGAAACCCTGGCTTCTGGCTGGACCATCAACGGCTACATCAGGGGCAGGCAATTATTTTGGGCAGAGGGCCACTTACTGAGTTTCGCCAAGCCATCGAGGGCCGCATGACAGGCAGCCCAGGGCAGATTAATGTTAATTTTCTAAATTTTTAAGGGGCCCCGCGGGCCAGATAGAATGGCCTGGTGGGCCGCATCCAGTCCCCGAACCGCATTTTGCCTACCCCTGGGCTACATCAACCTAACACTAGAAAACAGAGGGTGGGGGATTTCAAGGCCTTAAACTTAATTTGGGATTCAGTGTGGGTTTTCACATCACTTGCTGTTGAAAACTAGAGGGCTGGGATGTTGCATGAAGCTGGGGTTGGAGCTGGAGGGCTCAGATTCAGCTCTAGCCTCCTGCCTAATAGATAGATACAAATAATCATGGACTAAATATAGACATTGGATTTATGACACATTATAACCTGTCTAACATCTCCCCAGGTAACCTCTCTACCACCTTACCAGCTATATTCAACCCACTTCCCTCCCCCCCCCCCCCCCCCCCCCCCCCCGCCCTTGACTGCCTCAATTTACATTTTCACTGACTGGCTTTCTCACTTGCATGCTGGCTTCTGGCTTTTTTTACTGTTCCATCCAGGAAGAGCACAGACCAACTGCAGATGTTTCCTCAGCCTGATGAATGGTATTTCTACCTAAAAGCGTGCAAAAAAGATTTTTTCCAACTATTTGGGTTGGTCTAATAAAATATATTGATTTACCCAAAGAACCTTGTTTGCCTGTGCCTTCCAGTGAGGAACTCATAGAAAGAATCATAGAAAATTAGGGCTGGAAGGGATCTCAGGAGGTTATCTACTGCAGTGGTTCTCAATCTTTTTTGTACCAGGACCCATTTGTAAACACTGGCCAGTCCCAACTCAGTACCCCTCACTCCCAATCCACTGCCCCCTGGCTCCATGCCCCAGCCCCCCAGTGTGTGGGGCAGAGGGTGCCCCAAGCAGTCCCTCTCAGGCTGGCAGAAGCAAGGGAAAACCCATGGTTTCCCACATTTTTCTCCTTTTAAAGGAGAATCATTTTTTAAAGTTTGCTTGTGACCCGTCCATATATTCTTCCAACCCACTTTTGGGTTGCAACCTACAGGTTGAGAAATGCTGATCTAGTGAGTACAACCCCCTGCTCAAAGCAGGGCCATCACCAACTATCTCATCTGAGCCAAGGCTTTGTTGAGCCAGGCCTTAAACCCTTGAAGGATGGACTACATGGTCTCCTGAGGTCCCTTCCAACCCTAATTTTCTATGATCTAACTGGTTGCTTTTCATCCAAACCACCTCTGGGTAACCTGTTCCAGTGAGAGAGCTTTTCCTAATATCTCACCTCCATTTCTCTTGCTGCCACTTGATACCATTGCTCCTTATCCTGTCATCTGCCCCACCCCTGAGACAAGTCCAGTTCCATCCTTTTGGGAGCCCCCCCTCAAGGAGTGAAAAGCTGCTGCCAACTCCCCCCCCCTTCTTGGCTAGGGACAAAAGTTGCACATCAGCCAGTTTAAATGATCAGAAACTGGTTTAAACCTGTAACAGAACAGAAGTTCAGTGCACATAAACCAGTTTCAAAATGGCTGAAACTGATCTAAGATAAACCTGATTGAATGTAGTATCAGACTTTAACTGATTGAGGTCAAATTGGTTTACGGAGCTTCTGTCCCAGACCCTTTCCTGGTTTAAGCTAAACCAGAGTCCCCCAGCATGCTCTGCAGCCCTGGGCTGGGCTGTGTTGTCTGCTCCAGAAAGCAGGGTGCCCTGTCACTGCTCTCTAGCTGGAGCAGGGGCAGGGCTGTGGCCAGAGGCCTGCCCAGCATGGAGTGAAGGAGACAGGGAGAGGGTTTATTTCTCCCCTCCCTCCCCTCTCCCACTGGGGGACCCTCTGCCAGCCCTGGCAACTGTCTGCTGGTTGCCCTTGACCAGGCAGACCCTGGAGGGAGGGGGAATGGCAGGTGTAATAAATTCCCTTCCTGCTGCCTTTGCCTCGGGGGGCCACCATGCTCAGCTGGCATCTAGTTAGTGGCCAGGGTCTGGCCATGTTCCCCAGCCCCCCAAAAGCCTGGCAAAGGCTGCTTCCAGCCTCCAGGTACATCCCAGCTCGGGTCCCTGCAGGTCAGCCTGGTGGTTTAAACCCCTCTCCAAACATACTCAGGCCACCCCCTCATCTCGGCACCATGAAAGGGAAGGGAGGGCTTGCTCTAGCCCCCCCACCCCACCAGGCTTCTAGCCTGAGCCACTGCAGGCCTGTGCCTGCATGTCTGGGATCAAAAGTGAACGTCTATCTACTTGCTTGGCGGATCAAGCTCTGCAGGCTAGACTAACCTGCAAAGACTGAATCCATTCAGGCTCGGGCTTCTTGGATGGCTGTCCCCAGCTCCAGACTCAATCAGCCCAGTTCCCTCTGCCTCTCCTCACCCCCGTGCCCCAACCCCAGCCCCCTCCCCCCCTCCTTTGCCCAGGGGGCAGCGGCGGCGGCGGCGGCAGCAGCAGGGCACCCCCCCTCCCCTCAGGCGGCGGGGCCCCGTGGGGTGGCGCCAGGCCCGGGCGGGGAGGTCCTCGCGGCCAGGCAGGGGCAGCGGGGCGCACTTCGCAGCCGGGACCGAGGGGAGGGCGCTGGGCGACGTGGAGGCGCCGCTTTCGCTTTTGCTTGCAGCGATCGGGAAGTCCGCCCCGCCAAGGCCAAGGCCAAGGCGGACCCGCGCGGGCACACGGGGCAGCCTGCTCTCCCGCGCCGCGCGGGCCGGGGGCGTCTTACCCTCGTGTCCCCGCTCCAGCGCCGGGAGAGCCAAGCCCAGCCGAGGCGAGGCCTGCGGTGCCCCCGCCGCCAGTCTCCGCCAGTCGGGCCGCGGGGAGGAGCCGCCCAGGAACAGGGCCGGGCTCGCCCCGCGGGGAAGTCCGGCTGCCGGCAGGCGGGAGGAGGAGGAGGGCTCCGGGCGGCACCCCGGGGGGCCCTGGCACCCCTGCAGGGGTGTCGCGCAGAGGCCGCGCTGCTGGCTTTGCAGCCGCCGTGCACAGATAGACCCAGGGCTTTCAAACGGGAATCTGTAGTGTCAACAGCAATCTCACCCCTTCTGGGCTGCCTTGCAGAAGACTTGTTTATCTGTAGTTAAAAAACACACACGCGTGTGAAAGCTAGGAGCTAGCATTTTTTCCAGGGGCACCTTGAGTCTAAGACAGGTTGAGAGCCACCACCTTGGAGATTAACAGACTCTAAGGTGCTGGCCCCTGTCCTACCTTTTGGCTGAGATCAAGTGTAGCCTGGAGATCTTCAAAAGGAGACTTGGACGCAGACCTTGCTATGGTTATTTGACCCCAGCTGTCTTTCCTGCCCACAGCAGGATGGCTCCTTCCAGCCCTAAACTTCTGTGAATTGGTGCAATACCTGCCTTCAGACTAACAGGGAAGTGGCCTCTCTGAATCCCACGGGGAGGAGTTATCTCCGGAGCATGTTACTCAGCATGTGAGCAGTGATTCTCTGGCAGGAAGTTGTGGCAGCCCTGAGGCCTTGAGGTCCTTCCAAAGGTGCTGCGCAGTGGGAGCACTGTTGGGTTTGCAGCCACCATTTGCAGATAAAACCCAGGCTTTCAAGCAGGAATCTGTAGTATCAAAAGCATTCCCCCCCTTCTGGGCTGAGTTGCTTGCAACAGAAGAATTGGTCTTACTGTTTTTCTGTAGTTATAAAAACCACAAGTAAAAGCTAGAAGCAGGCATTTTCCTGGAGGCGCCTTGAGTCTAAAAAGGTTGAGCATCACTGTTTTGGAGGTTAACAGACCTTTCCTGCCTGTTGGCTGAGATCAAGTGTAATACCTGCCTTCAGACTAACAGGGAAGTGGCCTCTCTGAATCCCACAGGGAGGAGTTATCTCTACAGCATGTTACTGGACATCTAAAACGGGGTAGGCAAATCCTAGCACAGGTGCCAGAGTGTGGCCCACCAAGGCATTTTGCTTGGCATGCACATCTTGGGGCAGGCAGCAAGAAAGGGGCCAGGGCTGCACTGCCACAATGAGGATTGGGCCCCTTGCGGCACACCCCCCCCCCGCCATCTGCCTCTGGCACACCAACATCTTACAAACTGAGTTTGCTGGTGTTCTTGACAGTCCAATAACATTGCTGACTCGGATCTAGAGCCGTGATTTTCAGGCAGGGAGCCGTGGTGCCCTGGGGGAAACCTTGAGATCCTCTCAAGGGTGCCCTGGGCTGTCAGGTAGGCCTGTGTGATCAATTAAATATCTATAACTTTGTTGTTTTGCCTCTGATTTGGGTGAAACTTGCAGGGGTGGTGGCCCCTGCTGAGGCCACAAAGTCTGCCAAGTTTCAAGAAGATAGGTGCAGGGGTTTGGGAGGAACTACACTTCAAGCTGCTGACAGGCAAAACTCATGACATAGATGACCCACTGTGTGTTAAGGTGCAGTGGGCTGAAAACTGCAGGGGTGGTGGCCCTTGCTGAGGCCACAAAGCCTGCCAGCTGTGTGTGTGTCTCGCTGGGGGAGTCTGTCTTCTGGGGCCCTGCACCTCAAGCTGCTGGCAGGCAAAACTTGTGATGTGGGTGGGTGACACGGTGGGTGTGTGTTAAGGTGTGCCCTTCCTGGCGCTGGGGCCACTGCACAATATGGCAGTGTGCCCCAGTGTGGCCTCCTCCTCCCCTACAGCCTCACGGCCAGTCCACCACTTTGTGACAACAGGTACAGTAACTTAGCTGGCTCAACATCAGTAGCAGCAGCAGCAGCAGCATCAAAGGTACCCAAATGGAACTGTCACAGAGCCTTTCTTTTTATAAAGGAATTGACAGCAACAAGTAAAGATGTTGTGTTGGACATATGATGTTACTCATAGTGTGTGATGGCTTATCTTGTGTTTTTATGTCTATATGTGTATTATGAAAAAAAAAGGAGTACTTAAAAAAAATGTATCTTTGGAAGCTTTAGGGTTGAAAACCCCTTTGTCAGGCTGAGGAAGTACCTGCAGTTGGTCCTGGATGGAAGGAATAGTAAAGAAGCCAGAGGCTGGCCTGGCCCACAATGCAGACAAGAAAGCCAGTCAGTGAAAATGGAAATGGAAGCATCAGGGGGTGGGGGACAGGCTGGGGTGGGGGGTAGTGGGGAAAGGGGGATGCACTGTAATTTGTTCCCTCTCAGGATCAGAGATCATTTGTACATTCAAACAAGCACCTACCTTCATCACCAGAACTGAAGCCAACTTCCTACAGCTCAAAACACAAAACCTGCCAACTATCTCCAGTACCCCCACAAACTGCACACCAGAATCTATCAAAGACAACAAAACCCAACTACTTGTGGGGGCACATTCCTCACCAGAAAAACACTCTGCCTCCAGTCTCTCAGGCCTGATCCTGAGAGGGAACAAATTACAATGCAAACCACTTTTCAGAGCTGGTCCTATGAACTGCACTTCATCAGCCTCCTAGGTAGTAGGTACACAAACTAATGGACTCAATATAGACAGTGGAGTTCTGGCACACTGCAACCTGCCAGACATCTGACACCCCAGGCACCTCTGCACTTTTACGTGTGCTGCTACATCCCCCTTTCCCCGCTACCCCCCACCCTAGCCTGTCCCTCACCCCCTGACGCCTCTATTTCCATTTTCACTGTCTGGCTTTCTTGTCTGCATTGTGGGCCAGGCCAGCCTCTGGCTTTTTTACTATTCCTTCCATCCAGGACCAACTGCAGGTACTTCCTCAGCCTGACAAAGGGGTTTTTCAACCCTAAAGCTGGCATCCCGGGCAGCTAAGCTGAGCTCACCAGGAGCCTCACAACTGCACTGGAACCAGCAAGCGTCAGGTTTGTCAAAGATATGACAGGTCTGGGCATTCCCTAGCCAGGAAATTGTGCATGTGTGGGTTACCTGGAGGTTATAGCACCTCCTACCCGCCTTGCACCAGGGGCTCGTTTGTCCTGGCATTTACAGGGCTGCTGCGCTGCCAGCAGTCCCACCAGGCCTCCCTACCCTGGCAGGGTGCAGTTTTAGTGGTCATGCCCAGGACCTGGGGCCTCCTCCTTCCCCATAGCCCCTATCCCATACCTCCAAGTTCATCCTGGCAGGGGAATGAGCTCAGCAGGGACATGTTCTTCCCCTGCTGGCTGGTGATGCAGTTAGTGTCCCTTCCAGCTGAGAGCGGGGCACTACTCAGCTTTTAAAAAACTCAGAAAAGGAAATTGGTGCAGATGGAGTGAAGAGGGTGGCACTCAGTCCATCTGCAGGTGGAGCTTGGAGAACCCCAGCAGTGGGAGGTTCACCTTTAGGAACACCAGCTGTTCCACCAAAGCAGGATCCAAGCAGGTGCGGTGGGGTGTCACAACATCCCCAGCAATGCTGAACACCCTCTCACTTGGAACACTGGTTGGTGGACAGGACAACCGGGCAACTGTGGCCAGATCCTGCCACATCTGGCTGTGGTTTGCCCAGTAGGCCAAGGGGTCACAGTCCAGTGGCTCCACATCCTCAGCAAGATAGGTAGCCACAGAAGCCTCCACGCTACCTGCCCGAGGCTGGGGCCTGGTGCATTTGGATCCCAGCATTGAAGCCATGCCCATGGTCCACATTGGCAGTGGCTGGCGTGGAGGAGACTGGCTGGTGCTGGTGCTGGCATGGGAAAGTGGGTCCCCCTCTTCCACATCTCCTTGCCTCTGCACTTCAGCTTCCCTGACTTTGTTGACTAGCACCTGCATCCAGTGATCAAGGGTTTTGGGGCTGCCAGTGCACATGCTCCCCTTTACCCTCGGGTTACACATGCCCGCCATCATGTGGACTGTACTGGACCTCAAGGGATCCAGCCGTCTCCTGATGCCCTCCTTCAGCCATCTCACTAGTGCCTGCATGTCTGGTAACAGTGGCCTGCCCCAGCCAGCAACATTGATCCCCTGGAACTTCTCCATTTGGTTCTCCAGTTCCCTCACTAGGGGGATCACCTGGCTAAGGAGGGCATTGCCAGTGCTAAGGGTCTTGGTGGCCTCGAGGAAGGGCTTGAGAACCACCAAGATCTGGGAGATGATACCCCACTCAGCTCTGTTCAGGGGGCCGCTGATCCTAATTTCCCCAAGCAAGGCCATCTCATGGATGGCCTTCTGTTACTCCACCAGCTTTTCCAGCATCAGGTATCTGGAGTTCCACCGAGTCTCCACATCCTGAATGATTTTGTTCTGAGGGATGCTCAGCTCTGCCTGTTTCTCTCACAGCATCTTTCCCCCCTTGATGCTGCAGTGGAAGTAGCTTGCCACCTTCCTGCATTTCAAAATTGGCTGGCTTGCAGCAGTAGTGGTGGCGGTGCCGTCACCGGCAGCCCCGTCCCCCTCCAAGGCATCCCTCACTATTAGGTGCAGCCTGTGTGCCACACAGCGGATGCCAACAAAGTTGACATCACAGACAGCCTTCACCATATTGGCCCCATTGTCGGTGACCATGAACCCACTGGTGAGCTCGGCCTGCCCAATGAGCCACCATGCAGTTCATGGCCCCCATGATCTCCCTTGCCGTGTGGGACTCATCCAGCACATTGGCTTGCGGTAGAGCCCGCTGACAGCCTGACTGATTGCACCAGTGCCCTGTGAGGGAGAGGTGGGCGTGATCGCCACCTCGGCTGCTCCAGATGTCGGAGGTGAAGTGCAAGGCTACCTGTGGCACTGCCTTGCGCACCTCTTCCCTCAAGTACTCCCTGCATGTCTCATACAGGGAAGGCACCACCGTCCTGCTAAAGGTGGTATGTGCGGGCACTTTGTAAAACAGGGCCAGAATTGCTATGAACCACCCAAACCCTGGCTGCTCAACTAGGGAGAAGGGCTGGCTATCCAGGGCAAGCATCTCCCCAACGCTCTGGGTGATCTCGCTCACCTTGGGAATGTGCCTCCCTTTCTGTCTACCTTTCCCCCACTGGTCCAGGGTGGCCTGCTTCTGCTTTGTGGGGAAAGGGGGCTTTGGAGCGAGTGGGGGACTTCCCTTTCAGCACACTTGCACTGGTGCCAGGCTGAGCAGGAAGTAGGGCAAGGGGGTGCTGCCTCCTCAGATGCAGCACCACGGCCATGGTGGAGAAGTGTCTTGCATCCTTGTCACAGCTCATGTGCCTTCAGCAGTGCTGGCAAACGGTAAACCTAGGATTATCTGCCAGCTCAAAATGCTCCCACACTACACTACTCCCCAGCTTCTGGACTGAGGGTGAGGATCCTGCCTTATCCCACTCCTCAGCAGCTGAGGCTTAACAGCAGGAGGAGCTGCTTCAGCTGAGCCACTCGCCTCCACAACCTCAGCCTCCTCCGAGGTGCTGCTTTCCGGAGGAGACCTGGGTCTAGGAAAAATTTGAGGGGTGTGGAGCACAAACTCTGATTCTCGCTCAGTCCCCAGAAATGCTTGAGCCAGCGCGCTCAGTATCCCTGGTTCCAGCTCCTCCTCTGGCAGTGGGAGGCTCATGCTGAGAGATGACATTGGGGTGGAAGAGACAGTGATTCCGCTGCTGGTGCCTACTTCTGGACTGAGCAGAGGTGGTGCAGGTACAGGGATGTCAGGTGCAGACACTGCTCCCACCTCCTTGCTTCCACTGGCAGCACTGATGTCATGGCTGTTTGGGAAGAGAATGGGTCTGTGTTTGGCAGGGGGCAGCTTGCAGCTCTAGCTCTTTCCCTAACCCCTCTCCCTCCCCTGCCAGAAGACCTGTCACCTGCCTTTCCAGCACACCTCATATTGATCTTTCCTGTGCTGCAAAAGGTCTCTGTGTGTGTGTCACTCCTTTTGTGTTGTGTGTTTTATTCCCTCTGTTGCATGTGTGCACTGGACTCTTCTTTGATTGTTTGCTTCAGTGTTAAGAGTTACGTAAAAATTGTGTGCTGTCTGTCTCTGTCTTCTTCTCCTATGAACATCTGATTTTTTTTCTTATTTATATTGTGCACGTGTGCCTCCCTGCACAGTGATGGATCACGCTGGCAGGGAAAACACAGCTTTCTTTTTTCAAAGTTTGCAACAAAAAAAAAGAGCAAATATAAATTGAAAGAAATGAATTGATTAGTAATAGTAATTGAATAGCTAAGATAAGCGAAATCCTACCCAATCCTTTCTAACAACAAAAAGGAGCAGGCAAGTTCAGCTACTGAGTAAACTAACCAAGCTGAGATGCTTGAGTCTGCTACGGTACCTTTCTCACACAGTTCCTGAGAAGGAACAAGCTAGCTGAAGGCACAGCATTCCTCCAAACAGAGGCTTTTATGCTGTTTCTAGGTCCCACCCCTCAGATGCTGTCTTTGGAAAGGCAGCCGGAGAGAAATCCTTCTCACTGGCCACCTACATATGTCAGTCTTCCCCACCGCTCTCCTTCCCTCCCCCATTCCCTCTCCCTCTTCTAACTTTCACTTTCAGCATCCGAAACTTTTCCGAAGCGCTTTGGAAGTGCCGAAATGCTTCGGACAGCTTAAATGAGTCCGTGCTTCACTCTAGGCATGCTGGTTCGGACGCTGAAGCATCCGAAGCAGCCCTAGATCCAAACCACGATCCGAAGTCACGCACAGCCCTACTGTCATGCAGTGGGTAGTACTGTTACGTTTACAGCCATGTTTCACAGATAAACCCAGGGATTTGTAACAGGAATACAGTGTCAAAAGCATTCCCACCCCTTATGGGTTGAATTCTTTACAACAAGAACTGCTCTATTATTTTTCTGTAGTCAAAAACATGAGCAAAAATTAGGAGCTGGCATTTTCTAAAGGCTGCCCTGTCTAAAAGGGTTTAGAACCACTGCCTTAGAAACCAGCAAACATTAACAAAGTGTCATCCTGTCGTGCCTTCCACCTGATTTCAGACTAACAGGGATAGCTACCTCTCCCTCAAAGCCACAGGGAGGAGTTCTCTCTACAGCGTGTTATTGAACATCTGGAATGGTGATTCTCAGTCAGGGTGCCACAAGATCCTTTCAAGGGCTCTGTAGTGTGCTACGCAATATTAATACTGTTAGGTGTGCAAACATCTACCCACACATGATTCACAAGATCAACCCAGGAATTTCAAATAGCAATTCAGTGTCCAGAATATTTCTGAGTTCTTTGCAACAAAGGAATTGCTATATTATTTTCCTGTCATTAAGAAATGAGTGAAAGCTAGAGGCTGGCATTTTCCAAAAACTGCCGGTCTAGAGGATTTCACTGGTTTCATTCCTGTTAGAGTCCTAGTGAATGTTCCTTCATATGGTGAGTGGAGGGAGCTAGAAGAGAAATAGGTGTGTGCACAAATGGAGATGTGTAGAGAAAGAACAGAAAGACTCATAAGGAGGAACAAAGAGGGTATGTCCTATCTGAGGGCCACCATGCCCTCAGAAAAAGGTGAGAAAGAAAGTAGAAGCCCCATTATTTTCTTTTTTATAGAGTGGGGAAGGACACCATAGATCCAGGGCTATGTAGATGTTGAAATACAGATTGAAATGATCTTCAGGTCATCCAGTACATTTCCCCGCACTGAGTCAGGATCAACTAGTCTTAGATCAGTGCCAATAGATGCTTGTCCAGGCCTCAGTCCCTTCCCCTCTGCCTCCCTGGTGCATCAGTAGTGATACAAGGGAGAGTGCATCACTCTACTCAGATCTAGAACTCTTGGTTCCAAAATGATACCTTTTATTAGACCAACTGAGAAATCGCAAAAAAAAAAAAATCTTTTTCTGCAAGCTTTTGGGCTCAAAGGCCCTTCATCAGACAAACACGGCTACCAAATACATCACTCTGCTCATGGTTTCTACTGTTCACATGATAGCAGAGAGTAGCATAACACAAATGGAGCAGATTCACTTCAATTACTTTAGCACCTGCATTCTCAAAGAAGTTAGCAGCGTAGGCTGCAGATTTACTAGATAACCCTGGTGCATGGTTTTTCTTTGGTATTCTCATTGGCTGACTGGTCCTGCAACACTCATTCAGCCTGTGGGACCAAAATGTACAGCACCACCGTTCTAGAGGGTCCTGCCTCTTTTTGGGGTGTGCAAGCTGATGCATCTTCCTCAGTGACGGGCATCAATGAAGTATCTGTGCTAAGTGAATTCTTAAGTGACCAGCCCATCTTCTGCTGCCCAGATCTGTGAAGGCATTTTCTTAGCTGTGCCTCCTCCCCAGCTGGCACAATCAGGTATACACTTAAGTTAATAGGTGCAGGGTGGTGGTGGAACGTACCTGAAATCAAGATGTTGCATATGGACTCATTTTAACTATAGGATGTTTAATGCTATGAGTCAGTGGTTCCCAACTGTGGGTCACAAAGTCAGCAGATGGGGTTGCAGGGGTGGGGGGCTGTAGCCTGGGAGTGAGGGGCTATGCTGAGGAAATAGGGCCATAAATGGGGTCATGCTGATAAGGCGACTGGTAGGAGGGGTATGGGGGTTGGGGGCACGTGCCCCCCCTGACAGGGCCGTCCCCCGCTGCCACCGCCGGCTTCTGCGGGTGCTTGCCAGCCCTGTCCCTGCCGCCACTGTCACCGCCAGCTTCTGGGAGTGCACCCTCCAGACTCAGGAAGCACCAGTCACCCATGTGCTGAGGAAAAGTTTGGGAAGCACTGCCATAAGTGGTTAAGGCTTACATTGTGCTTCACAATATCTGTGAGGAAAATGGCTCATTGATGGGCTTTCAACTGAGTGATGTACTTCATTATTTTGACAGCAAGTGGGCCCCTTGGTGTCCTCCCCTCTCTTGCCAACTCTGAAACCATCTTAAAGGGTTGTGACAGTCAGTGTGTGTTCCCCAGCACCCATATAATTCTATACTTCATAGAGGGCTATGAGTAAAAGTAATAGAGTTTAAGAGAATGACATTCCCTAAGACTCACCTGGCTGGTAAATCTATACCTGGCATGACGCTTTGTTAGGAACTGTTTCTAAGAAAAACGGGGAGTTAATTTTGGATCCCAAATTTTCCATATATATTTAAGGAAAATTCATGCAAGTCCAATTATAGGGAGACAGAGAAGGATCAGTGATTGGGGTAGATCAGGGGGAGGGGGTTGCAGTGGTCAAGCTGCAGGAGAAGCAGCCAGAAACATTTTAAGTCCTGGAAGCAAGTAAGAATTCTCCTTCCTTTTCCCTCCAAGCTTGGCAGCACCTCCCCTCCTGCCCCAGGGGACAAGGACTTGGGGAGCTCTGGAGCAAATCCTGCCTGCTGCAGCCAGGCCCTGAGCCAGGCTCAGCCAAGGGCAGCAGCTGCAGCAGAAGCCACAGACAGGTTGCTTCCTGCTGACTGGTCCTTCACATGCTCCCTCCCAGCCCCAGAGCAGGCACAGAGAAAGAGAAGCATTCTACTGCCATGCTTACCCACCTCCCTCAAAATTATTCTAGGCAAACTTTTTTTTCTTTCACTTCACTTGTCTGGCTAGTACTTGACTCTAAGAAAGGAATGGCCTCATTCTATAAAGACTGACCTTTCTTGTTCTGATGGAAAAATCAGGAAGTCTATTTGGGCCTCTTCTGAGCCAACAATTAGAGCTATTTATTTCCCCAATATGAAGAAAAGATTTGCAGGCACTGAAACTCCATACTTCCTCTAATCTCTATGAAGCTTACAAAGTCTGGCTTACTCATATCCTTTGCTGCAATGACCCCTGCCAATTCCCTCGGCGCCCGGGGGTGGAGAGCATCTGGACTTGCATTAATTTAAACATGTCCAGCCCCACCAGAATTCTCTAACTAGGTCCTCCCTGACCCTAGGCCCAGTGGTGCTTCTCCTGAGTCTGCCTGGAATCCCGGGCTGGGAGATGTCCTGGTCCCTGCTCAGAAAAATGGAGGCAAAGAATTTGTTAAAGAGGTCAGCTTTTTCATCTGATGCAACCACCAGATTGCCAAGCATGTCCTGCAGGGGCCCCATGTTACCTGGAGCCTTCTTTTTACTCCTTATGTGTTTAAAAAAGGACTAATTTTGTTTCGAGGCTGTTTCGATGACCTTCGTTTCATTTCGATTTTGCTGTTTTGACCTCAAAATGAGTCGAAACAGTGTTGAAACAAAATGGCCAGCGAAATTTCTCACAGCCCTAATGGGCAGGTGTCTCCGGAGTTCAGTCTACAGCTGGTCCTGCCTTCCCCATTTTTACTTTCCTGCCATGCCTTGTTCAAAATAAGGTTGTCTTGTCCCAAAAAAGGGGGGGAAAGGTGGAGGCAGGGAGCAGTTGGGGGAAGGGGGAGCAAGAGGGCAGGCATTACTGTCCCTGTTAGTTTTGTCCTACTTATGTCTCTCTAATCAGTTGGCTAAGTCTCACCTCCTCTGGAGCATGTTGAGCTGGGTTGGAGCAGTCCATGGATAGCAGGCTGACCTGGATTCCCTGCCAGCTGGGGCTGCTCTGACCCAGATCAACATGCTGCAGACCCAGGCACACATGTAAACATGGCAGCTGGAACAATAAAGTCTGGTGCAAATTGTGCCGGAGTTTATTCAGTTACATTAATTGCACGTGTAGATGCACCCCTAGGGTCTCAAATCCAGCCAGTGGATTAAATCCCTTGCCTGTGCCTACACGCTCCCTGCCTCTGTCCCCCTGCCAGAGCCTCAGAGCAAGTATTCTTTATTCTCTTCTGGGGTCATAACCCTTCCTAGGTCAGTCAATGAAGAGTGCAGCTCCTTGGCACTTTGCCATGCAGTCTTCTCATCTTCCTTAAAGCTGCACCGGGTCCACTGGATGTTATCAGCAAAAGGTCCCCTACTAGGTCATGAACAAAACCCAGAACACAAAGCTGCACCCATTCAGGCTCAAATAAAAATAAAGAAACGAAACAAAACACCCGTATACAGCAACTGAAATCTCAGTTCCTTAGGTCTACTCACAATCTATTCATAATATCTTCTTTCTTGCTGCTGGGGTATCTCTTCTCTCCTGCAAGGGCAGTCAGTCCTGGCTTCCAGGCTAGGCTTCTCCTTCCCACAACCACAGCTGTCTGTCTGGATCCTGTCTTTATATTCACTGGCCCTTCCCCTTTGCTAGTCACCTGACTCTGGCTGGTCAGACTAGCACAGGAGTCTCTTCTCCCTTGGTTGCCATGCCTGATAGTTTCTCCTCATATTTCCATTCTGACGTTTCTTTCCTCCTGGCCCTGAAGATCCTGATCTTAAAAGGACCTCACCACCTGGCTGTCTCTCTCAGTCTCTTCTCAGTGACAGGAGTACAGCCTCCTGTTACAATCAGTTATACTTCCTCCAGCATAATATGAACTTGCTGAAGCTATTGTTGGGTGGTATTCTATGGCCTGCTGTTATGTGGGAGGTCAGACTGGCTTTCACAGATTTTGAGGTCAGAAGGGACAATCCATTTTGTCTGATATTGAAAACAAAAAGTCTTAAAAAAATCTTCTTATACCTGAATTAGGGATAAAATTCACGCACAGTATTCCTCCCCACTGGGCATGTCTACACATGCAATTAATGCTCAGAAAAATTACTGTGCAGTAAGCTTTCCTTGAGTGCACATCTACACGTGTCCATTGGGAGAATTCAGGGCAGGCATACTCCTGCCCTGCTGTTTCAATATGGCAGCCAGGGGGAGCTCTAGACTCCTTTGGGTGCCAGCCCTGGGGTGGCAGGGAGCACCAGGGGGTGGGGGGAACTGTCCCACCTCTGGGGCAGCTGCCTCTCACCCCACACCTCTTTCCCAGGCAGCTGCCTGCTCCCCAACCCCTGCTCTGATCACGGAGCCTGGCCAGGACAACGTCCACTACCCCCAGCAGCAGGCAGCTCCTGGCCCCAGGGCTGGGACATTTGCTCCCTGCCCCTAGCAGCAAGCAGCCCCCAGCCTGGCTCCGTGATCAAAGCAGGGACTGGGACATTGCTCCCTGCCCCTGGAAGCAGGCAGCTCAGAGCCAAGGCTGGGAGCTGCCTGCTGGCAGGGGCAGGGAGCAATGTCTCAGCCCCCACTACGATCACAGGGGGACATTGTCTCCACCTGGGCTCCAAGATCTGAGTTTGCCCTGGCAGTATGCAGCTACTGGGGGAGAGGATTATTCTCCCACCCCCTGCTGCCCAGCTGACCAGGAGGAATTCTCACCCAAAGCAGAATAATCTACTTAATTTCCTGTAAGTCAGCAACACCACACAAGCTTCCAAAGCATAGATAACTTGACTCAAGCAAGTATTACTTAATAGCTGTCAGATATACATTAAGACTCCTGTTACAACAAGTTGCTCAGTTGCCATTCAAGCACAGTTGTGCAGCTGGCTGATAGCCTTACACTATTGTGAAGTGTTGTAGCAACTCTCTGTGACAAGGAATAGTACTGCTAATGTCTGGGGACTATCCCAACTTTGATGGGGAAAGAGTACTTTGAATGAGATGACAGGTGCAATATGACAATCAAATTTATTTTCAGCCTAGACCTTGACAAAGGCAAAAACCTAGTGGCATTCCAGCAGAGATGGACCCACCAATTTTCATGACAGCTGGGCCTAGGTCTCCGTAATATGATGTAAATAATGGGCTTCATTCTCTTTGGTGTGAAGTTAGGAGCTATTTCATTGAAACCAACTGAGTTGCCCCAGTTTACATCAGTGTAAAATGAAAGCCCTGGTCCCATCCCTAACCCCTGACCTATGCCACCAAAAGTACACCTTTTGGCAGGGGACGTTGCCATCCTGGAACCAGAAAAAAAACCCCAAATCATATACTAAACGTCAAACACTTACTATAACATTTTAATTTTATTACAAAAAAATATTTTTGTCATGATTTGTGTTTGCGTAATGTATATAGAGGTGATTGCATAATAGCTCAAAAATAAAGTCTTACTCATATATTGTGTGTGGGGCGTGCTTGGGGGCAGTTGTGTGTGTATGGTGGGGTTTGTGAGGTGGTGTGGTTGTGTGTTGGGGCATAGGGTATGTTGTGGGGGTCTGTGTGTATATGTGGAGGGGTTGTGAGAGCAGGGTGTGAGTGCTGGTGTGGAGAGCTACCCATACACTCCCTCCCATGGTGCACAATCTCTATCAGTGGTGGCAGCAGCAGTAGCAGCAGGCAGCAGCAGGCACTGCTGCCTGGTGGCACACAGCTCCAACCACAGCAGCATGTGGCTGGCAAGGAGCGCAGCCAAGCTGGCCCAGCTCTATCATGCAGTGGACATGCAGTTCCTGGCACTCATGTGCCACCAGGGGAAGCCTTATGTGATGGAGCTGGCTGCCTTCCCCTCTCCCTGCCGCAACATGCAAATCCTGGGACTCCATCAGAAGTGGTGGGGAGCCCCCCTGCCTGCTTCCCAGTGGAGTCCTGGGACCTGTATGTGGCAGCAGGGAAGGCAGCTGGCTCTATTGCGCAGGGCTTCCCCCTGGTGGCACAGAAGCTGCATGTGCACCATGGGAGCCCCACAATAGAAATGGGTCAGCCTGGCTGTGCTGCCATGTGCAGCTCTGACCAGAAGTGTGTACATCCAAGTGGCAGTGCCTGCATGGACTATGAGCACCCCAAGGGCTCACCATTGCCTGCTGCTGTTGCTATCGCTGGGCACTGTGGGGGAGAGTGCATGGGAGGGTCCCCATACCCCCTTCCCTCCCTCCCCCCCACACCCTGCCCACCCAAACTCCACTCCCCTGCTGCCCCCCTGGGCACAGGCTCTGCACTTCCGCCAGCCCCAGCCTCACACTCCCTGCTCAGCTGCAGTTCCCCTCTGCCCCCACCTCTTCCCTACCTGCTGCCTGGAGCAAGTGCTGAAGCAGGGAGATGAGGAAGAACTACTGGACACCAGGGAAGCCAAGTAGGTCCCTTGGTCGCTACAGCAGTCCCACTGGGAAGCTGTGTACTGGCCCACCTGGGCCCTTCCATGCATGAGGGTGGGAGTGAGGCATGTAGACTGAGTGGGGTACAATTAATTGGTAGGCACCTGCAGGCCAGATGAAATTTTCTGGTGGGCCAGATCTGGCCTGCAGGCCGTATTATGCCTGCCTCTGCCCTAGAACGACTGAATTACAAATGTTTCCCAAAATAACAAAGATTTTCGGGTATGGAGTAGGCTCTACTGCAGGGGCAGGCAATTATTTCAGGCGGAGGGCTGCTTACTGAGTTTTGGCAAGCCATCGAGGGCTACATGAGAGTTAGCCAGGGGCAGATAAATATTAATTTTCTAAATTTTTCAGGGGCCCTGTAGGCCAGATGCAATGGCCTGGCGGGTCGCATCTGGCTTGCGGGCCACATTTTGCCCACCCCTGCTCTACTGGGATTTAGTTGTGCTTCTCAGTGAGGTAGGGTCACCTTGGAAGTATTGCACTTCAGACTTTATTGTGCTGTATTAGTAAAATAGCAGACTCTAACATACTTATTCCAAACTATTAAGCATTCTGGAATGACCATAGGTAGGACACTGACTATGTTGCTGAGTGAGTAGTTGATGACTGGGATTGGATGTTTGTGAGTCACCTTCTGCAGTTCAAAGTGCTGTATAAATCAAGCTTTCATGGGGGGTCTTGGCAGGTGAGGTTTCAGTCCTGCAAGATGCCAAGTACCTCAACTCTTGCTGATGTAAGGGGAAGATGAAGGTGCTCAGTATCCCAAAAGGCAGATTTTGGCTGTAATGGAGAATATTTTTCTAAGCACTTAAATCCAAGTCATTATGATGCACACTTACCACTCCTAACACTCAGCTGTAGCGTGACATCCACAACTGTCTTCAGAAACACATGCAGAATATGGCCTCTGCCCTACCCATATGTAGCTCTTTTTTTACTTTCTCAGACTCAGTATTACGCAGCTAACTTTTCCAGTTGGCAGCTGTATTGCAAAAAGGCACTCTGTCTAAGCTAGAAAATGGAACAATTCTGCCTGCTTGGGAAAATAACAATTGGGAAAGTAACGATCATGTCAATACATCATAAAGGTTTCAGATACTCAAACTGAAGTGGTAAATGAATCTATGTATGTGCCTTAGTGTGCTAGTTTTGCTGCAACCACAGCAGATGCTCTTAAAAGGACTGGGCTTCATAACAAATGTCTACTAGCTGGTGTTAAGGTTCATCTAATAACTTCAACCTATTGAAGTTCCAGAATTGATCCAAAATCATAGCATTTATCCTGTTTATTTTCTAATAATAAACATTAGTACCTAATGTTACTTTTATGTCCTTATTATTGGGCCATCTTATTAGTTGATAAGTGTAAGACCAGTTCAAGGAATCTATGCTAATGTCCTAATGCTCCACAGTGAGCTTTTAACATGTGTTAGCCCTGAATAGGTAACTTTAAAAGCTGTTTTCCTCACCTCACCACAGAGCAGGATGTGTGCATATGTGTTGCTTTCAGTCCTCTTTTCTCTGGTAAAAAAGAAGGAAGTGTATTAATTTAGCCTGTTTAGAGCAGTAGTTTTCAGCCTGTGGTTCTGGGACCCCTGGGGGTCCGCAGACTGTCTAAGGGGTCCATGAAAGATGACTATGATGAATCAAAAGTGAATCTCCACACTTATAATTCAAAGGGGTCTGCACCTCCATTCAAATTTTTTTAGGGGTCTGAAAATGAAAAAGGTTCAAAACCACTAGTTTAGAGAGATACCAAGTTAGTAGTGAAGTGGGTGCCAAAAATCTGAATGGTGACTTGATAACATCTCACTAGATCTAATTCTTCACCAACTGGAGTATCAAGATTCTTCTCGACTTTGGTGCAAACAGAAGCAGGACAATGTCTAGGGTTTCAGATTATTTTAAACAATCTTTTGCAGAATGTTTGTTCGGGAAATGAAGTAAGAGTTGATTGCTGCAACCAGAAAGAATAGGAACATTTTATTTGGAAAAGTTAATGCAATGCACAAATAGTAAGATTCAAATACAGTTGCTACATTGGTATTACTTGGTAGCACTAATTTGACACACAAGAATTAAAGGGAAAGGGATTTCCAAAGAAGTAGAAAATGTATAGGTTGTGACAGCAATTGATCAAAACAAGATGCATTGCTAAAGCATGCAACCCAGCCTCTCGCACACAACCATGCTCCAGAGCCAAATAATTATCCCTTTTAACCTTCATGGCAAGATTTCTAGATATTAACAACCCATCAGTGTATCCCATTAGGTACTTCTAGTCCATATTTGGACCCTGTCCCATTTACATTTCCCACGATGCAAGGACTCCCATGAGAAGTGCTGCCACATGCCCCCCAACAGAGCTACCAAGTGTTGCTGTGGAGACAAAGAAATGCCCTTGGCTCCACTGTCCCCCCCACTGGGGTGGTTTGTACCTGGGCCCACATGAGTGGAGGGCAGCGTTTGATCTCAGAAACATATGCACGTTGTTTTAGAAACATACGTGCACAAGCCTTTTTTGAAACAAATTATCACAGTTTCCACATGGAACACACAACTTCCTGCATCTTTAATTGTCAAACAGCACAGTTCAAAGGCACAAACGTAGACCATTTCCCTTCATAAAACAAACTAATTTGGTAACTGGCTGAGCTGCCTCTTATACAGTGATATAATAATATCATTAAGTCAATGGAAATGTTACAAAACAAAGGTGTGGAAGTAATCTTGGCAACCTCTAAGTTTTGTAGTGCAACAAACCTATAATCTGCCAGTTATGTTGCTCTTAATATAAGCAATATGCTTTAACAAAAAAATATTAGGAACAGGGTGCTAATGTATACTAGTCTGGAAAGAATGTCACTCATTACTACACCAGACCCCTCAGAAGTCATTAAGGTAAATGCCGTATTGTTAACTGTCCATTGTCCTTCTAGCATCGTGATGCATTCAAGTTACTGACTGTTCATTGAGACTTATCCATATATGTGGTAAGGGACATCACTGGAGAAAGAAAAACACCAAGCTGAGCCAGAAGCAGGAGAAAATTCTCATCGCCATGGTGTTGTGCCTGAACATTACCTGAAGTACCACTCAGGAGTGCAGTTTATAGGCTTCTCCTCCCAAATGGTCTTCAGTCTCTGTGCCCAGGTGGTCAGCATTTCCTTTCTCTTCTCCTCAGTTTCATACTCGGGCGAAAAGCAGATCTGAGGAGCGAGGACTTTGAAACCACAGAAATGCAATATGCCATGCTGCACACCAAAACAAGAAGGACATGTCAGAAATGGTATACCCATGCTCTTGAGCGTTCAGATTTGAAAAAAGAATCCTGTATAATCTTCCTCCCATCCCATAAGGCATGTTTTCTTTTGTAAAACAGTATTTCTCAGAACCTGTCTGTTTAGGACAGCAAGGGAATGAGGGCAGATGCTTTTGCAACCCAGTACTTGTACTTTAATTTATATGAAAAGAGATATATGCATATTGTTTCATATACTTCTGAACTCTGTTTGTGCCTGCATTTTCATTATCTATGGCAGGGGTTTTCAACCTTTTTTAAGGAGTGTACAACTTCTGGGTACACTTCTGGCAGAGTGGGGGATAGTGGCGGCCAGATGCAGAGAGGCCTGTGAGCCGCCACATGAAGCTCCCCCTCTCCCACATCTGACTGTCTGGGCAGCGCCTGCAGAGGGGTGCCACTGTGCAGCCTGCAGAGGGGTGCCACTGCCCTCCCCTGCTTCTGGGAGGTGGTGGCACTCCATCCCTGCCCACCCACATGTACCCCCCAGCCCCTTTCCAAGTACCCCAGGGGTACACCCCCGGCTGACAACCCCTGATCTATGGAATTATATCTCAGAGTGCTACTGAACCCATACGTTTTCCCTTCTCTTCTGAATTTGCCTGTGTGAGAGAGAGCAGAATGTTTAGTGTGCCGCTTTGCGTTATCTTGGATTATCTGGAATGCAATACGTGACTCACTCTTGCACTACATTTGTTTCTGACATTTCTGCATCCAGCTCAGTCCTATAACTCTGGTTCTGGCATATGCACTTCTGAAAGTGTTTTAATGCCTTTTCAAGTCAGCTAATTTTACTGCGATGCCCTTTTCATAGTTGCTAGGGGCTGGGAGGGACCTCATAGATCATTGGGTCCAGCCCACCTGCACCGGGGCAGGAAAGACTGGTGGGATCAGATAACCCCAGCAAGATGGGTACTTATTTCTGAATGTTCGATTAAAACCCTTCCCTTTGTCTGATTTGTAGATTATACCACTAAATGGATTTAAGAATGCCAGTAAAACCACATGACTAGTAACCGCAGTGGTGAAGAGGTTGTGTGTTTTCAGAAAGTATCTGGAAAGCAGTTTACTTGGTTTGTGTCAGCAGGAGCACATAACAGTTGCCAGGCCTTTGCTCTCCTAGTCAAAACTGCTGCAACAGCTAGCAATATTACTTCCTCTATCACAAATGCCATATCTGATGTATGCTTTCCTTAAGACCTCAACTAAGTCAAGTAGTTACATTACAATCTCTTTAATTTAAAGGAAGGTTAGTCATTGTAGCTAAAAAAAAAAAAAAAAAAAAAATCATGGATATATGAAGTAATTTTACGATTATCTCCTGACTTTGGAATGCTTGGTGCTGGCAGTATTGAGAAATAATAAATTGTACCTGCATGGGCCAGAGGACATAATGAATATCACCACTGATCCCTCCTTTTGAATACATTTCTTCATTCCCTCCTGTGGTAAATGAGAGCAGGGCCAATTTATTCTGGAATTAAGAAATAAAGATTTAATCATAGGGTGAAGAGCAAGCGACTCCATAGCAAAAAAGAATGCTTCAGAAACATTGGAAGATGCTGGGTGCATAACAGAGCCTCACAACATTATCCTTATAGGGAATGGTAAAGTACGTGGAGAAAATTGATAATGAATTGCATGTGCTGTAGTTCTGGGAAGCTCGGAAAAAGGCAGATACTTGCTCTTCCTTGTAAAGCCTTTGAGCTCCAGGGTTTGAAAGCACTGAAAGTTCTTCCCTTTCCTACATTTAGAAACAATGTCCTAGATAGAGAATGATCTTCCTGCAAAGCCTGTCAGTAGGCAAAAAAAATTAACTTGGGTATTTCTGCAGTGGTCTTTAGACACTCCTTGCCAGAAGTACTTTAAAAGCTCATGTTTCCTCCAATTCTACTATCAGGGTATGTGTCACAGGCTTAGGCATCACCATCTAAACTCTTTTCTTTAGAGCTGCCAAAAGAACCTGCTAGATGTGAGCTGGGTGCAAAGGATGCATCTAATTTTGTAATCTGCCTGAGGCAACAGCTTTCAAGGGTGAGAACTAGCCACATTCATCTCAGTGGTCATTCTTTCTGAAACCTAATTATAATTTTCATAGATTTCATAAATTTTTAGGCTTGGAAGGGGCCTCAGCAGATCAATGAGTCTGACCCCTTGCCCTGGGCAGGAATGAGGACTGGGGTCAGGTGACCCCAGCCAGGTATTTGTCGAGTCTCCTCTTAAAGACCTCCAAGGTATGGGAGAGCACCACCTCCCTTGGAAGCCCATTCCAGATTCTAGCAACCCTAACTGTAAAGAAGTTCTTCCTGATGTCCAAACTAAATCTGCTCTCTGTCAGTTTGTGGCTGTTTTTTCTAGTTACTCTAAAGGGTGTCCTGGTAAACATAGTATGTCCTATTCCTTGCTGCCCCACCCTGACAAATTTGTAGACAGCTACCAGATCCCCACTCAGCCTTCTCTTATGGAGGCTGAAGAGATCTAGGTCCCTCAACCACTCCTCATAGGACGTATCCTGCAGGCCCCTAATCATGAGAGTGGACCTCCTCTGGACCCTCTCAAGGTTATCCACATCCCTCTTGAAGTGTGGCACCCAAAACTGAACACAGTACTCCAGCTGTGACCTTACCAGTGCTGCATAGAGGGGAAATATCACCTACCTAGACCTGTTTGTGCTTCACCTATTAATGCATGATAGCATGCAGTTAGCTCTATTGATAGTTTTGTCACACTGCAGACTCATGTTCTTCTCTTTGATATTGGAATCAACTATGACCCTGAGATCCCTTTCTAAGCAGTACAGCAGCAGAAACTCCTCCCCCAATCTGTATGTGTGTTGATGATTCCTTCTCCCTAGGTGCAGTACTCTGCACTTACCCTTGTTAAACTGCATCCTATTCTGTTCTGCCCATTTTTCCAGCTTGTCCAAATCCACCTGAATCCACTCCCTGCCCTCCAGCATGTCTGATTTGCCCCATAATTTAGTGTCATCCATGAATTAGGACAGTGTCTTCACTACACCCGTGTCCAAATCACTGATAAAGATGTTGAACAGCCCTGGCCTGAGAACTGAGCCCTGGGGGCCTCCACTGTCCACATCCTTCCAGGTTGATACTGACCCGTCCACCACCACTCAGAGGTGACCATTAGCCAATTTGCCACCCACCTGACTGTGTAATCATTCAAGTCACAGCCACTCAGTTTTTTTGTAATGGTAGAATCCTGAAAGTAGTGAGCAATTAAATAGTTGACTATCTGTCTATTATTAATCTACCACAGATGTAGATGTCTGAGAGTAAGCAGGCACTGGACAGTGAAAGACTTTACTCACTAGGTCACTGTTGTTTGTAACATAAAAAAATCCTTCAAGTCTTGAACTGGTGTTTGATAATGCTCATCTTGCCTGAGTAGAGACTATGGAATATGGAGAGATGGGAGAGCAGGCCACATAGCCAATATTTATGATTTTTTTTGGTGGATTTATTTCAGATTTCTTAAGAGGTTTCATGGCACAAACCCAACCTCTGACATTTTTTTAGCAGAGATCTTTCTACCCAATGCTACACTGTCACTTGTTAGAGATTATAATTCTTCAAACCACAGTAGGATAATATTAGAGTGAAAAATGTTAATCTATGGACTAATTTAAACTGTAATGGGTTATGACAAAGTTATTACAGAGCAAAACATGTCTGTACCTACTCAATTATGAATTTCACTTTATAAGCAAGATGGAAGAACCTTCCAGACACTCTCAGAGTTTTTTCTACTACTGGCACTTCACAATGTGCACACTTTCTATTCCCAAATCACTACTACTTCTGTCTCTACCCCCTGCCACACACTTTCTTCGCTAAGTGTGGGGCTGTGCAAGTGACTGGGCAGTTCAGGTCTGGGATACTAATTTTGAGATTTACAGTATCCTACAGAGAAGCATCAGATAAGATGCATGAGCCTGGAATCATGCTCTATGGTCCCGGAACTGGAAACTATGACTAGACTCTGCCCAAACCCAGTTGGTTTAAAAATGTGTGGGATCTAGTGACTGGGTATATTCAAAACAAACTGGTCACTTTATGGTGGGGTTTATGATTAGGTTGTGACAGACATCTTTAGATAATGGATTCTTGTTCATTTTCTTCTCTCTTCTCTTGGCAAGGTGTGCACAATACAAAATGACATTCTCCCTACTGTGAAAAACAGTTCTTTCCTACTGCTCTCTAAAATGAGCAAAGGCAGAGACCCTTGTAGCTGCTCCACCATATCTTCCTGATAGCTTGCTAAGCAGAGAGATTTCAGCATCTGTTTTGCTTCCCTGTTTATGACTTTAAGGCATTATTATCCAAGACTGGCCTACCTGAGAGATCACCCTGCTCCTTGTGCTAATAACTAGCCCAGCTGTGTCCTGTAGTATTCTTCAGCCAGATCTTCATAGCGATAAGAGGCAAAGCAGTTGGCAAGCAGCACTGCAAAGAGTTCCTCTCTATTTTAGGCTCCCAATATTTAGTTAGACTAGCCTTTCAAGTATGTTGCAAAAGACACCCATTGTGCAGCAGTGTGCTCTCTAAGGTATAGAAAGGGGGTTTTGGAAGCTAATTGCTGAACATGCTTTCTGGAATACAGTGTTCCAAACGTAACCAGTGCCTTGGCATTGTTAGCATGTCTACAGCCTCCAGAAAAAAAAACTTTCAAATTATGTTAGTTTAAGTAAGCACTGGGTGCCTAATAGCAGGCTGGATGCAATAGATTCATTGCCCTACCCAGAAGAAACCGCAGTCTATAAATCAGAAAGACTCCATCCACAAAAGCTACACAGAAGCTGAGGAAGGACAAAGAGGGATTATAGCCATTGGTAAATGAAAAAGCTTGTCCATGTCTTGATTGTATATTACCATATTTTCTCACATACCCCCCCCCCCCCAAAAAAAGAAAAAAGATACAATCTTTGTTTTGAGAAGGCAGAATGAAGGAAGGATTTTTCCAGAGTCATGGCTTAATGCAGTCCTTATGGAGCAGGGACAGAGTTCACTCTTCAGTGTCACTCACTCTTCTGGCAGCTCCTTGCTCAGTCCAAAGCTGTTGCCAATTTGGCAGTGGCTGGGAGAAGGTTAGCTGCGAGGAAAGAGTGAGTGAGTGACACTGAAGTGAGTGACACCCTTCCTGCATATTTGGGTGTCAGGATAAAAGCCAACATATAGAAACAGTAAGATTTTTAGGAGGAGTTTTGAATGACCACTGATTGCCATTAAAAGGCCTATAATGTTTGGGGTTTTTGCATATAACCACACCTTTCCCTGAAAACCAGCTAGGGAAAATTGAGGTGCATATTACATGTGATGAAAAGAGATCCCCAGGGGTCTGGAAACTGTGGGGAGGGGGTGGAGCAGGGGAAAGTAGAGCGGTGACAGTGTTAATTGACACAGCTCTGGGAGTTATAGCAATTTATGATGCCACTGCTCCCACCCCCTTCTACCAAATTTCTGCACCCAGGGGGAGTACCCCCTCCCCAACCACATGCTGTGTGCTGCTGTAGGGGCTGTGTGCTGAGTCTGGGACTATGCGCTAAGTCTGGGACCACACAGTGGATCTAGAGCCACATGCCAGGCTTGTCCCTGTGCATTGTCTCTGGGGCTGCATGCCAAGCCTGGGACCATGTGCCAACTCCAGAGCCAGGGCACAGACCCAGGCTCAGTGCACAGCCCCAGGAGGCAGCAGATAGGGTTGGACTTAGTATGTGCCTCTGGAGCCAGTACATGGTCCTGGACTTGGCACATGGTCCCAGGCTCAACACGCAACCCTCACAGCTGCATATAGGGTTGGACCCAGCAAGTGACTTTGGACTCGGCCTGCAGTCCTGGACTCCGTGCACTGGGTCCTACCTGGCATGTGGCTCTGAAGCCAATGCGCAGGATCAGACTCAGCACATGGTCCTGGACTCAGCAAGCCAGATTGTTCCACAGGCCCAACTAGAGTGCAGGACTGGTACCAGGCTTGGCTCCATAGCTGTTGCCACTCACCTTGATCAAAGATTTGTTTTTTACTTCAGGATCCTCTTAAAAAAAAATAAATTAAAAAAAAATAAATCAACGTAAGTACGATATACAGAGGCAAGCTTGGTGCAAAAAAATATGGTATTTGTTATGCCTCATTTATCCATTCATGTTAATAATGGGAAATTATGGCATAAGCATAAACATGACTTACAGTATCTTCTATTTTAATAATCTGTGGAATGTACCTTGAGCAAACCAGCATCAAAACAGTCTGGAAAATTGTGAGCAAATCCTTGGGTCAGGACTCTGTCCATCCATCCTTTCATAATTGCTGGCATACTGAACCAGTATAAAGGAAACTAAACAAAGGCAAATGATCTTGTTAATATCACAACCTATTTAGCCACCACTTCTTTTGACTTTGCTTTTTATGCTAGGAAATTCCTATCATCATAAGCAGTCAAACTGTTCAGGTCACGTTTAGTCAATAAGGCCTATCGTTGCAGTACCTCCTGAATGATGTTCATTTCAATCTTTTGCCAGCGTTTGATTACAGTTCTCTTAAATGCTATATAGACAACATGTGTGGTGTTCAGATGATATGGTGAGTAGGGGGTCTCTCACACAAACTGATTTAAAAATTCCAGCGTTTGTAAGAAAATAGAAGAGAAAGATGGACATTGAAAACATAAGTAGAAGTAATGCACTGGCCAACTGATACGACAGGTAGACTTGTCTAACTTAGTGGTGTCTAATACATGTGGCCCAATCTAGCACATGGGGCTGGTCCAGGGGCTTGATCCTGCACACAGGGTCAATCCAGGGGCCCAATCCAGAACATGGGGCCAAATCATCCAGTTTGCAGGGCTCCCCATAAGTCTGGAAATTTGGGTTGCTGCTTTTGCCATGGGCCAATTTCAGCCAGCAGGCCATAGCATGGTCTAAGCGCAAGTTAGACAAACATTCGTCCAGGATGTTTTAGAAAGGGATAATCTTACCATGAGCAGGGGGTTGATCTAGATGGTCCTTTAAGGTTCCTTCTAGCCCTATTTTTTTTAAAATTAATTTAGGTAAAATGAGGTAATTATCAGAAACGGTATCTGGACAAGTGATCTATTCTCTCACTAGCATTCTGCTGAAAAATATCAGACCTTGGATATGGGGTTGCCACTTCTTTCACAAGGTATTTTATTGTATTCATTGTACCTTCTGAAATTTAATGTCTTCACAGTATAAACAAGGGAAATAATTAGGTAATATAATACAAATTTAGAGAGGTCTATTTTATGGTCAGTGTGGTAGGATGATTGACAGCAGATTGTTGGTTATGCCCAAGGCCAAGCAGTGGACAACTCCAATTACAAAGGGCATTTTAGATGTAGATAACTCTAAAAAGTGAACTGCAGTGCATTTTTGCTTGATTTTAATATTATCTGGCACTCCAAATATATTCAAACATACATATAACATCAGACACGCACAAACCCTTGAGACACTGGATGAAAAACTCCTGCTCACCCAAAATACTGACATGCAAAGTGTTAATGATAGACCTGTTGCCTGCTTATTTTGGTCAGATTCCATTAGGAATACTTGAATCTAATAGCTTTCTGGTCTACTTCCTTACTCTTGCATTTATTTCTCTTTAACATTACAACAAAAGATCTTTCAAATAATGACCTGAAAAATCACCAAGTCAGCTTCCTGCACTTTCTTCTGCTCCTCAACAATATCCGTTGTCAAACATCCTTTCCTGTAAGCTTCCCATGACTCTGCTCCATAATTAAACTGTTCTGAGTTGTGCAAGCAACCTGTAGAGAAAGGATATGGACACTGTTTATCTTGCTTCCATCAGATTCAACCAAGGACCAAATACAGGTTGCAAACTGCCATCCTAGATTGGGATACTTCATTCCATTGTTTTCTCATAAGCCATGTAGCAACACTAGGATGAAGATTTGAAGGTTAATCTAACCCCTTTCAAAGTGTATTCACTTATGTTATGACCCCTTTATACCACCCTGTCCAGTCTGCTTTCACAGAAGAGTAAGAAGGCCATAACATGAGTGAGAATTGGGTTAGAAGAATGTAGGTACTGAACCTGAGCAACTGCTAAAGAATTACACTTTCCACTAAAGTCAGTGCGAGCTGAGGATGCTAGCACCTTTCAAGACTGGATTTGTGACATTTGATTCAGACATCATGCAAACTTCTTTGTGTTCTTTTGTAATGTATTTGCAGTTTCTCTATTCTTTCAGTTGTGGGTTTTAGGTTAGCAGACACTGGGCACATCTACACAAGATGTTTACTGCACAGTTGACTAATTAACTGCACAATAAACATCTCAGTGTCTACACGTGCGCCCCTATTAGGGCACAGAAAACTAATAAACTCAACAGAAGGGTAGTACTTGTAAATACAAGATGCTGATTAGCTGGCTTGGGCATGAGGGTGCTTCAATGCTGAGACTGCCTGAAGACTAGCCCCATGCTGAAGCACCCTCATGCCCCAGCCAGCCTCTCTGCAGCACATAGGGCTGCTCCGACCAGTTTCAATTAAGCTGGGGCTGCTGCAACCCGGCTCAGTGTACTGTGGTTTGGGCTAATGTGCAAATATGGGCCCAGGAGCTTCCTGGGAGTGATAAACTGAGGAGCAATAAACTCTACAGTTTATTACTGCCTCCTAATGGCATGTGTAGATGTGCCCGCTGTCAGCTGAGCCGAGTCATAGTATGGCACTGTATTTTTATTCCTGAGACTAGAATATCAGGGCTGAGAGCCAGTTTTTCAGAGGTGAAAGCCGTTCTTGATAACAAAAAGCCCCCAAAACAGCCCACTGATGAATCAATTTTAAGTTTAGTATGATCACCATTGTTTCTCTCCAAATTTTTACTAATATCACTAATATAGGGATGGCAGATTTACTATATTCCATTAGAATTATTTATACCTGGTGGATGACAAAACTGGTCTATGCACATGGATTATTCTCAGAAAAATCTATTATTGCACTGATGATTACATGGTTTGAATAAAGGTGATAACACAAATATCAGCAAGCTATAAGAAACATTCATGCCCAAAGGGACTAAATTAAGTTAAAACTTACATTATATAGAGCCTCCAATCTATTTAAGCTAACGGGCCCAAACTTGCTACTTGCTGTAGTTAATAAAGAAAAATCTCATAAAACTCAATAGCGTGTGTTTGATTCCTAGATTAGCATCATTTACAAAATGTCCACAGGAAGAAAGAAGTAGGGTTTTACAAATAGCTATTGCTTTCTACCAAAAGCCTCCTCAGCTGTTTTACAGATAGCATATGATGTTTGCATCAATCTAGCTCTGGCAAGTAACGTGAGATAAATGAGAGAGTTAAATGTTTTTTTTAAGATGTACTTCAGTCAGTCTCACCGACAATGTCATTCCTTGTGGCTCTTGGCTCAAACTCCATTGAGTAGAGATCAGACACTGTGACACTGCAGCTCTGTTTGCTCAGTTCTTCCACAGCAATATTTTTTAAGGACCCATTCAGAGACTTGGGCTCTTGATGAGCATACACTATGAGTACTTTTCTCCCTGGAGCTGAAAAAGAGAGAGATGTGTTAGTGAGATACAGATTTTAAATAATGGACAGTAAAAGGGCCCTGACAAGTAGCTCAAAGTGAGTAATTGGTTAATTATAATAATTGCATTTAATACCCATTATGTTATGGTCAGGGATAATACAAATAGGCAGTGGCTGCAGTGCAGGAGGGGTCTGTGGAACTCGAGGAAGCGGCCAGCCAATTTTGTAGGTAGATCATGGGACCAGTCACCATTTTCATGAGCTGTGTGGTGGGGACCCCCACGCTTCTGATTGGCGGAGGGGCCTTGGTAGTTCTGCCCTTCTCTGCAGATTGCCACATGGTCCAAAACTGCATCTTAATTACCCTAATTAAGCCCAGGGAAATCATTAATCCAGGTGTTATTAAGCATAGCTTCCATGGTCTTAATTAGGCTAATAAAGCCACAGTTTCAGGTCATACTCAAGCAGCAGGCTCCACTTTTGGCAGGCTTGCTGGGGTAGGGGAAATAAAGAACTTACTGGCAAGCAGAGAAGCCCTGCAATCTTGGAGCACCAGACAAAGATGGAGGCAGGGGGCTGTACCTCCTGCTGTGAGCAGCCTTGCCCTGCCCTGCCCTGCCCTGCCCTGCCCTACCCCACCCCACTCCTCCCTCTGCCTTCTCCCCCATGCTCCAAGACTGCAGGACTTCTCTGCTTGCTGTAAGTCATGTAGTTTTTTTCTGTTTGTTTGTTTTGCAGTGAGCCTGCCAAAAGCAGAGTCCACCCAAAATTGCAGTTTCCACAAAAAAAATTACACAATCATAATTTTCGTAGGTCTCTATTAATTAGAAATTGCTGTGCTGAGGGGCAAGAAGACATCAAAAACTGCTACGTGTTCCCCGAGTGTAATGCTGTAGTGCATGGAGTTAATAATTAAAATCTTCTTGCTTATTTACACTGGCCTGGTGAACTGAGTACCTGTGGCAGAACCAGAGGATGAATAAATACACCAGATCCCCATCATAATGAGGATAAAGTTAGAGCTTTCATGTACAGCCACAGCTATTGACTTCTATCCCTTTCCCAAATGCCACTTTAGTCAGTCAGACATAAAGAAGCAATGTTTCTCAATCTATTGACTAGAGTGGAATACAGCAGCATCCTATGTGAAACTATGGATCAGCTCTGCCAACAGGACATTATAATCACCAAATGTTATGACCAAATACTATTATAGACTTAATACAATTATAAATCCATTAAAGTTTTTTACTCACTAAATTATTCAAGAATTTCAGTGAAAGTGTCACCCATTTGCTGCTTAAGAGGCTGATTGCTAAGCCTTACTCAGAGAATGGTTAAGGGAACTCAGTGATTAGAGTGATCTGGTATTCAGGGCCTGATCCTTTAAGATTTGACAGCTTCACTTGCCAGGGAGCAGAGGGCACTCAGCATTGTAGCTTTGAGGTAAAATTTTCAAGGGCACTCAAGCCCGGTGGGACTAAGTGATTTAAGTATTTAATGTTACTTCAGGACCCTAACAGAATACTCACTTAACTGAGACATTTCTGAGTATCCAGTGTGCATAGTTCTAGCTAATCAAAAGAAAACAAACTCTTCTTACCTGCCATTTTCTGAAAGCACTGAGTCATTTTGTCTTTTTTGAAAATCCAGGATTGCCCAGAATTTCAAATTAAATATTTGCTCGCATGAGAAGTGCAATCACCAGTGAAGATATCACTTTTCCTCTTAGTACACCTTGCTGAATATTTGAAGCCTGAAACAAAAAGGGGGTTACAAACAAATCCAGTGAGTATGCCAATCCACAGACTGCACCAAATCTACAAGGAGAATGAAGATGTGCAGTGGTATCCTCTTACTCCTGGTCGAGTACCTCACTTCACTCACTTGGACTGACCTTGCTGCAGCTACTTTCAGGGAAAAACATCTTTTTCCCACTGAGAAGCATCACAATACACAGCACAGCCTGAGGATTAGTGCAGCCCAGCTTTTTGCAAATCAGACCCTCCTACCTGCCAGCTGGGACCTGTTTTAGCAATATGAATTGCAGATGGATGCATGACTCACTAATGGTAAAGTCAACAAGTATAGACTAACAAAACTCTTGGATTAGAGATGATATCTTTTGTTAGGCCAACTAAATGGTAGCAAAAACATTTCTTTCTTTGCAAGCATTTGGGTCCAAACACCCTTCTTCAGGCTGTGGAGAATTCAAAGACTGTAAAAGGTCTCTCAGATAGAAAATAAATTTAATTTTGCACAGGGGATATAGAGAATGTAAGTTTTTTCCCCTGGGTAACTCCTTTTGTGAGAGAGTTGCTTTCTGATTGTTGATTATTAGGCAGGCTTTATCCCTGGAGGTGTCTGGTATCAGTCAAGGAGGTGAAAAAAAAATCCTCTTTCTTGGCTAACAATGAAGTTTACATTTCCAAATGGTGTTTGGAAGGAGAGTGTTGGGAACTGAAAGCTTGCAAAGAAAGAATTTTTTTTTGCTACTATTTAGTTGGTCTAATAAAAAATATTGTCTCCAACCCAGGAGTTCTGTTTGTCTATAATTCTTAGATCAGTACAGCTATAACATGTATCCCTGAAAGTCAACAAGTGTTTTTTACATGTGCCAGCTGTGAGTTCATATTTGTATTGACCCAGTATACTCTAGCTGCTCTGCCCTGTTCCAGTCCATCTTTAAACAGACTTTAGCTGGTTGGTTAAAACAGCATTTTACAACTTGTTTTGCGTCAGTCTACCTGAAGCAAAACATACATTAAACTGATGGGTGTTGCCCAGTTTTCTGATAGTTTTTCAAACTGATTGCAAAAATCCTTCACAAGAAACAAACAGCCTTGACACATGGTGGAAATGCATTCTCATTGAGCACTCATTTTGTCTATTACACCAGTACTGAAATATGTGTTTCAGCCTCAGTCTCCCCCAAAATGCTCAGCCTTTGGCTGCAGGCTGTTTGCAACCAAAACACTGATTCTTTGGGTCTGTGCATAATTTACTGGCTGAGTGGCTACTTCTAAGGATGTGGAGAAGCTTGAGAGAGTCCCCAGAAGAGCCATGCGCATGATCAGAGGTCAGGAAAACAGACCTTATGACGACAGGCTGAGAGCCATGGGGCTCTTTAGCCTGGAAAAGCGCAGGCTCAGGGGTGATCTGATGGCCACCTATAAGTTTATCGGGGTGACCACCAGTATCTGGGGAAACGTTTGTTCACCAAAGCGCCACAAGGGATGACGTGGTCGAATGGTTATAAACTACTGCAAGACTGTTTCAGGCTGGACATAAGGAAGAATTTCTTTACTGTCTGAGCCCCCCAGGTCTGGAACAGTCCGCCATCGGAGGTGGTTCAAGCACCTACATTGAACATCTTCAAGAGTAAATTGGATGCTTATCTTGCTGGGATCCTATGACCCCAGCTGACTTCCTGCCCCTGGGGCAGGGGGCTGGACTTGATCTTCTGAGGTCCCTTCCAACCCTAATGTCTATGCAATCTATGAAATTCTAGGAGTACTGCTCACCTAGATGCATTAAATTCTAGGAGTAGCTGCTCACCTAGATGCATTAAAGTTTTCACCAGCTGATCTTCTTCTGCATT
Source organism: Alligator mississippiensis (assembly GCF_030867095.1). Taxonomy (NCBI): domain Eukaryota; kingdom Metazoa; phylum Chordata; order Crocodylia; family Alligatoridae; genus Alligator; species Alligator mississippiensis. The sequence continues at coordinate 121,024,133 of NC_081826.1, read as the reverse complement.
TGCCTAAATTCACAGGCTAAATTAAGATGTTATTCAGTATGAAAAAGACTGCTTTTCCCTGCAAGTAGCTTCACTGAGATCCATGGGAAGTAGGTGGAATGAGATACTTCCCCAGAGGTAAGGAGGTTACAATTAGGGTGGACATCATAGACGACAGTCTGGTTGTCCTCTGTCCTCTATTGACATGAAACCCGATGCCTTTATGTCCTGTATTTTTCTCTTGAAAAGGTCCCATGGACCACAAAGGCGTCGGGTTTCATATCAACAGAGAAGAGAGTATGATGGTCACCCTAGTTACAATCCAGCCCCTGGAGTCCTGTTTAGTACTAGAGTATTTCAGGAAGTGAGGACAATTATGAAATAAACTGTTGTGTGTGCAATAACCACATCGTTACTTCGTGAAACATCCTGATACGTGATACCAGCGTCACTGCAGCACTGCAATAAAATGTGCTACGCAGCCTCCGGAGGCAGCTCTGACAACGGGCAACCCTTATCTAAACTGCCACAGGAAGAGAGTGTGCGTGCATGTGCGCCGGGGGAGGGGGGATAAGCCTCTGTCTTTCACACAGCCTCCTGACTCCTCCGTGTCACAGCTGGTCAAACCATCCTGCTGATGATCTAGAAAAATGGCCTACCTGTGAGAAACCTCTGCAAGTCCCCTCCCCTCTAGACCTGGCTACACCAAAGGACCTGGTCCCTTACCTCCATTAAAAGCTGCCTGCTATTTTGCTCTCCCTATCACAAGGCGAGAAGCGCTTTTTTTTTTTTGTTGGCCCACCAAGTCCTGGTTCCCTGCCAGGCACCGCTGCCTGCCGCTTTCTGCGACTCGCCCCTCACCTGCTCCCGGGCGCGGCGCGGCGCGGCGCGGCTCTAGGCCAGGCGGGCGGGGAGTGCCCGCTGGAGCTCGGGGGCGGCGCGGCCACGACTAGCGCCTGCAAGCGAAACCTTCCGGCGCCGATTTCCCCTGCTCCCCGTGCCGGCTCCGCCTCGCACCAATAGGAGAATGCTGGCAGCTCCTGCCCCCAGCACCAGCCTGTCAGGGGGCTGCTTCTGTATCTCTCCTGCTGCTGTCTGAGCCCGGCTCGTCTCCCCTCTCCTCCCCGGCGCTGTGCTCAGGCACTCCCCGGACACACGTGCACCCGCCCCCCCTCTACACCCCGACTTCCACACGCACCTCTTCCATACCTCAACACGCACGCACACTCCCCTTCCATAGCGCAACACATGCACCCCCTTCCGTATGCCTCCCCAACACACACACTCTCTCCTCCCATACCCCTCCCCAACACACACATACAAACACACACACACCCCTCCCCAACACATATTCCTTCTTTTCATACCTCATGCCTCCCAGTGCTCCACAGTCACCACCAGACATCCATGGGCATGTGCATACAGGCATCCAGACCTAAAAGACATACCCGGAGGCTAAGATTACTGCTCTGAATACCAGAACTCCTCCAGGGAGGGTGTGCATGTGAGTTGGCATGTCAGATGCACCCTCAAAGCAGGTAAAAATTCCCCTCTCCCACTCTGGGCTCAGAGGCATGTCTCCTTCTCTCCCAGCTAGAGCAGGCAGGGGCATCTCTAGAGCCTCCCTTAGCCCTGGGGGCAGTAGGGGAAGCAGAAGCTGGTAGGCTGGGGAGGAGGGGAAAGGAAGGGAAGGAGAGGGGACCTGTCTCTGAGCACAAGGGGGGAGGGATTCTTACCTGCTTTTAAAAAGTCCCTGGATGCTCCTGTGATGACATCCAGTCAAAAAGGGGTGTGTGGCTGCACCACTGCAACCCTCCCCTCAAAGAAAAAGAAATCATAAATATTGGCTATGTGGCCTGCTGTTCCATCTGTTCCATAATCTCTACTCAGGCAAGATGAGCATTATCAAACAAAGACAGCAAATAAAGATAGCTAAATAAATATTTACTAATAGCTTATGATTACTTGAGGTATTTATATCTTATGCCTGCAGACAGAAGGACTACAATTACAGATCAAAAGCCTCAATCTTATATGTATGTAAGTACTTTGTTTACTTCCAAATGGCGTTTGGAAGGAGGGTGTTGGGTCCTGAAAGCTTGCAAAGAAAGAATTTTTTTTGCTACTATTTAGTTGGTCTAATAAAAAATATTGTCTCCAACCCAGGAGTTTTGTTTGCCTATAATTCTTAGATCAGTACACCTACAACATGTATCCCTGAAAGTCAACACGTTTTTTACATGTGGCAGCTGTGAGTTCATATTTGTATTGACCCAGTATATTCTAGCTGCTCTGCCCCGTTCCAGCAACCAACCCACAAATATTATCAATCTCTCCACACACACGCTTACCAAAACTGAAAAATCTGTCCTTTCTAAAGGTCTAAATTTCTGTCCAGAAAAATACCCTAATAAAATACTTTAATGTGGAGAACTAGAAGAATTCTTCCGATGCCTCCGCCTCAAGGAATATTTCCATGACCAAACTGAACCCACTCCCAACAACAACTCATCCTCTGACAACATTCAGGAAAGGATCAATGCCAAAAAACTCCAAAAACCATCAGATTGGACACCTCACAGTGGACGAAACCCTAACCTTGACCGCTAAATTGGCTGCTTCAGGGAAAGAATGAACAATGAAAAAATCAGCAACAGATGCCACCACAACCTCTCTGTACCAGAGAAAAAGGCCATAGAATCTCTAAGATCTAACCACCAAATAGTAATAAAACCAGCAGATAAAGGAGGAGCCATAGTCATCCTAAACCATGAGGATTACATAAAGGAAGCCAACAGACAGCTCTCTGACACCACCTACTACAAAGAACTACAAGAAGATCCTACTCCCCTTTTCACCAAAAAACTCAACAATACCATCAAATCATTTCCATCAAGACTACAAGAAAAACTACAGACCTTGATCCCCATACTACCTAACCTGCAGACTTTTTACATGCTCCCTAAAATCCACAAACAAGGGAACCCTGGCAGACATATTATATCCAACCATGGGACCCTAACTGAGGAAATATCAGGTTTTGTTGAATCAATCCTAAAACCGCTCATCACCCAAAGAGCAAGTTTTGTCCAAGACACCACAGACTTTCCACGGAAACTTAAAAACATAGACCACCTTCCCAGCAACACACTCCTAGGCACTATGGACATTACCAGCCTATATACCAACATCCCACACCAGGATGGCATCCAAGCCTGCCTTACATATCTACAGGGACAAGATTACAACTCAGAATACAGACCCAAAGATATTACTGACCTTATACACTTCATCCTCATGCACAACCATTTAACTTTTAATAATCAACACTTCCTCCAGATGATGGGAACAGCTAAGGGCACCAAAATGGCCCCACAGTATGCCAACCTTTTTATGAGCCACCTGGAAGAAGAATTCTTCAAGGACTGCACCATCAAACCCTTGCTATACTTAAGATTTATCAATGACATCTGCATCATTTGGACTGAAAGCCTATAATCTCTGATTGAGTTCCATCAGAAATTCAACAATCACCATCCCTCCATCCGACTTTCTCTAGAATACTTCAGCACCAATATCTCCTTTTTAGACACAATGACCAGTATCCAGAATGATAAAATACAGACCACGTTATACAAGAAACCCACAGACCAACATACATATCTGCACAGAACCAGCAATCACCCGAAACACACCAAAAAAGCTGTGATATACAGCCAAGCCCTCAGATACCACCGAATTTGCACTGAAGAGAACACCCAGGATTGCCACCTCACCAATCTCAAAAAGGCTTTCACCCAACAAGGACACTCCTCCAGAGAGGTAGATCGCACGTTTGAAAGAGCCACCCAGATACCACATGAAGAACTGCTGCAGTACAGAAGAAACCCCCCCACAAATCACACACCGCTGGTTATGACATATCACCCTTCCCTCGAACCCATACGGAAAATGCTCAAACAATTGCAACCTATACTAGAAAGAGACCCTATTCTTAAAAAGATCTTCCCAGAGCCACCCATCCTAGCCTTCAAACAAGCACCGAACCTTGCCAACCTCATCACCAGAAGCAAACTTCCTCAAGCCCAGAACACACCAAAAGGATCCAGGCCATGCCATGACAAGAAATGCAAAACCTGCCAACACATCTCCACCACCCCCACAATTACTACACCCCACAACAGAGCCATCAGTATCCCTGCATCTTACTGCTGCACCTCCAGAAATGTTATATATCTCATCCAATGCACCAAATGCCCTGATGGAAAATACGTAGGAGAGACCAAACAACAACTGCACACCAGAATGAACGCACACCAGAAATCTATCAAAGACAAGAATACCCAATTACCGGTGGGGGCACATTTCTCTCACAAGACAACCACTCTCTCTCCAATCTCTCAGTCCTGATCCTCAAAGGAAACTTACAAAACACTTCCCAGAGACAAGCCTATGAATTCCACTTCATCAACCTCCCAGATACTAAAAATCATGGACTACATATAGACATTGGATTTATGACACATTATAACTTGCCTGCCATCTGACTCCCCAGGTATCTCTCCACTATTCATCTCCCTTCTTTCTCTTCCCCCACACTCCAGCCTGTCTCTCACCCACTGACTCCTCAATCTACATTTTCACTGACTACCTGTCTTGTATGCATACCAGCCCAGCCTCTGCCTTCTTTACTTTTCATTCCATCCAGGAAGAGCACACACCAAGTGCTGAAACCTCCTTAGCCTGATGAAGGGTTTTTGAACCCGAAAGCTTGCTTAATAATTGTTTTCCAACTATTTAAGTTGGTCTAATAAAAGATATCAGATTCACCCAAAGAACCTTGTTTGTTTACTTTGCACACACAAATATTTGCACTGAACTCAATGGGACCTGCTGTGTATAGTAACATTTAGCACTAGTGTAAATGTTTACATATAAACTGCCCCCATTCCTAGCTGCTGGCTATTAACTGAGAAGACCCAAATATCAGCAGTTTTAATCATTTCACTCTTTTATGTTGACCTGGATCAATATAAGGCAGGGGTGGGCAATTATCTTGGGCAGAGGGCTACTTACTGAGTTTTGGCAAGCCATTGAGGGCCACATGACAGGCAGCCCAGGGTAGATTAATATTAGTTTTCTAAATTTTTTAGGGGCCCCGCAGGCCAGATAGAATGGCCTGGCAGGCCGCATCTGGCACTCAGGCTGCATTTTGACCACCCCTGATATAAGGGCAGCACAGGCCCTCCAAGTTGCACTGCTGCGCCTTTGCCATTAGGTGGCAGGTGAGAGCACACAGCCCACCAGCTTGTTAGGTATAGCTCACAACAATCTTACTGCAGATGCACAGCCACAATGTCCCAGGGAAAAAGTGATAGTGCATTTTATCTGGCATACTTCAAAATGACTTGAAATGGGACGGTAGTCTTGTACATCTCTAGGGTCTGAAGGCAAAAAGCTTTCTCTTGGAATAAATGCAATGTCTGTTTACAGCCTTGGAGCTCTTTGAGGCCTATAGAGGAAATAGTTTTCACATTCCCCCAAATGCCAAGATAACAGTCAGGCCCCATGAAAGGGACAAGGCTTTGGGACTCAAAGATCCTTGCGCATCCCGTTCCATTCCAGGGCCAGTCACAATCTGGCTGTCGGTGGTTTGTAGAGAACAGCATCAGAGAAAAAAGACCAATGAAGTGGGAGGCTTTGGTATGATCACTAGTCAGAAGTGGGAGACAAAAAAGATACTGTGCTACTTAGCATTTGAATGGCCAAGTTTTGCTGAGAGTGTCTCTAGCAATTGTTGATATGTTGGATGCAGAAGAACCTGACCTAGCAAACCAAATGCTACAAAAGCACATGCAACACTGAATTGCTTTCAGCAAAACAGAGCTGATGACAAAGGGAAGGCACTAGCACACAGATCAACAAGCTCACGCTATATTCTACCTGTCCCTGAGAAACTTTTATGTTAGTTTTTTCCCTGTATGCATGACACTAGTTTGAAGGCACAGTTCAAAAGATGTGAGGAATAGTATGATGATACAGAATGCAGAGGAGGAGGAGATGAGACGTAAAAAAAAAAAAGAAAGATGTATTTTTCTGAACTTGGAGTTCAGGCTGGAAAGAGGATGACAGTTCTCTCTCATGACAACTTGCAGGTTTGAGCTTTCAACATTTGTTTTTGTTCCAGATTTCATTTTTGGTCCATATCAGACTGAAAACCAAACATTTTCATTAAAAAACTGTCAGAATTGGGCTGGACACGGACATTTGGGGAGGTTAGATTGTATTAAAGTGGATACCCAATCTCACTTAGGTTTCCCAGGTGCAGACCTTACATTTAGGGTGCTGAAAGAAACCGAAGGCGCTGACACAAGTGACTTTTTGTCATGCAGTTAGCTCCCTGAAGTGCTCTACAGCCATGCCCTGACAGAAGAGCATTGCTGCAGAGTGCTTTAAAAGTGCCCGATTGCATGACAATCTGAACCCCCACTATATGAGGGTCCAGATTAAGGTGCTTCAAAGCAGAGCACCTTCATTAACTTCTCTCAGTGCACACCCAGAGCAGGGCTGAGCTGATGTTGCTCAGCCCCACACCTGATGCTGTCTTCAGGGAAGAGAGACTGCAGAAACGCTGCTCCCAACTGGAGCTCAATCTCCCACCCCTGGGACCCTACAGCAAATGTCTGTTGGATTAGGGGGTTGCTGTAATTCAGAAGTGCCATGAATTACAGCGGGGAGCTGCATGCCTGTCACTGCCCTTAGATCTCTAGTTAGGTTGATCTAAGTGCGAACTGTACAGAAATTCAGGAAGGTTAGATCAGTCTCAAAATGGCCAATCCAATCTAGGTTAACCATACTTCAGAGGTAGTTTAACTCAGATTGGGTCCAGTGAGACTGATCTAACTGTACAGTTCCCAGCACTACCCCTAGCCCAGTACTGGGCTATTTTTAGCCTCCTGGCCCCTTCCTGTACCCCCAGATGGAAAAGTCCCCCACTGCGGACCAGCCAGCCTCCCCCTGCCTCACAGTCCATAAAAAACCCCAGTCCCACAAGCTGCGGCTAGTGCCATTTTTACTGGCATTTGCCAGTGCTGAGAGATGATCGATGTAAGTCAGGATTGGTTCAGTGTGGGGTTTGTTCATTGTGGGGTGGGGAGGATGGGGGGTGAAAAATAGCCCCTGGTCCTGGGGGTGCAGAGAACCACCGCCCACCACGCACCTAACCCGCCTTGCAGAGCCAGCAGCTCCCCCAATCCTGCCAAACCTCCCCTACCCCGTGGAGCTGCCAGCCCCGCATCTGCTTGCCTCTCCCCCCACCTTCACTTACTTCAGTCAGGCTCCTAGTACCAATGAATGCTAGTAAAACTGGCCCTAGGAGTTGTCTGTAGGATTGGAGGCAGTTTGGCAGCATTGGGGTGGATCTGGGGAGGGTCTGGGGGAGTTTGGCAGGATTGGAGAGCCACTCCAATCCTGCCAAGCCTCCCCCCCCCCCACTGCCTCCAACCCTCCTTGTTGCTAGCCCCCCCCACCAAACCCTCCTGGACCCCCCCAATCCTCCCTGTGGACCTCACTAGACCCCCTGATTCCTCCTAGCCCCCTTGCAGACCCTGCTTGCCCACGGACTCAAGCCCCTCTGCTAACCCTCCCATCCCAACTTACCTTAGATCAGGTGACCATTTTTAACCTGATTTAACCTCCACCCAAATTTCTCTGAATGTCTGTACATCACTGTTTTACAATGGAAAAGATCAGGTTTTTAATTTTGTTCTCTCTCTCTCTCTCTCTCTTCCTTTCTCTTGTCAGTAGTGACTACAGCATCCAGAAAGATAAACTTAGAAACCTTCTAGTAGGTACAGTAGTTAAGAGAAGGCATGACTGGAGCAACAGGCTTGGGCAGTGAGTAGGGCACTGTGAGCAAAAATAGCAGCAGCTACACTGCTGACCTGCCACTGCCACTGGCAACACAGCCACTATGCAGAAGTGTATAGGCACACCTCTGCTTCCAGTAGAGAACTTTTATTTGAATTCATACGTCTCCACAGACCATACTGGCTTGGATGAGTCAGCATATTTAGATGAAAATACATTTAGTTAAAAAAGTTCCAACCAGCTCAAGTTATTAATGCAAGTTTGTAGAAGCTTGTTTTAACTGTTCAAGCAGAAGTTTGCTGTTGCATAGCATTTTTCATTTATAAAGATCTCAGGATGGTTAAGAAAGGAAAGTTAGTGTCATTATGCTCCTTGCCATAGGGAAGCAGACACTGGGAAGTGCAATGGCTTCCTGAAAGTTACACAGTAAATTAATGGCAGGGTCAGAAATAGGATCCAGATCACCAGACCAGTAGCCAGGGCCACAGAAAGGTGTCACAGCAAAATTATCACATCTACTGGCCTTAGTGTCACTGAGGCCTGGAAGTACATTGAAGATCACCCCAGAGATACTCCCTCCAGGTCAGAGTTGTGGTACATTGTTAGTGCAGTAACATGAAGAAACTGGCATTGCTGCTATATTTCTTCCTGTGCTATATATGCCCTGTGAATAAGAACTTAATTCCTCAAGAACTTCAAATCAGTACCTTTCACACTAGCGTTCTCTTAAGGAGTAAAGATTGAGGACTCTGGATTATATGAGCTTCAGATGAATGCAGGGTGGATTTAATTTTTTGCCTGAAAGCTTGCATAGAACATTTTTTCCAACTATTTAGTTGGTCTAATAAAAGATAGCACATCTACCCAAAGAACCTTGTCTGCCTATGATCTCTGGAGTCACAAATCCACAGTCTGAGAACTGGAACTAAGCATCACAGAGATGCTTAATGGGATCTTCTAGACTGAGCACTGAGTCCTGGTGGGTAGAGTGGTTTTCTTTAATCTTTACTAACCTATAAAGGAGCCTCTGGGAACCCCATACGATTGGGCCCCTAATATAGTCCATGACCTGTTGACCTATTTATAAAACTTCTAAAAAGGTTTATATTGTCTCAAAAGGAATATATTGTCTCAAATAGTATATAATTAGAAGTTATAAACCATATTCCATGATGATATATTTGAGCTTTAACATATCTTAAATTAAAACTATGTTTGTTTTTGTTAAGATGCTTTTTTAAAAACTTAATAAAAAAATTAAATAAAAAAATCATTTAAGTAAAAAACAAATCCTTTTTTTAAAAAAAAAAGCATTGATATTTATCCACCCTGAATGAATGCCAGGTAGGTGGTAAAATTCAACCTGGGATAAATCAGCACTGAATCAATGGGATAAATCAGCACTGAATCTGAATATCTAAACTCACTTTGAGTATATGTATTTACATTTGTATTTCCTGCCAGGAGTGGAATAGAAGTTGTAAGCTGATTGTATGAGCAGGAAGACAAATGTTGCCTTTCATGGACCCAATATGTAGGGATCTATCTGTGAGCGAAAGGGATTTTCATGGGCCCTTGTGGTATGTGCAGCTGATTTTGTGGCCCTTCACTGCTGATTGACCAAGGGGTCCTAGTGGCCCCACTCCTTACCACTGATTGGGGAGAGGGGCACACCTACATGGCTGGTGGCTCCTTCTTTTCCCCTCCAGTGGGCTGTGAGACCAGGCTGTAGTGGCCATGAGGACTGCTGGCTCCCACTGGGGAGCTAGCATTTTATTTTGAGTACTTTTTTTTTTTGGTTTCATGGACAATGCCCAATTTCACGGGTTCCATGAAATCTGTGAAATCGCAAATTAAATAGTTCCCTACCAATAATATAATAAGCAAATCTAGAGAAGAGATATTAACTTAGCACAGTCTATTGCCTCCAAATCATGGCTGTTTTAGGGCCCAACTTTCAAAATTGCATGTCAATTCCTCTGATGCCCAAGCACACACGATCATTGCAACAGTCTGAGATCAGGTATCCTCAGTCTTATGGTCCATTACAACAGGTGATGGAAAACATAGACATAAGTCTGAGAGAGAAAGTCAGCTACAGCATACACTGAGCCTTACCAATATTATACTAGACTAATACTGTGCATTCAGAGTTCACTATTAACACAACATTTTTTTTGCTTATAATCAGAGGACACCTGATTTTGCAGTTGCTAATATGCAATGGGGCAGGGAAAGACATTGCTATATATTTCTCCATGTGATTTTTTAGTATGTACCTATGAAATGTAATGTACATCCCCAAATATTCTTCCAAAAATGAAAGTGAATTAGGACCTAACTATGATGATCCTTTAATTCAGTTTGGAACTCATTATGGCTATTTCTGTGAAAAATACAAAATGGCTAGGGACAGAAATTACACACAAACTGGTATAAGTGATTGGAAAGTGTTTCAGGTCTGTAACAGAACAGAAGTTCAGTGCACATAAACCGCTTTCAAAATGACTGAAACTGGTTTAATATAAACCTGGATGGACTCAGTCTCAGATCTAACTGATTTAGGTTAAATTGGTTTATTGAACTTCTGTGCCAGATCCCCTCTAGATACAAGTTAACTCACAGCCCCCCAGAATTCCAGGATGCTTTACACCTCTCCAGCTCTAGCACCCCTCAGCTTCTGGCCTGGACCACCACAAACCTGTGGCTGAATTTCCAAAATCAAAAGTGAATGTCTGTTCATTTGTTTATCATTTCAATCTATGCAGTTGAGATTAACTTGCAAAGATTGAATTGATTCAGCCTTGGGCTTTTTGACTGTCTATACTTAGCCAACATGCATAATGGAAAGTTGCCTGAAAACCTCTTGGGATCCTTATCTGTAGCTGTTCCCACCCCAATTGTGGAATATATGTAGCCAGTACCAAAATCCTTCTGCCACAGGGTTGCTGAGTGACCCTGAGTAGGTCATGATGGCTCACAATGTTTCATTCTCCATTTTGCCCCCTTTTGTAAGTATGAAACGTGTTTGATAAAATAATGCCTAGTGTTTTGCTCTCCATAACAATACACATTTAATATTAAATAACTGTATTATCTAAACCTGCTTAGAATGCTGGACACTATTGATGGCATGTCTATCTCATTACTTTTTCCTGAGGTGCTGTTAGCAGAAAATTTCAGGGGAAAAAGACAAGTGTAAATACAACATAAGAGTCATAAATACAACAGGCTTGCCTCTCCTTTCCCATATACTGCAGTCTTTTGGGTCTAACTCCACTGGCTTCAATAGGCTTTGGATCAAAATATGAAGTAGATGAACCATCACTCCATTTGACAGTAGTGAATGCCATCCTGTAAGAGCAGGGCCTGTCCAAGGGCAGCCAAGCCCTCCAAAATGTTCAGCCATGGGGCATTTTGCTAACTGAAGGAGTGTCCCACTTCACAAGTTCTCAGAAAAGGTGGGGACTGGGATAGTTGTGAGGGACTAGCTTGCTGTAAGGAGAAGCCAGGGTGCTGTGCTGGGGGGAAGCCAGAGCAAAAAGTGGTTCTTCTAATATTAGGAGAGGAGAGAGCCTTTGTTTTGTTTTGTCTGTTTTGTTTGAGAGTGAAGCTTATTTTGTATAGACTAAAATCCCCTCAGGAACTAATAATAGGGCAGAGGGGTGAGTGCCTACACATCCTTATTCCCATCCTACTTACCAGGAAATTATTATGCGGGGATTCCTTATTTCAAATAATGCTTGAACCACAAGTAGCATCATATCAGGCTTCTGCAAAGGAAAAACAGCTAGTTAGTTTTTTTTTTTATGTAGCTCTCAAATACACGTCCTTCTCTTACCCCTATAAAGTTTAAACCAGTGGTTCTCAATCTTTTTTGTAACAGGATCCATTTGTAAACATTGAAGGCCGGTTGCAACCCAGTGATCCTTACTCCTGACCCGCTGCCCCTGCCCCAGGCCCCAGCCCTGCAGTGTGTGGGCAGGGGGTGGATGTGCAGGGCAGGAAGGTGTATGTAAGGCATGGGGGGCCCCAAGGAGCCCCTTGCAGGCTAGCACTCTGCCAGCCTGCAAAGGAAAATCCAAGGTTTCCCATGTTTTTCTCCTTTAAAGGAGAATCCATTTTTAAAGTTTGTTCATGACCCTTTCATATATTCTTGCAACCCACTTTTGGGTTGCAACCCATGGGTTGAGAAACACCGCTTTAAACAATAACACAGTGCTAAAGGCATTGTTCATTTTCTAATCTTCTCAGATGCTGGGATTCCAAAACATACAACTCTTTCAAAAATGACTCTATTGCCATCTGGTGGCAAATGTCAGGAATTGTTCTGAGAATGTAAAGGAGCAAAGAGTGCCCAGAGTGTGGAATTTTAACCAAAAAATCCTGCCCCTCCCTCCCCCCCAATACACAAGGAAATATTTTCAGCAGCCAAAGCACATCTCTAACAAAGAAAACCCCATTACCACAAGAACAGATAAGACAAATTTTAGTAATTCGCAGTTAGATGTTCATTCTTTTTCATCTATATGAATTTTTAAAAAACAAATTTCAGGTTTCCTTCCTGGGTTTCTTTTCTGTGACTATTCTGGAGACCAAGTTCACCAAGAGAGAAGTTCCAGAGCTGTAAGTATTGTGATGCTGGACTGTGGGGGGTTAAAGGAGCAAGTGAGGAGAACTACCTGAAGGAGCTTTCTGCATTGGTTGTCCCTACAGCGAGTGTTGGGTGAATCTGAACCTATCCCTTTTTTTCTCAGGTAATAGAAACGAGGCATAGTCACTCCCTTGGAGATACTGATCCTGAGAGCAGCAGAGCTGATTGCGTAACACAAAAAAGGAAGCAGGAAGACTGTGTAGCTAAGTCACTTAAGTGTAACTTTCTTCTTCTCCACATCTGAGGTTGGTACTGAGTAACAGGAAATCAATACCATACAATGTCTTTAGCTGAGAAATCTTTACCCTATCACTAAGTGAAAAAATCAGAGATAAAATGTCATGAACACCCACTACCACTTATTTAGAGTTTAGTTGTAATTTAGTTGTCATAATTTTGTAGCATGCTACCACATATGCTGTTGTTGATTTATCTAAAGATTAAAAAAAAAAAAAGCCAACTTAGTAGTATGAAATGTCACTAGAGACTCTGCTGCCACATGTTTGTCAGGAAGTAGGGGAGTAGCCACTGTGGCATTGTTAAGTATAGTTTATGGGGTGTTCAGATTAGCTACATGAGAATGAACAAAGTCCCACGATGCTTCTCTAGTATTTCAAAAGTAATTTTATTCAAGAATCTGCCCCGGGACTAAGGGGCTGAACTGCAGCTCTGATTTCAGAACCAGAGTCTTGGATTGGGGAATGATAGGCCCAGGATCTAGTTTAAGCTCTTACAGTAATAAGTACCACCTGTTGCATGGCTCCCATGTGTTAGTGATAAGCAATGATCCATGTCCTCATTGCTCATTCTGTATTATTACAGATTTCTTCCAATAAAAGTGTTGATAAAGGTTGGCAAAGCCAACATGAATGAAAGCCATTCTGTATAGGTTTTAAATCCCAGAGTGGCGAAAAGTTAGCCTCAACAACAACCAACTAACTACAAACAACAACTCCATGCGTATTGTCTTAAGTGGTTACATTTTAAAAAACTTGTATAACTTCTAAAGCTTTATTTTTCTGGTTTGGAGCCATAACTCTGTAACAGATTTTAATGTTAAGGCTGTTCTTGTGAATTTTTATACTGTTTTTGTTCCTTTACATAGAGAGGGTTTTATATTTTGGGTTTTTTTTGTACTTGCCATAGCTACTTGCATAGGTGACTGGTACCTTCTGAATCTGTGGGGGGCATCCACAGAAGCCGCCAATGGTGGTGGCCCTGTCAGGGGGGTCACCAGCCCTGCCAGCAGTGTCTGTGTCAGCCGTTGGGGGGGGAACGGGGACGGACACCGGCCCCGTCATGGGGGGAAAGTGCACCCCCATGCACCCCCTACCAGTCGCCCCAAATGCTTGCTGTCCCAAATGTCAGTTTTTCCTTTGTTCGCGGGGGAGGGGAAGAGATTGTGTATCAAGTTGGAATATTGATTGTTTGTACCTTGTGTAACCATTTATAGTAGCACAGATGACTGGGAAGGTGAAAGATACTGAATCAGAATGGGATGTTTTACATCTCTTTTACATTGGTTTAAACAAGTCTATTAGCTGTGAGTAACAAGAGAGCTGAGCCGTAAAAATGAACATCCTCAGCAGCAACCCAGCAATTATGGCCCAGGGACAAAACCAGCAAAGATTATCAAGACATTAAGCATTTAATTTATTAAATGTTTTTAATTATTAAGCATTTAGTTTCCTATTTCCTATTAAGCTATTATTAAGCATTTAATTTCTTATATTAAATTGATTCCAACATTTCATATGTGGTATAGTGACTGGGGGAAGAGGGAAGAAGGAAACTTAAAATGCCAGGGGTTCTCTCCCATGTCAATATGTAACACCTTCAGTAGCAACTATGTTCAATAGCACCTGGTTTATTGAACAGGTTACTTCAGACACAGCTTGAGACGGTGTCTTTCATAATAAAAAGGTGTGTTTTTATGAGTTAGCTAACGTGCTATCCATCTTACTGTAAAATCCTAGTGTAGACAAGGCAATATAATGGTAATTCTAGATTGGTTCCAAGTCAAGATGAATCTAGGTGGATACAGGGAAGAGCTAAACGTTACCTCAGCCATCTGCATTGACACAAAACTGCCATTGCCTTGGCTTTCCCAAGATTTTGCAATAAGATTGTAACTCATTGTAAAAGACCCACCTTTCCGTTAGTGGCAACAACTTGCGTCTTCACTACCAAAACAAGTGGTTTTATCTTGAACGAATGTCAGAACTGTGGATTGCATGTATTGTAGACACAGTTGAGATAGCTGGAGCACTAGAAGCAGTCTAGCTACAGAAGAATGGAGCTCTGAAGGTGTATCTACATGTTCATATTAATGTGATGCTCCAAAGTTTATTGCCCCAGGTGTGCTGTTTCCATGTGCACCTGGGAATGTAGCACATTGAGCTAGGTCAGAGCAGCCCTGACTGGCAGGAGGCCCCAGGGGTCAGCCTGCCAGCCCAGGACTGCTCCCCCAGGCTCAACATGCTGCAGAGGGGCTGTGTGGGGCATGAGGGTGCTTCAGTGTGGGACTAGCCAGC
This sequence comes from Alligator mississippiensis, assembly GCF_030867095.1. Classification (NCBI taxonomy): domain Eukaryota; kingdom Metazoa; phylum Chordata; order Crocodylia; family Alligatoridae; genus Alligator; species Alligator mississippiensis. Next base: position 121,009,097 of record NC_081826.1, on the reverse strand, counting down.
AGGCAGCCCCCATACTGAAGCACCCTTGTGCTCCAGCCAACAGGGGCAGTGTCTACACGTGCACTACGATGGAGTTTTTCACTCTGCAGCAGGATAGTAGTACTTGTATTTACAAGTGCTACCCTGCTGCTGTGTAAATTAGTTTACTCCAGCCTAATAGGGGCAAACAAATAGGTGCCAAGATATTTACTGTACAGCTAATTAATCTACATTAAATGCGCCCTAAATGGGCTAATTTAATATACTAAAAAGCAGCATAAATTATTATATAATGTATTTTATGCTGCAGTGACTAGACTGGCTTTTAGTACCTAAGCACACTTGTTCAAAGCTAGTTTGGGTATCTTGTCACGACCTGTAACTAGCCCTGTTATTAAGAAACAGGGCGGCCCCTTTAAATGCAGCACCTTCCAGGCATGGCTGGCTGGCCAAGCAAGGGTTAAGGATCAAGCCCTGCCAGCTGGTCAGGTGTCAGGAAGGGGAAGGCCAGAACCATATAAACTTCAAGTGGAGAAGGCCAGGGAGGCAGCACAGAGGGAGACTTCTGATGACTATGGAGCAGCTGCAGCAACCTCTTCGGGAAGAATATGCCACGCTGTGAGACAGAAGCACACATAAAGTAAGCGGGCACTTTGCCCCTCTTATTTTTTTCTATTATTTTCATTATATGGCCATAGGAGCCTATGGTTTATGTTTGATGTTAAAATGCCAGTGGTTTGTGGCTGAGGCTGTATGAGACCTCATTAGTGCTGAGGGGTGCTGTGATAGAGGGCTCAAGAAGCCCTGCTGCACTAGGGGCGCAGTCCTAAGGCCATGAGCCCAAAGTCGCTTGAAGGGGAGATAGGAGCCCTGAAGCCAGGTCCTAGTGGGTGGACTTAGGCAAAAGGCCTTAACTACAGAAAGAGAGCCAAAGCTGGAGGGGGCTAAAGCCCCAACAGCTTGGTGCCACAGGGGTGCAGTGTAGGAGGGCCAGTAGGCCTGGTGTTGTAGAGAGTACGGAACGGAGGGCCATGAGCCCGAATGAGTTGGAGAGCTAGAGCCTCAAAGTCAAGCCCTGATTAGTGAGTTTTGACTGATAAACCTAGCTAGAGAGAGGGGGTAAGCCCACAGCGGCTGAGATCCCAACATAAAGAGAAATCTATAAAACGTATGTGAGGCACGGGCACGTCAAAGAGAGGTAGGAGCATGCATTTTTGCCCTTAAGGCACCACCTCATTATCCTATGGGTGGTGAGCCTGGAGCCTGTCTGGGAACCCGTGGGTCAGCCTCCCTCTTTGTTTAGAACCAAGTAACATCAAGTCATGGCAGACGAGTGAAGGGGGAAGCTGGTCCCCAGAGAAGGAAAATCCAGCAAGACTTGATGGGGGCACAACCACAACAACAACAAAAAATGCAGCTGAAGATGGCCCCCTGTCACATAGCCATATGCAATCTGTCGTGCAGTCTTACCTGGACAGGGAACACATTGTAAAATCATGAGGAAGACCAAGGCATGGGTATTTTTTTATCTGTATAACATTACATCCCTAGGCAGATACTTGGGAAAGCTAAGATAAATGAATTAAAAGTCTGAATTTAAGACACATTAATTAAGCTGCACTAAATCCCTGTGTATGTGCTCTCATTCAGAAGTAAAATGGCCTTATTTAATTGATTTTTGGAAGTGAATTTTTGTACAGTTTAATTAAGTGAGTTTTAAATTCACACTTTTAGTTAATTCAGTTTAGGTTCCCACGTAGACAAGCTGAAATTGAGGATAATCATTTTGTATCACCTGGGGTTTACTTCAACTAGCTGCACTGAGGTATAAATTACGGCCCAGATTCCATTAGGATTTTCTATTGAGAGAGCCACCTCCTTTTAAAAACACATCTTTTTGTGCAGTGAAGACTTGGGCACAATACAAGGCTAACCTTCTTCCCTTCTCCTCAATTAAGAATTGTTTTAGAGCAGAAACCATTAAAAATCAATATGTGAAACCACCCGGGTTTTCTCTGTTTAAATCCCAAATTCTCTGATTAAAACACCCCCAAAATCTGTGTTAATCCACCAATTAAAATGAAATACCACTATATATAGCAGTGTCAGTTGAACTCTATGTTTAATTGATATATGTACAATTTTAAAGCAATTTTGAAGTCTCCTGGTGCCTCAAGTATTATAGTAAAATAAATTCTAAATATCTATATATTTTGGCATTTGATTTTGGGTTTTTTATTGTGGAAAATCAGAGCTCCCCCTGCCTCTTCCACTCACCAGCCAGCCTGCAGGTCCAGCTGCAGTTGTCCCCTCCACTGATTTGTTTCTCTGAGCAGCCCTGATATGCCAGTGCCCGGCCCCTGCCCATGTTGTTGTCCCTCTCTCTCAAGCCACTGCCCACCCAGCCTTGCTGGTGCCCCTCAGTCCCAACCTGCAGCCCACTGTCTCTGCTGGTGCCCCTGCTAGAGCCCCTTAATATTAAACCTCAGCTCTGATGATGCAGGGACACCTCACCATGATGGCATGGCTGGTTCCCAGCAGTGGTGGTGGCAGCACCAAACCTCCCCACCCTGCTCTGCCTTCCCTCACTGGGTCTTGTCCACTGGACTGTGGAGGCCTCTGGGGGAGGGTAGCAAGGTAGGGAGCCCTGAGCCCTACAGCAGGCAGCCCGCTTCTTCGCCCTCTCTGTGCACAAATCTGGAGGGGCATGTGTTCGGCCATAACCCCCTGACATACTGCCTCTAGTGCCTGACCCATCCCTGGGAATGTGCATAGAGGCAGGAAGCCAGTCGCTCTGCTACCCTCTGGATGAGCCACCCCCCATACACCCTGTTCCCCCAGCTGGGCGCCACAACTGCACATTTCTGCCCTGGTCCTGGACCCTGGGCACTGCTCCAGCCATTAAACCTGCTCCACTACTTCCCTTACCATGGGGGCCTCAATCTGTTCTTCCCATCCCACTGTGTTGGCTATGGCCCTCCTCTCTACAGACTTATCTGCAGGCAGCTGGGGAGCTGGTCTTCACCACTGCCTGGCTGCATTGCTGGTCATGTGCATGTGATGACACCTGCATTATGCTCCACCCAGCCCCAAACAGTCCCTTGCAGGCTGGAACTCTGCCAGCCTGCAAGGGGAAACCAGTGGTTTCCTGCATTTTTTCTCTTTTAAAGGAGAAAATTCACCTTTTTATGTGGCAAATGGAAAACCCAGACCCCTGGTTATTATAGATTCCTCCCAATAAATCCCAGAATGGCAAGAAATTAGACTTGCTTAATAATATTCAATTAACTTTTTAACTTTTAAATAAAATGTAAAAAAATATCGTGTTGTTCTTAGCAATTGCTTTCTTGTATTGATTTCTATAACTCCTAGGGCTTTATGACTTCAACTTTGAACTCTAACTCTGTGATGAGTTTTAGTATTAAGGAACTCTTTGATTTTTCTACATTACTACTTATTCCTTTGTTTAAAGATTTTTGGGGGTCTTTTTTTAAAGCACTGTACTTGAATTTCACGTACTTCATGTCCCAAATGTCAGGTTTCATGTGTGGGGGAAGAAAGATTGTGTATTAACTTAGACTTTATAGGCAAATACTTACACTTTGTGAATGGAAAATAAAGCTTTGGTATGGTGCCTAGGTATGGCTTCTGGGGGCTAGGAGGAGATGGGCTCTAATTTTCATTAAGACAATAATGAACTCTAATTAGACCTCAACAGGTGCATATGGTGCTGCCCCTGGTGAATAAATCATGTGTGACATGAAGTGTTCAAGAAGCACCTAATTTAGTTATTCTTTCCAGATTGCTTTTCACAGGTTCCTTTTCCACACTAGACTTCTCAGTGTGCAGCACCTGCTCACTATTGCTTCCATCCAGCTGCAAGGCAGCTGGGGGCAGCAGAACAAAAGAGAGTCCCTACTTGAATACTGTTCCATGATCTCACCCTGTCAAGGTTCACTGTAGAAGCCCTAACCATAACACAGTCTTGCTTCAAAAGGAATTACTGTTGAAGCTCCCATTGTCTTCAGTGTTGCTGGATCTCTTATACACCATCAAACAGTCTGAATTTGAATTTACTTAGGAAGTCAAAGGTAACTTAGCGCATAATCTTTTCCCCATGTGTAGGATCAAATCTTGCTCTCTGTATAGGTGAGCAGCTACAAAATTCAGATCATTTAAAAGCAGACATAAAACCCCTGTACCTTGTCCAGAGAAATGAATAGTACCTGGACAATGTCATCTCAGAGGGGTGTCTGAATTTGCTGCCTTGCAGCACTATTTGAGGCTTCAGTCCACTATGACTTCTGTGAGGGCTCATCAATTCTGAACCAACTCCTGAACAATGTATGTGAAAAGGTGAGACCCCTTCTTGGTTTATGTGAGGCAAAAACCACTGGAGGGAGCCAGAGAACTAAAAAGAATCCCAACTCCTTTTTTAGTTTAAAAAAAATGTATTTTTATGCAACCATGGGTCCACATACCAGTGAATTCCCAAACTTTTTTATTTTCTCCCACAGCAATAAAGTAATGGGATAAACTGGCAATTATCCAGACCTGTTCTGTAGTTGCAAGACATTTTATTAATGCCTCACTTTAATGCCATTGTTTCATACTTATTTCTTTGTTTACTCCTTTTGTCTTGCTTTTTTACTTGCTGAGTGGCTTTATTGTCTCTTGTCAAAAGCCAGAGCGACTTTAATCTGTTATATGGATAATCTGCTACATGGGTCACATCACTGATGTATGAGAGCCACTCAGAAGCTTAGCCCCTCTTGTCATAGATGTGATCCAGATATTTATGGAGTTTTCCTTCAAACACTCCTGGGGGTAAAGAAGGAGCATTATCTCCATTTTATAAGTGGTAGACTGAGGCACAGAAACTGAGGGCCAGATCCAATAAAATATGTAGGAGGCATTTGGGTACCTAAATCCAAAACCAAAATCCTAAAAAATATGGTTTGGGTGCCTGAACTCTACAGGCATTTTAAAATTTTCCTGGCACATTTTAATCAGTGAATATTTAATGCATAAAAACAGGAACAGGCCTTGGAGAAAGGACATGAACCCAAGGCTCTCATGCCAAAAGGCCCTTGTCAAGGCTGCAGAATCATGCTTCCTCTTGCTCTCTTTTTATGGCCTAATTAATCTTGAATTCTCTTCTGCACTTTCCTGCTCTTCCATGCATTTCAAGGGAGTCTAAATGGCTAATACAGCATTCTGGATTCTATTTGAGGGGCTAAATACAAGTTCATTAAAGGCATGCAGACTATGGCCTGAAAAGACATGCATTTGCTTAATTGTATACTCTGAATAATTCTATTCAACTTTGTTTACAGTGCCCAGCATTCAGCCTACATATGAATTTTTGCAGGATTGGGGCTTTATCTTGAGCTGTGAGATCTCCAGCAGCCCCACTACAGCTGGGCAGTCATAAAGGCTGCCTTCAAATAGCATTGTCACAGACACTCTGGCCACTCCTGAACACACCTTTTCCCCAAACATACACTCATGCATGAAAGACAGCGTCCCCACAAAAGGATGTTTTCATCTTGATACGTATAATTTGTTACTACAGAATGAAAGCGCAATGTAGGTTGCACATTGAAAGTGAAGCAGACTTCTAAATCCAGGACTGTAGTTGAATGTGGCCACACTGTGGTAATGTGAAATCAGATATGGGATGGATGCAGGTAACTGGTAAGTGAATTATTGTGTGTTCATTGTTTTATGTCCTGAGTGTTCTGGTTTTAAGAAAGTTATCCCTTATCCGATGAAATCTTGTCACTGAAAAATGAACTGGAATTGTGCCTGCTCAGTGTTACCCATTATTTCAGAGCATGTATCCTGCAGTAGGTTGTATGGATTAGCTGGCACAATTCACCGGAAGCAGTCAGAGATGTATGACCCATGTGATAAAGTGCACTTATCCCACAGCTGTATGTACATTTTCTTTTTTTATTGCCCAGGGTGGGATATCCCCATCTATTCACGTACCTCCCACACACAGGAGCAACCCTGAACTTCCCTGAAACATTCTAATCAGTCTCCCAGATGCACCACTGCTCTAAAGAGAGCTCGTACATTTTAGAATTACTTCCTTAATGCACATCTGCACAATTCTTCTTCCTCTCCCCCCGCCCCCATTTCCTTTTTGCTGCCTACAGCACTGCAAGCCCCCAGAGCATATGAGCAGAGGTGAGAAATCCCTCAAACCCCTTTTAATCTACCCCATGATTCAGCACAGCACTGGCAACACTCATCTGGCGGAGGGCTTTCCACCCTACTTGGTTTTTTGACCTTTGCATTTATGTAGCCTTACATAGTGGCCTGACTCTTTCTTATCATGCAAGTGCCAGTAAATTATTCTGTGCTTAATGGCTGTGGTTAAAACCGTCACCCTGAAATGCTGAACATCAGGCACTCAGAACTCAAGCTGGGAAAGTGAAAGGCCTTTTTATTGACCATCAGACAAACTGCATATATGCAATCAAAAAAGATGACTCCTTGCCTTTTGGAGGAGAGAAAGTGACCCCATGACCTTCTACTTTGTTAGTAATGACTTATAACTTCAATTTCACACCATAAATCCCCCCAGTACTAGCAGAATCCCTCCATGGAAAACTCGGGTAGGAAGCTAGTCCTCATCTTGTTGTTTTTCAGTGCATCTAATTACTGTTACAGGAACAATAATGTTATTCCTCCACTGATCTTTGCATTAAATTTGGCAGCATTGACATTCTTTAATGGGAGTTTATTTCAGGGTTAAGAGGGAGAATAGCTTAGAAGATTGAATGGCAAACTGGGAAGCAGTTGCTCAGGAACTCTGGCAGTGACTGTCTTTTTATGGCCTTAGAAATGCCCACTAATTTATTTCAGATATATTAGTTTTTTGGTGCTTAGCCTAAAAAAGAACAATAGCTTGGCTTTTTTCAGGAGTGCTGAACACTTTCAGCTCCAAAGATCTTCAAGGGGATCTGTAGGTGTGACACACTTTTAGAGAGAAGCTCAAATTTAGCACTGCAAAATGCTAAGTTCATTTAGAACTTCAAAATGGAGGGCTCCCCAAATTGGAGGCTAGCCTTGAAATCTTCAAGCTCAACCTCTAAGTATCTCAGCTCCCTGGTTTCTAAAAGGGGAGAGTAAAGCTTATGTGGGAGTTGGGGTTGTTCATGTCTGGCTGTGAAGTGTAATGGAAGTTCTGGGTTTCATAATAAAGACCAACTTGGCCAGTGGGTCAGTCCCTCGGTACACAGAAATAGGTATATACCAACTCCGTCAAGTAGTTTTCAGTCTTCCCCTTTATCCCACTTTCTCTCTGGTTCAGTTGGTTTTCTCTCTGGCTCTCCGCCCATACTTTTACTTCTCTGGTATTTTCCCTGCTCCCACTAGTTCCCCTCTGTTGCTGGTGCCCAACCAAGTCTTAGTGGTGCCTTTTACTCTCTTTAGTCTGCTCTTCCCTAAGCTGCCTTCTTCCAACGTGTCACTTCTCCATTTTGCCCCTTCTCCTGTTAAAGGTGCAGCATCACACCTACCCTGCTTGCTCTTTAAACAGAAATACCAAGAAAAAAGGACCAATTCTGTTTTTGTTGCACTCAACACTGACTATTTAGTTTGAGGCTGAAAATGAAAATTGGCCTGTTGCCTGCACAATAAAGAAGAGAGAATGGGTAATGTGCCAGTCCAGCCTGGAGTGTTGCTGAGTTCCTCCTCAACTCTGCCCAGGTATAGCAAATCATACTAGCTTTGCAGTATGACAACATGGATGACTGTTCTCCTTATATTCAGTACAATGGGACTATGTCTAGGGCAACTTTGAAACTATCTTTTTCTCTCTCTGTTCAATGAAAAGAATTACTGCAGGGATAGGATTGTCAAGTATTTGCACCCCTCTGCTTGTATTAATTGTTGCCTCTATCCCAGTATAAGCCCCAGTTAGGATCAAGATCTAAATATGCTAGATGCTATTCACAGACATAGCCTCTGCCCCAAAGATCTAATTGTAATCTCAGACAAGATGGAGTATGCAGATATAACAAGCAGCCCTAGAAAGATGATGTTTCATTTACATTACCTCCACAGTGCCAAGCAGCCAAGCAGCAGAGGGAGTTTGGCATTGCTGGGAGAATGGAATTTCTCCCAGTAAAAACTGAACATGTGTATATGGCTGTGGGAACTAGAAGCAAACATGGCAGAGAGAAGTTTGGTACAAACTAATTTCCCCTAAATTACTCATGGGTAAAATAGCCAAAGTGGGCTCCATGCTGCCACAGCTATGCTGCTTTTGATACCTAAGCTAGCCTGTTTCAAGCCAGTTGTGGAGTCTGTACTATGCTATATTCTTCAGCATGGCCAGATACACAGCAGTCCTGGTCAGGAGAAGTCTGGATAAACTCCCACAGGAAGACATTACAATGGTTCAGGTTTTCTCACAGGCAAATCTGTGTCTAGAAAATGAAGTGTATGGTCTATGGAATGAAATATGGGTCTTCTATTCCAAGAGAAGAATGTTTGAAAGAACATGAAGAATTCAAAGGAATCCACTGCAGTCTGTGAAGACCCTTGCAAGTCAACTGCATTTTTAAGGCTGTGTACAGTCCAAGTGCTCTGACATTTGTCAGACATGCAGATCACTGTAACCAGCAAATGGATTAATCTATATAAATTCTGGAACTGCTGCTTCTGCTAAAAAATCATTATGTTAGAAGCAGGGCATGGTTGATAATATATTTTATTGGACCAACTATATCACTGGGAAAGAAGACAGGCTTTTGAGTACAATATGGCCTTCCCTGAATGACTGTGGCAACAGACACACTACTACTATCTTTCTTTTACACTTTTGTCCAGACTATACCAAAGTGATTGAGAATGAGAAAGAAAAGACTCTCATTCTTACAGTAACAACATATTAGTCAGCAAGATTTCAAACCATGCTATGTACCTAAGCAATAATTACAGCAATTGTGTGGTACACATTTTTCCTCATGCAGTTCTGAGTAATGCTCAAGTTACTTTTCAGTTCTTTCTGTTTAAGCCTGCTGTTTTCTATTCCTAAACTACAGGGTAAAAGGACAAAAGAATGCCAGCATTAACACTAGCTCACAGTTGGGGGAAAAATGATTACATCCTGTGTGCTTTGCATTTTAATGATTTAGCTGTAAATGGAATAAAGGTGATGCCTTCCTGCAACTGGAGATATGAATACAGCATGCAAAGACATACCCACAATAATTTTAATTTAGCAGTCTTAGGTACCTATGGCAGAAAAGCCAAAGTGACAGGGACTTTAATTCAGGCTAACCATCCAGGGCACCAGGCAGCTGTGGACAGCTTATATTGAAGTCCACATTACAGTAGCTTTATTGCTGTTAGACTTTGAGTTGGCTACATTAAAAGCAGCTCATGTATGTCTATGTTTGCTGTGTTAACATCTCTAATTGCAGTGTAGATAGAGCTAAAGAGTGCTAAATGTGTACTTTATGGAACATAATACCACAGAGTGATTTACTTTGGATTTTACTTCTGTGTAGTAAGCAGCAGGTACATAACGGCTCTCTCAATCTGTCTGGCTGCAGAAAGCACTATTACAGGACCTGGTCACTAGATGGCAGAAAAAACAGTTTGTTTGGAGCTAACCAAAATAAAATGGCTAGGGGAGCAGACACCAGACTGGTATAGCTGTGCACCTTACATTGGTACATTGGTATATAGTTACTCTTCCCTTTCTGAGGAAAAACTTTATCGTGGAGTGGCATACACCAGAGTTAAGCTGTGTACTGAATGTCTTCTCCATTTTTATTTGGAAGTAATGTCAATTTACTTCATGGTGTAAATGTGTAGTGTATCAGCAGCCTATGGCCACGTCCAGACAAACGCAGACATTTGGTTCCCTGGGGACAACTAGCAGCAGGACACCTTGTGCTGCTGCTAGTTGTCCCTGGGGAACGACTGTGCCACACATCCTGTGGCACACGGCAGGTTACCTTAGGTAGGGTAGGAGAGGCTGGGGCCAGCAACTGTGCCAGCTCCTGTGTTAACTGGGGTCCTGGGAGCCAAGGAAGCTGCAGCTGCATCACTCCTGCAGCTTGGGGCCTGGCTGGCAGCTGGAGTGTGGCTCTGGCCAGCCAGGCTCTGGTTTTGGGCAGTGTACGCTGCCTCCATGTGCACTGCCCTGCTTCTTTTCTGCATGTGTCTTTGACCCCTGGACCTCCAGAGGTCAAAAAAACCCCTCTGTACTGTAAGGTAGCAGCATGGGAAACAACTGAATGCGCAGTGAGTGGTCCCGCAGATGGATCTGTGGCACCATATACCGCACGGCTGTGTTCGCCTGGACATGGCCTATGAGAACAGGACCAAATGTCATTTTGGCTAAGATAGGGTTTGTCAGGAGAAGGTAGGGTTTGGTTAAGAAATGAGTATGGAAGCACGTGTAAACTTCCTTTAACAAATCTTTGGCAGGTTGTGAACAGTTGCATCAAAATAGGCTGCTCCGCCAGATTCTGGAGGTCCTTTCCCTGGTGGGATGCCGCCCAGGGCCATACAGATTTTCTCTTAAAGTGCTCTGCTTATGGGGTATACCCCTTAAATTGTTTGTCAAGCCTTGATCTTTACAATTAGAGGGACAGTTCTGGTGTGTCAGAAATGACCCTCGTGAAGTGCTAATATGGCAGGTGTTCTTGGGGCTCCTCCTCTCCTTTCACCCTTCCATGCACCAACTAGGTGTCAAATTGTAGTTCTTGCCAGAAGTCTGTGATGCACAGGTTCTGGGCCATCAGCCCACTCCTGGAGCAACCTAGGTAACTGTGCTCGTTAAATGTGCACCAGATACATCCTTTGGTATTACAATTATGGGCTTACATGAATTATCATTAATTAATTCATACAGACATCACCCCATGTGCTCCCATCATGGGAATTTATTAACTTCTTAACATATAAATACATCAATTATTTGACCCTTGATGAATTCATATACTACTAAATTGATACTGTCCTTAATTAATGGGCTCCTCCACCTGTAGCCATAATTGAATGGGACTGCTAATTGATTAGTGGGTCAGTCCTCTCCCTGCTCGGGTACTCATGCAATTTCCAAATTAACTTCAAACTACAGAAAAGAAATGGTGTGTTCTAAGCACCTGGGTCTCCAAGTCACTCACACCTTTCGACTCATGTGCACCTTTTCTCCTGTGGGTCCATGCATAGGGGTCCATGTGAAGCCTCTCCCATAGCTTGCTTTTGCCGCCCCTCTCCCAGGAGTTAGAGCTCACCTGGTGGCTGAAAACTCCTCTGGGTTTCCAGTCAGTGGAGTCGGTCCCATCGCCTGCTTGCCTCAGGGTAGCTAGAGTCTTGCTGCTGTGGAGCTCCTGAAGCTGCCTCTGCACTGCCCTATTCCTTCTTGGCTCATCTGCTTGCATGGGATTATGACTTCAGCCCTGACACGGGTGCCAACCTGCAGCGAACACAAACTTATGAAATGGGGCTGCCTCTGTTCATGCTGCTCTGTTGCTGGCGTCACCACACCTGCAGATAGGGAATATTCATTTCCCACCCTTACTGGGCTTTTGGTTGCTCTTTGCAAGTGGCCCAGCATACCTCCTGGGTTCCTCCCGTGCCAGTATCAGTGTGTCTGGCATTCCCCACTATCAGACAGGTGTAAACACCAAAATAAAGAGGGATAATTGAGAATGTTTAGGGGGATATAATTAGAAGTGAAGTGGTAAATGAGCCAAAGAAAAATTCAAGCTGAGAATTAGGAAAAAAAAAGCCTCCTAATCTGAGGACCCATAGTACAACAAGGAGTTTTGTGCAGAGAAGCTTTAAAGCTCTGTGATTTGTGATTCTTTTCCATATCAAATACTAAAGAGTTCAGATAATAGCGAGTCCAGGCTTTTAGAGGACCCGGTCTTATAATTGAATCTTGCTTGCTAAATGAGAATCAGATCTTGGCTTGACTCTTTCTTCTTAGAATATAATTAACTGCCACTGATGTCACTGGGAATTGTTCATCTTCTAAGCTGGGGAAGGAGGACCCAAGAGGGGGAGGAGGTATTCTCGTGTAGTTTGCTATATTTACTCAGGAGCTTACATGACCAAACTCCATGTATAATTCTGCAGTGTCAAATGCTTTATTGTAGATAAACGCCTGGTCTGGTATTCAGGTTCAATTCCTGTCCTTGTTTAGATTTCTTGTGTGACTTGAATCTCTCTCTGCAGAATGAGAATGATGATAATATACCCTTTGCCAGTGTTGCATATTTAGAAAGGAAGTTTTCTGGGGCAAGGCTAGGGCATTATGATGTATAACAACTGCCAAAGACCATTGCTAATACAGAGTTAAGGTTGCCTGATAGTGCCTTGTGCCTTTCCACAATGTCAAATTCAGCAAACTCAGACTTAGAGTAAAAGTGCTTCAAACTTAAACTTCTGAAAACCAGAAAATAAAGAGTTAAGGGCCATTATGGGACAACATTATCTCTGCATCTTGCAGCTGGCAAGAGCCCCTGGGAATTACCTGCAAACACTCCAACTGCATTGACTATGTTAAGTATAGCTGTCTTGAATGGTGAACCAGTCCTCCCCTCTGCCTACCTCAGTGCATATAATATACTGCCATGCATACACATGGCTACCACAAATACCACAGTCCTACAGTTGCTCATTTGGGTTTCTGGTGTGAGGTGCTACTAGGTGTGGAACTTGCTAGCACCAGCTTTTCTTCATGATGCTGCTTTTGGGAAGTGTCATTCTCAAGGACTTCAAATGGCATTTAAGTATTATCAAAGTACTTCTTCTTCAGGGACTTTAAATTCCAACACCATGGCCCTGCTGCCTTTCACTTTACTTACTATCCTGGATGTGGCAGGGCACTGTTGGTGCCTGCCACTTTAAGGGCTGAGCCAAACAGCCAGCAGGTGCTTGATTGCGGCAGACATTTTGAGACACTGGCTGCCTATATAAACAGAGCAGATTACTGCTGGCAGGCCAGGCAGAAACATCACTTGGCTGAACTGTTGAATGGAATATCTTCAGGTAGGAGCAGGAGGCTCTTGGTCTTGGGCATGAACTTCACCGTGCTGTGAGTGGGTAGCCTGGTGGGGCTTCCAGTGGTGTGGGAGCCTCCAGGAAATACCAGACCAGTTACCACCCCGGTGGCGGGTGGGTTGGTGTACCTCAATAACCCCTAGCCCCCACATCACTGTGGGTAGCAGTTGGGGCCAGGCATGGCTATGGCCACCTGAGTCCCCACTGGGGAGGGAAGCCTCATAGCCCCAGTGAGGGGGTGGAAGTTGTAGAGCCCCAGTAAGGGTAGGTCCCCAGTGAGGGGGTGGATGTGGAGTCCCAGTGATAGGGAAACCAGAGGGCTGGGAGCCTGCTCTGTGTGTGTGAGTTTATATAGAGTTGCCCTGGGAGGGGCCAGGGCAAGCTTGGCCCTGGTCGGGTAATTGGCTGGCCACTACCCTGGTGAGGGTCATGGGAGAGGCCCAAAAGATGGTACATCTGCCATCCAAGGTGTGCACTAGATAAAGCCTATGGCTGAAGGGGCCCACTCCGAGAGGGAGCAAGACAATGTAAGTTGTCAATGCATGAAAGAGACCCTGTAAGAGGGGATGGAGCATGAAAGGCCCTAGTTAGAGGAGGGTTGTATGAATACATGTGTGTCTGAGGCCTGAAAATGATGGCTAAGCTTGGTCTGGCTGTAGGCTGGGAGCATTGTCACCTGGATGCCATCTGCAAGGCTTGGGCTGCAGCATAGGGGAGGAACAGAGCCACAGGTAGCGCCCCTTGGCATTGGGGCAAGGATGGGCAGCCTCCTGCCGAAATTAGAACCGATTAAGAAACAAGGCGTAGCAGGAGAGGAGGCAGGCAGTTGGCCCAGACCAGCCCTGAGAGAACCCCCTATTACATTGGATCAGCTCAATGCTAGACTTCATTCCCACTTTGCTCTTGGGAGCTAGATGTGTGCTTACAAGGATATGCCTGAATATCTTTGAAGTAGAAATTATTCATATGTCCATACACAGCACAATGGAGATTTGATTTGTAGTAGTCCTCTTCAGTTTAGAGGAAGACAGCTCTAAAACATTCCCCACCCATCTACTTGTATGCAGGGTTTGAATTATACTTTGACTCTTGGTGGGGTCTGCAAAAAAAATTGGGCTGATCATCACAATGCCCTAATAAAATCGGAAATGCCCAGGTTATGATTTTAAAATCTTATAGGGGGGCTCTCATCTCTTATGGGGGAGGGTTCAGTATCTCCAAGGTCCCCTGTAATTTGAACCATGCTTGTATGCACCACACCCAGAAATGCAGGGGTTCAGCCACTTCAGGATGCCCTTTGAAGCTCTCTCAAGCACGTTGGATACAGAGATCTTGAGAGTGCTGTCCTAGAATGGCCTTACTGTCACGTTTCTAGATTTCGGGCATTTGAGTGGGAGTGGGTGGGCAGGACTTGACCAAATGTGACCCTCCCCAGGGGTGTTCAGTGTAGATGTATACCAATTATTATCACACATAATTTGCAGCATGTCCAAGAGTTGTGACTGAACTTGGTCTTCAAGTTCATCAGAATAGACTTGCCTTTTGTTTTCATTTCAGAATGGCACCTTTGGTTCCATACAAATAAATTCTAACATTGAAGTTACTTGAAAGAAATCCACAGGTGACTGCATGCTTGAATATGCATGCTGTTTTTGCATGCAGCTCTGTCTGCCAGCTGTATCCATAGCGTCTTCCTTCCTCTGGATCCCACAGAAATCTTCTTCGGGTCTGTGTAATGCAAAAGGACTGGTCATGGTCCAGCTAGATATCAAGCATGTTTCATCCTCCACTCACAACACCCAAAGCAGTAGAGGGGCTGTGTTATAGAGTGAACTGATCTGTTTTGCCATGGGGCACCCACTGTAAGGGGAGAAGGAGCCCCAGGGCTAGCTGTTGCTTGCAGAAATCTTTATAGTTACAGCTGTGCTGCTGTATGAGAGGATGTTATCTCTGTGAGGTTCTCCCAGGTCTTCCTTCAGCCTCCTAGGGTATAGGCTGAGCCAAGGGAATCATGGGGTGAGTTCTGCTGCCTGTTATGTATCTTGCTTTGACCTCATATCTCAAGACCCCACAGCAAAACATGCCCTATTTATAAAGATATTTCTTCTTAAACAAAGGTTGGGTGAGAACGGAGAAAGAAATGATTGTATGAGAGTAGATGTTATTGGTCTGACAAAGAGGAAAGAAACTGTGTCTCCTGTTTCTTATGTAATGGATATTGCAGAAGGAGCCACCCCTATCTCTGGCTTCAAAAATAGCAAGAAGGCCCTACTACAAAGAAACAGCTGTAGTCACCAAAACCAAGAAAAGGCCCTTCAGTAAGACCTAAAACCAAAACCAATGATATGAATGAAACTAGATTGTGAGTGTTGGGTGTAACTTATCTCTCTTGATAATAAGCTAAGTCACTATGATGGTAATGAAGGCACTAATCCTGCAATAGGCTAAGCCTTTGATTTCTTTTCATATCAGTGGGAATGGAGGGTATGCAGCACCTCACAGAAGTAAGGCCAAGTGAAAAGGTTCCCAATCCATTGGCTCTTATGACACAGCTGTCTCTGTTTATAAAGACAATATCCATTGCACAGATACCTTCAAGATTACACATGCCAAGCATTAGTTTTATTGTTAAATAATTGGTCTAGGCTGAAAAGCTATTTGCTACTGAAAGCCATTTGATGAGTTTAAGAAATCTTGAATGGTCATTGGCTAAGCCAGCTACATGTCACTTGGGGGGGATGGGGGAATTAGCATTCAAGACTTCTTAGTGTACTGAAGAGAGTCCCACTACAGTTATAAATAAAAGCCTGAAGAGATACTTCCTTTGAATTAGCTGGAATTCAAACCCAAAGATTTATCCCACTTTCTAAAAAGGCCATGAGTGTCTGTGTTCATTCCAACCCCCTTTCTTGGAAGCTAAGGTCTCATTAAAAAAGATTCTTGCATGTGTAGTTGTTAGAGCTGCATAATACTTAGGTTTCTTAGGCTTCTGGAATAATTCTTCTGGGTTTATTCTCTTGGTAGAAAAATGTACCTGGAGACACCTGAACAGACATTCAAGTGCTTAATGTATGAAGATCGGAGAGCTTGCAGTGATGATTCTGTGCAGCTAGGAGGTCCCTGTGCATACATCTTGGTATGCTCTGCAGGCTCCCTCAGTCTGCCTAGAGACAGAATGGCAGCAAGGCACAGGACAGCCCTTATTGACTGACTTAGATTACTGCACAGAATTGGCCTGTGTCTCCTTATAGCACCATGTGGGATTGTGAAAGGGTGTGTTCTGCTCCCTGCTTGGCTGGAGCAGCAGAGTCCAGCAAACAATATACTGTCTCCCAGCGTTGGGGGAAGCAAATCACCTTGGGATGCCGGAGGACTGTACCGTGGCTTCGCTTAGTTTTATAGGCATCAGGAGAAACTCTCCTGAGAGTTATTTAACCTTGGTTGTTCCCTAGTTGTTTTTCTCTGGGAGTGGTCATTTTTGCTCTGGGAGAAAAATCCTGAACATCTGTATACTTGTGCTTTCTTCTAGGAAAGCAGCAACTCTCCCAGGAGAATTTAAAAGCACTGATGCAAGTGACATTTTGTTGTGCAGTTGGCCACTGAACTGCACCTTGCAGAAGTGCATGGGTGCAAAGCGCTTTAAAAGTGCCCTATCATTACATGAGGGTTCAGCTGAAGGTGCTCCAAAGTGGAGTGGCTGTGGGGGGGGGGGGGGGGGGGGGCTCCAGTCCACCTACCCCATCCTCCAGTGCAGGCTGGGCAAACCCCAAAATGAACTCCCTCTCCTATAGAATAAAAACCCAATCATATATTGGCTCACTGAAGTTACCCACACAGATGCAGGATGTCTTGAGTTTTTGAAATGTTGTGAATTCATCATATCAAATTGTGATCTGATGAGGTTGTCAGTTATATTCTGAGATCAGTCTAGAAGAGCCCTCACTTTGAAAAGCTGGGAGAAAGAAGCAACTGATTAATTTGTACTCAATCCCTAGACTTCTGGCTTTGCTGAGCTGATGCGTTTGTGTCTGTGTTGTCTCAGTGCATCAGTGTCTGTCATCTTGCATGCTTTGGGGTTTGCTCAGCTTGCAGCTAAACCCTTTTGGATTTGCTCAGAACTATTGAGTAGTAGCCTTGGCAATCAGGGTAGTGCTGAGAAGTGCAGAAGATAAAGTTGCTTTAGAGTGACCATTTACAAAACATAGCTAAAATTAAGTGGGAGAATGGGGGGCATTTTGAGGGCTCTAAATGGAGAATGCCCCAGAACAGCAGTAGCATGATATTCTCAGCCATATATTTGATACCAATTTTTAAAAAGGAAGCATCTCAGTGATGAGAGAAAGCGAAGGGGACCACATGCATAATGAAACTGTACTACATAGAATGAAAGTACCACCTATGAGCCAAACCTCCCTTTCCCTCAAGCTTGCTAGTATAGACATTTTTAATGAACAAACTGAAACTGATATGTGACTATAACAGGGAACCCTGGCTCTGTTACTAGATAGGGGAGAAAAAGATGGAGGAACAGAGGCCATAGTGGCTAAAGTGAGTCACCAATTAAGTGACTAGCAGCTCCTTTTGTTGTCAACCAGGTGCTTATATAATTTTGTCTGGATATTTTGGAGACTAATCCAGTAGTTTGTGGTGGGACTGTGAGAGGAGGAAGGAGGTCCCAGAAGAGCCTGAACATGGCAGAAGTGTGGACAGTGAACTCAATTACTCATGATAGGTGGTAAAAGGTAAAGCCCCAGACTAAGACTTTAAAGTAGCAGCTCCTATATATACACATCTTTAGAGTGTGAGTGTGTGTGTGTACACACATATGTCAGAGAGGAGAACTTTGGTCAGTTCCAAAGTTTAGCTCCTGCAGAAAGTTTTATATATGGCTAGCTGCCAAGGGGAGAAGAGGAAGAGTAACAGAGCAGGTCAGGCTCAGCTCCTGCAGAAAAGGCTAGCTGCCAAGGGGAGAAGAGGAAGAGTAACAGAGCGGGGGGGGGGGGTATTAGTTACTGGGAAAGAACAGGCTGATTGCCTTTGATTATTAGTGAAGCTGTTCCACTTGGTGCATTGGCTGGGAACACAGAAGATTAAGTGAATGCAAGGCAGAGAACACCCTTGGCAGCTAAATATGGTGAAAATGGATCCAGAAAAGGTGCTACAGTTCTTGGTTCAGCAACAAGAAGCCAATCAAAGAGCATACAACCTGATGATACAGCTGATACAAAGCCAGGAAAAACAGATGGAAGAACAGGGAGCACTGCTGGCATGACAACAAATTATTTTCAAGGTCTCAACTCAGCAGCAACAAAGGCCAGAGGAGAGGGTTGATGTCAACAATAGAGGATTCATGCCCACCAAGATGACTTGAGACGATGACCCAGAGGCATCTTTAGATATTTTTGGATAAACGGCAAAAGCAATTAGCTGGGGTTGGAATGGCTAGGCTCTGCATTTAAGCCCTCTGATAACAGGAGAAGCATAGGCTGCTTATTGAGCGCTTCTGAAGTTGGAGGCAAGCAGGCATGGGAAAGTGAAAGAATCCATACTGAAAAGAGATTCAGAATTTTAGTAGGGTATCACCAACAGACAGTGGAGATGCACAGGGGTGCATGGGGTGTGAAAGTGCTGGTATACCACCTGACAGCCAGCATTCCCCGACAGGCAAGGGGGGCAGGCGGGAGTACTGATGCCCCACTGATGGCTCCAGCCGGGGAGTTGGGGCGCCAGGAGAAGCGCCCCTGGCACTTTCAGGCTGGCATAATTGGCTGTGGGGGGACTCCCCCTTCCGCACCAGTCACTGACTGGCCAGCTGGAGGGGGGGCAGGGCAATGCCCCCCGGCCTGACTCAGGGGGCACCAGTTGCCCATACCAACAGAGATTTTGGAACTGTTAAGACATGATAGCTCTTTGGGCCTGGCAGCAAGGACAGGTTTTACAGGACCTCGCACATAAGTGGTTCGGCCCAGGTGAGACGACAAAGGAGTAATAATAGAATAGCTGGTACTCAAGCAATTTATCTGGGACTTAAAAGGGAGGAACAGGGGAGTGGGTGTGACAACACTATCCCACCATGTTCAAGGAGGCAGTAGGGTTGACAGAAATAGTTGAAGAGGCAGGCAAAATGAGAGAGAGAGAGGGGGAGGGAGGTAGGTTTAATTGGACTGAGGGCCATAAGGCCAACAACCCAAACATTTTGAGAGGATGAAGAGGAAGGAAGATACCCAAACCTTCCATATCAGTAACACCAGTTCATCCCCCATCAAGGGGTATCTTGCGAGTCTGCCCTGAACCAGGTGCATGGTGATGCCTATCCCTGAGGAGAGGAGCCAACCCCAAAAGGAGATAGAGCAGATGGATTACAGCTTTGGGGAGATGAAACCAAGGTGTACCCCCTGACAGAGGGAACCTATGTCCCAGCCAGTGATTGAAATACCCATGGAGAGATGGAGAGTGCCTGCAGTGGAAGAATCAGGATGCACCCAGATGCTGGTGTACAGCTAAACCTGCTGCCTAAGGCAGGTTAGAAGGTGGTGGACTGTCACAGGCTGGCTAGGTGCTGTGAGTGTATCAGCCGTTAGGCTGCTGGGTTCGGGATCGAGGAGGCAAGTCGGAAGTGAGCTAAAAGCAAATTTACTTATAGCTTAGCATATAACAGTTAACAGAAAGGTTAATGCGACAAACAAATAGTACAGTAATAAAGAGCTAATAGTAAATAATAACAACAGATAGACAAAATGACAAAGAGCTCCCACATGGGGTTGGCAACTTATTGGCAGTCCCTCTATGCCAGATGCATGCTGAGTTGTTCCAGCGAAGTCAGGCATCCCTGATCAGCGCTGTCCGAGGAGTCACTGGGAAGGTCCCTTGGTCAGGATCCAGTCCTTGATCACACTGGGAGTTCAGGGTCCAGGCTTGGTACAGTGATGGTCCTTCTGTCCCATCCTTCAAACTGGTTACTTGACATGCACGTTCCTTTATGTCTTAGCTTATGCTAATCTGTTGGTTTTAGAGCCACTCACAATCTTGCCCTATAGCTGTTACCCTGTGGGATTAAAAGGTATTAGAAATCATCATGAAAGGTTACCGCGCAAACTCGGATTCACCCAATAAACAAATTACACCACATTACTTTGAGGTTTGAAAATTAGCATTACTCTGCCCAAGCTCAACCCCTTGGTTTCTTATTCCTTAAAATGTGCTAATTATATTAAGTGGTCAGATCTTGTTATGGCTGACCTTTGAAAAACCTGTTAGATCAGCTAATCTTGCAGTTTTGCTTATTTTTGGGGCCCAGTCAGTCCCATGATCAGTGCAAACAGTTAGATTCAACACTTTGGTTAAATTGTGACAGACAAATTCCACTTGCGGGTTGCAAACTTTGCATTAGCTAATCTTAACTGCTAGACAATTGCCTGGATGTCTCCAAGAGCATATATTTATTGCTCATGATAGTACCCCTCTGGTTCTGGCCACCACAGTGGACCACAAGGACTTGGTATACCTACGTGGTGAGACATGATCTTATGAGTGGATATGGGTGAATCTGCTAGTGGACAACTGTAGACATAAAATGTTAGTATGCTGTTACAGGTTGCCCTCCCCAGCGCCATCTTCCCTGTTAATCCACGCCTTACGTGTGGCGCCCTTGAAGTCTTCTTTAAAGTCCTTATGTCCTGCTCTCTATTCATCTGCCATGTCTCAATGGAAATTATGCTGATGTTTTTGCGAGTGGGAGACAAAATACAATAGGCAGTATGTTGGGGCCTTTCACTTACATGGACCTTGATCCTGGTCTTTCTCTAGCCAGGCCTCCCTGTCTAAACCCACCACACAGGGTTTGGCTCTAGCTTTTTCTGGTGTCTTGAGGCCCCCTTTTCTACTCCAATCTGGAACCCAGCCTCCCTGGCCCAGAGGCCTGGCCACCAGTCCCACAGCCAGGGGGCCACAAGTTCAATCTGTGGAATGGCCCCAAACTCATACCACCCCAGTCCACAAAAGAAAAAAATAAAAATAAAATTGCACCCCAGGTGCACCAGACTACCCTGGCGTTTTAAGATCGTACCTTCTGGTGCCGGGTCTATGCCCCCCAAAAAGCCATGCCAAGGTCTGCACCCCCAAAAAACCATGCCCTCACTGGTGCCGGGGTCCCCACTGTGTAGTGGGCCTCCAAATGAGGCCGCCTCCTTCCCCTAATAGCCTCACCCAAACCACTAGTATTATTCAATACCCAAAAGAAAAATAAATGGTCCTGTCCATGGGCAATCACTGCCACCAAAAAAATGTGATTAAGGAAAGCAGCATGCCAGCTTACATTTACGCAGGATTCATGCTTCAGCTCCCCACCGTTGGCTACAGTCCTTACTCTGGGGTGGCTGCTATCCCTCTGGGGTCTTCCGTAGTTCCCCTCCTCTAGCTTTTGGATTGCTCACCAAGCCTCTCCCTGGAGCTCTGGGAGGCACTCCTTCCTCTTTGATTGTTGGCCCCTTACTGTCATGCTGCTCAGGGTTTTTATAGTCCTGGCCTGCCCCTTCCAGTCAGCTGACTAGCTGGCCAGGCTCCACATTTAACCCCTTCCTTACCAGCACTCCATGCCCAGAAAGTTCTGGCCTTAAAGGGGTGGATCTGTCTTCTGGTGACAGGGCTAGGGTTCCCTGTTACATATGCCTATCACTCCATCTGACTTATCCAGTGGTCCTTGTCTATGACTGGCCCCACTTCATTGAAGTCTTAAGAAGGACTGGTCTGGGAGACCCATGGGTCAGTGGGAGGTGAAGGGCAGGAACTGATATTAGACCTGAGCACCTTCTTGGAGGATGGCCAGTTCCAGTTGGATCAAAGTCAGGAGGATGATTTTAAACATGCATTTCAAGAGGTGCTGGTGCACTGCAACAAGGAAATACTGTAACCAGAGGTGGCAACTGTGACGCCCTGATTTGAGGTGAGAAAGTACCTCCTTTATAGGACTGATTGGGGTAAAGTAGAGGAAGAGGAGGTAGAGCAGCTTTTGGTGCCCCAAAAGTATTAAAAAAAATCTATTGAAGACAGCTTATGAATTTCCTACAGGGGATCATCTGGGAAGGAATAAAATGAAGGCAAGGGTTAGGACAGGGGTGGGCAAAATACGGTCGGTGGGCTGGAGGCTTGTCTGGCCTGTGGTGGTTCCCTCAGTCCCGCCTGGCCCAGGCACTGTCTGGCCATGGTACCTCCTGCCACCCCCTGGGCACACAGCGAGGCTAGGGTGGCTCTGCAGCTACTGGCCTTACTAGGCAGCCCAGGTGGCAGCAGCAGCTTCTGTTTGCTGCTACTGCTAGCCCCAGCCCCATGGTACTGGTGAGGACCCACACCCCAGCCTGCCTCACACCTTCTCTGGACTTGCTGGCTCATGCTAAACAGCAGCAGCAGCAGCACCAGCTGGGCAGAAACTGCTGCTCAGTGCAGGGGAAAAGCAGCCCCTCCCCCTAATCACTGCCTGGTGCTTCTTGCTACAGCCACTCAAGGCCCACACAGGGCCACCCTGCAGCTGCTCTGCACTGCCACTGCTGTCCCACAGGGTAGCCCAGAGGTAGTGGTAAGGCAGTAGAGCTACAGAGCAGCCTGGGTGTGGGCTCTGGACAGCTGTAGCCATTAGCACTAGGCAGCAGTGAGGCAGAGGGGCTACTTTTCCCCCATACTTAGCAACATTTCTGCCTGGCAGCACTGCTGCTGCTGCTGTTTAGCATGAGCAGGTGAGTTCAGAGCAGGGTGAGCTGGGTCAGGGCTGTAGTGAAGGCTCTGGCTAATCTGCTCCTGTTGGGATGAGTCTGGAGCAGGCGCTGAGTGAGTTGGGGCTGCGCACTACTGGCAGTGGCAGGGAGGTGCTGCAGGGCACACGGGTTCTGGGTTGTTGTGGGACAGGGGCAGATGCTGACCGGCTCAGGGAGGGTGTGCACAGGGGGCTCCCATGCACCTCCCACCATATCCACAAACTCTTTCCTGCAAGCCCCACAACCACACACTCCCGTGCACCCACTCGTACCCTTCCCTACATCCCACCACAAACCCCACACACCCATGTGCCCCTGAGGAGAGCCCTGCTCACTGCTATGTGCACATACCCCACCACACACATACATTCATAGATTGTTAGGGGCTGGAAGGGACCTCACAAAATCATCTGGTCCACCCCTCCTACACTAGGCAGGAAAGACAGCTGGGTTCAGGTGACACCAGCAAGGTGACTGTCCAGTCTGCTCTTGAAGATTTCCAGAGTAGGTGATTGCACCACCTCTGGGCAGAGTTTATTCCACAGTCTAGACACCCTGACTGTGAAAAAGTTTTCCCTAGAGTTGAGCCTGAAATGATCTTCCAGGAGTTGGGTCGCCATTACTCCTGTTTTTTCCCCAAGGGTGCCCTGGTGAACAGTTGTTCACCGAGCTGTTGATGAATTCCCCTGATATAGTGGTAAGCTGCTACCAAGTCCCCTTTAGCCTTCGCTTTTTTAGGCTGAAGAGGCCTAAGTCCCTCAGTCTTTCCTCGTATGGTCTGCCTTGCAAGTCTCTGATCATATGGGTGGCTCTTCTCTGGACTCTCTCGAGTTTTTCCATGTCCTTGTTGAAGTGTGGTCCCCAGACCTGGACACAGTACTCCAGCTGCGGTCTCACCAGTGCTGAGTACAGTGGAAGAATCACTTCCTTGGTTTTACATGAGATGCATTGGTTGATACATGCCAGAGTATTGTTTGCCATGCTGCATACAGCATCTCACTGATGGCCCACGTTTGTACGATGGTCGATTATTACTCCTAGGTCCCTTTTGTTCATGGTGCTAGTCAAATTGGCGCCACCTAGACTGTAGGTATGTTGGGGATTGTTTGCCCTCAAATGGAGCACTTTACACTTCTCAGTGTTGAACTTCATTTGGTTCCAATTAGCCCAACTTTCCAGCCTGTGTAGGTCCACCTGAATCTGCAACTTATCTTCAGGCGTGACCACACTCCCTCTTAACTTGGTGTTGTCCATCAGCTTGGCCAGTGAGCTCTTCACTCCCACATCCAAATTATTGACTAAGATGTTGAAAAGCATGGACCCTTGAGGGACACCAGTGGCCGCTTCTTGCCAGGACGACACAGATCCATTCATTAGAACTGTCTGGGTCCTACCTTGCAGCCAGCTTCCTACCCACTTAACCATTGAGCAGTTAAGCCCACAATCTTCCAATTTTCCCACAAGGATATCATGGGATAGTAGATAGGCCTTTTGGAACTCTAGGTATATAATGTTGACCTCCTCTCCCCTGTCCAGGTGGCAAGATACCTGGTTGTAGAAGGAGATGAGATTGGTAAGACAAGACCTGCCTGTGACAAAGCCATGCTGGCTGTCATTCAGAATCCTACCCTCTGTGAGGGTATCACACAAAGACCCCTTGATGAGTTTTTTTTTTTTCTAGGTTTTTCTCTGGGATGGAAGTTAGGCAGATTGGCTTATAGTTGCCCGGGTCCTCCCTCTTCCTCTTCTTGAAGATGGGCACAATATTGGCCCTCTTCCAATCCTTAGGGTTCTCCCCTGAGCACCATGAGTTTTGGAAAAGTTTCACCAGGGGTCCCGCAGTGACCTCGGTCATGCACGAGCTCAGCATCAACAGTAGGAAGGCGGTCATTCCCACCATAACCCCTCTGAACCTTGTCTGACATGGTTTCCCCTTTGGCCTGGTGAAATACCAAAACAAAGTGGGCATTCAGGGGTTCAGTTTTTTCCTGAGTGTCAGTTATCAGCTGTCCTGAGGTGCTAAGCAGGGGCCCCATGCTTCTATTTGTTTTCCTTCTGCTCCCTACATGCCTAAAGAAGGACTTCTTATTGTCCTAGATTTCTGTTGCTAACTTAAATTCAGTCACTGCCTTCGCTTTCCTAATCTTCTCCCTACATGTGCAGAATGCTGTTGTATAGTCTTCCTTGACGACTGTCCCAAACTTCCATTGTGTGTATGCCTCTTTTTTTCTCTTTCAAGGGGACCATGTTATCTCTATTAAGCCAAGAGGGCTTGCTAGCACTTCTGCTACCTTTCCTCCGCATGGGAATGGTCTTCTTTTGTACTTCAAGGATTGTGTCCTTGAGGAACGACATGCACCTATCCCCTCCACACACCCCACAGACCCCATACCCACTCACCCACACATCCCCATAAGCACCTTCCCACCCACTCACATACACACATATCCCCACACCCCATATATACACACCCACCCATACGCCTCCACAACCTCTGCCTCCCTGCAGTATACAAGAGTAAGACTTCATTTTGAGCTATTATGTAATCACCTCTATATACATGACACAAATCAGGACAAGAATATATATTTTCAAATAAAAATAAATATGTTCTTGTGCATGTTTGATTTTTAATATATCACTTTTTTCCAGTTCCAAGATGGAGTACTTCTGGGGTGAGGGTAGGGACTTTTGGTGGCAAAGGTCAGGGGGACTTCTAGTCCTAAGATGGTGACCAGGGGTGGGGCTACCCTTGCAGCCTTCAACATCTCTCCAAAACTCATTAAGTGTCCCTCCAGTCAAAATAATTGCCTGTCCCTGGGTCAGGAGAAGGTTTTTTTGGCTGGGTCTATAAAGGGAGGTGGGAGACTTTTGTGAGTCTTGCCCTGTATTCCCCCTAGCTAACCATCTCAAGCTCCTCTGGTTCCCCTTCCCTTTGTAGAAACTCCTTTTGAAAGGGTAGCTGTAGATATCATAGCAGCACAGGACACCAGTACATTTTGGTACTTGTGGATTATTCAACACAATATGCAGGAGCAGTGCCCCTACAAGCTGTCACAGCCCCAAAGGTAGCCAAAGAGTTATTAAAGATGGTTATGTGGGTGGGCCTACCCCAAGAAATATTAACACACCAAGGGGCAAATTTTGTCCTACATATTTGGGGACTTATGTGGAATGTTGGGAGGGAAACACTTGAAACCTCAGTTTACCACCCTTGGATAGATGCATTGGTTAAATAATTTAATCAGACTGAAAATCTGGTGAAGAAATTTGTGACTGAAATATCCCAATGGCAGGAGCAGGTTCTGGCTCCTTTACTACTTGCAGTGAGGGAGATGCCACAGGCCTTAATGGGCTTCTCTCCTTGTTTAAACTCCTTTATGGACACCAGCCTAGATGGATATTAGATCTGATTAAGAAAGGCTGGGAAGCCCAACCCCACAGGGCTACAAATATGGTACAACATGTATTGCAGCTTCAGAAGAGACTATGACAGATGGGAAAGTGAGCACAAGAGCAATTGCATGAAGTGCAAACATGGCAAGAGGTGCAGTACAACAGAAAGGCTTGGGAACAAAAGCTGGAAGTGGGAGGATTCTCCGTGAGGCAGCAGGGCTAGTAGTCTAAGTTGCTGGCGTGAGAGCAAGGTCCCTATGAAGTCCTACAACAGGTCGGTCCAGTAAACTATGAGATGTCTCAACTGGATAAGTGAAAAACTAAACAGATATATCACATAAAACCCCCGAAACCATGAAAGGCAAGTGAAGCATTATGAGTTGCATCACATGAGGATGAACATGAACTAGGACCAAACCCAAAGGAGGAGAAAGAGTGGAAAATGGTGAAGTTACACATCCAGCTAACTGAGCAACAATGGATTCAAGCAGCAAGAATAGTGGGGAAGTTTAGAGATGTATTCAGTGAAATCCCTGGGGAAGCTAGGGAGGTGGTTCACTACATTGCAACACCCACAGGACAGATAGTAAGAGAAGTGTAGGGGAGGATACCACAACAACTCCAAGAGCCAATAAATGAAGAAGTGGAGACAATATTAAAATGAAGGATCATTGGGGAATCCCAAAGTGAATGGAGGACATAGTGGATGTGCCTAAGCCTAGTGGGAGTCTACAGCTATGTGTAGATTTTCAGAAGGTCAACGCCCTAAGGAGATTTGATGCCTACCCATTGCTGAGGGTTTCATAGATTTCATAGACATTAGGCCATATTGGCTTGTCTGGCATGCCTGTGAGGTACATGTCCATCTTCCATGCACAGAGGAACTACACCAGCTCTTCTGGCAGTTGGGCCTAACAGATGGTTAGGCATAGGCATGTGTTTAAGCTCATCCCACTTGTCTGTCCTCATGGAAAAAGCCCCTATACTCCCATCCTGGGTGAGTGCAGCCTGATCCTGCAAGTTCTGCTTAGCTTCTAGATCTGTACTTGCCTCAGCTACTCTCCACTTTTGTCTGGGTCCAGTTTGCAGTGTGATTATAGCACAGTTCCAAGCCACAAGGCTTGAAGACAAGCCACCCTCCCCTGACAATAACATAGATCCCTATTACTATGCCTTCTGGCCTTTATACAAAATCTCCCTCTGCTCTCAGCTGCCCAGAAGATAAATAGCTCTTTGCACCCCATGTTTGGTATTTAGAACCTCATTTGCCTTGTAAACTTCACAGTATGAACTGGCTCTGGACCCAAATAGGTTAGTCCAACCCCATGCTTCCAATGTACTGTTAGCTGGCCAGAGGAGCATGGTTAAATCCTGATATTATTTGGAAGGGAGTACATTAAGCACTCCAATGTCAGCTATGTAATAGGACTATGCACCACTCCAAAGTGATTTTGTGGCAAGTTCCTTAGTTAGGCATGAACCAGACGGGCTGCAGTGCTTTAACTGCACCAAGCATATGAAGCAGTTCTACAAGAAGGCAAGGACATAAACCAAACATGCCTCAGCTTCAGGTCTCTGCTACATGGAGCTGGAAGAGTTTCTTGCTAGTGCTCTGAACTTGCTGACATCTGTGACCATGGGTGACTGGAGCCTCCTGAGTTGGGGGGGGGGGGGCACATGCCCCCCCAACGGCCAGTCAGTGACCGGGGGGGGGTCCCCCCATGAACAATCTCGCCAACCGGGGGGAGGGGTCCCCCTGCGACCGATCACGCTGACCTTCTCCTGGCACCCCTACTCCCCCGGCTGGCACTTGCAGGGCGGGGCACCGGCACTCCCGCCTGCTCTCTCTGCCAGTTGCCTAAGTGGGGAGCACTGGCTGTCAGGGGGTACACCAGTGCTCTCAGGGGATGCATGTGTACCCCCTATGCATCGCCACTGCCCGTGACCCCATTCTTTTAAAAGGGAAAGTTTTAATTTAAGATGCTAGAGATTATTTTGTAGATGGCAAATGAGTAAAAGTTTAGGGAGGATTTGGGGGTCCTCAGTTTAAGGGCGGGACTTTCTTGCCTGAGAGACTGGGGTTTCCCATAAGAAGTTAATGTATATGTTAGCTGATACTGTAGGACTAAATAGGTTACCACAGGGAAGTGACCTTAAAAATATTATATATAGATTTCAGTGACTTTAATTGAACCAGAATACCCTGACTTATGCAACTGAACAACCATTAAAAATTTGATTGTGATAAACCAACTCATCCATTTTCCATTGAAGCATTGGCCAGTCCTTTTATTTGCTTTCCTAATCATCTTTTTTTAAAGTTTCTTTCTTTCTAATCTATGCTTCTTTCTTGGGCTATAGCTGCTCTTAGCTGAGGCCAGTCTTGTGGCAAACTCTGTTAAGGCTATTTTACAAAAAGTTACAACATTTAATAGATTCATAAGATCAGACTGTTGCTCAATACTCATGTCCTCCCCATAAAAACTGAGTTTGAAACTGCACAGCTGCATCAAAACTGAGCAGAGATGGCTGACTCTTTTATGTGGAACATGGCTGCACAGATGTACTGTGTTATGCAAGAGAGTGACCTTTTGGTTTCTTTTCAATGCACACCTCTTTATGAAACTGTAAAACTTCATTCAACAAATGGCAGGGGCCAGATTCTCAGCCCCTGCTTTGGCTGCTTTCAGTCATGGCTGGGAAGCTGCTGGAACAGGACAGCTGGGAATTTCCCCACCTAGGGAATCCCCCTTTAGGGTGAAATAGGTCTGTTATACCCTCTTCAAGACCCCTTCTCTGTAAAGCCTGAGCAAACCCTGCTGCCCTCTGGCATAATGGCCTCAAGGGAATTGGGCCGCCTACTTCTTTGTCTCTGGTAAGAGGAACAGAAAGTTGGTAGAAGCCATATTTGCTCACCTGCCAGCCAGAGTGATATGCTGAGCATAACAGATTTGCTAGAATCTCATATCACAACCATTAGGTTGTTGAATTTTATTGAAGTTGGATATTTCAAATCTGATTAATTCACTTTGATTTCCAGTTTGGTTTAAATCACAGGTGACAAAATAAATATTTTCCATGAAAGTAACAAGTATAGGTCCAGCCAGAATAATGTTAGGGCCAGAACCAAAAGCTTTTACTCAAGAAAAGATCCTTGAAGCTTTCCTCAGTAGCTGTCTCAGAATTGGGTGCTGAATGCTTACACATACTGTATTATCATAATGAATATCCAAGCTAATATTCACACACATTGTCGTAACAAGTCCTGTAGGCATGTTGTGTATATGTTGCTTTAGAAACAATGTATATAATAGCAATTTTCTCTGTTAAAGTTTGAAGAAGCAGTTATTAGTCAATGCTATTATTTTTTCTAACTCTTTAAAAGTCAGCCACAGGAATAGGGAGCTGGGGTGGTGTGGGTGCTAAGTTGGATGGTTAACAGTGCAGAGGTTGCAAGCTTGGGGCTGATGCAGAAGCATTCACAGTGCAGCTTGTCAGATCCCAGTCAATTTGTGAGTTCTTGTCATGAGGACTTGAAAAAGGAAGTCACCAAAGCAAGCTCTTTTCTCATTTACACCAGTAGAAATGTAGACAAACTTGCTTGAAATGAATGGATCTATGCTAGTTTTAACTTATGTTAAAGTCTGGTTTAGAAACAGTATTCCAGTAATTCTTAACTGGGGTGCCACCAGCTGCCTGGAGGTGTGAAGAGGTAAGTGAGGAGATAAGTAGATAAGCTAAATGGGCCAATCCCCTGCCTGACTGATCCTCTGTCACTGCTGTGCTCCTCTGCAAGGAGATAAACACTCTAATATATAAATTAGTTTTTGAAATTGGACACCAGTCAATTAAAAAAAAGTTATGGAGGGGACTGGCCTTTGGGTCCAGGGAGGTGTGCCTTGAGTCCAAAAAGGTTGAGAACCTTTGCAGTATTGTAAAGGATTGGAGATTTAAAAATCTAGATGGTGATGGTTTGGATTATTCTCCTGATTGTCAATACTGATTGCTGTTTTTAATCTTGACACTCATACCATTTCTCTTCAAAGATTTGACCGCTATCCCCTCTCCCTACTCCCCAGATAGACAAGTGAATAAGAAAATGTTATAAATATGCTATAGAAATTTCTGTAAGAAATTCAACAATCAAATTGCCATTGACTTCAAGAGATATTGTGGGCAGTCAGCAATTTCCTGAAAAATCAGTTTAAGTGGCTAAATTTAGGATTTACTGCCAAATTTGAAAAAAAATCAGCCATTTCTCCTTACTTTTCAGTAATTCCACCTTACATTTATGTAGTGTTTTTCATTACCATGGATGCAACAATGAGGAAAAATTACATTTAATAATATATAACCATGTTATTCTACAGATTAGATTGGAGAGCTAAGCATAAAACTGGTGAATAAATGCACACATGCACACTATCCCCACCTATCATTTGTAATTACTGCTGTGAATTTGATCAGGACATTGAGTTTAACAACCTGCACTTGTCAAAAACAGCAGATCTTTAACTGTCATTGCCAAATGACATCCAGTCTTGTCAGCTCACTGTCTAAGTAGTAGTGGTTTGATACCCTGTTAGAGGAAAAGTCATGTACTCATTCCATTTGGCATCTTAGTTTTTTTTCTCCTGATGATTTCCCACCCAAATACTTAGGAGGTCCAAGACCACAGTACAGATCAGTGAGCCAACAAGTTAGTTTCAGTTCACCTGAACACATTGTACTATGTTCTTAAACAAGGAGGAAATATTTTCTCTCACCTCACATCAGCCACATCCTTTGTAGCTTTTGCAAGTGGTAATGGTGCTATGAAAGGGGGCCCCTGAATACTCTTGTAACAGACTGCCAATGTGGGCTCACCAGATTCGCTTGAGATACTTACCCTGGGCTAGAAACAGTGGTGGTGAACTCTGAGCAGCCCCACATGTGGAGCAGGGGAGCCCTGCCGTGTGGAAAAGGAGAAGCCAATCGAAAGAAGGGGTTTTCAGTCCCCTCATTCGCATGGAAGGGGGATGGCTGGGGTTGGGGGTCAGCCACCCTGAGCCCTGGTTGGCCGGTTTGCAAGCCAGGGAGGGACTGCCTGACGGGATAAAAGCAGCAGTTGAACTGGCGTGTGGGGGGGTTACTGACAATGACTCCGGGGAACGATGCAGGAGGCCTAAGAAGTGCTGGGGTGAGCTGACCCAGTAGACGGAGCAGAGAGACCCCTCTGAAGAGCCTCAAAGGCCCTGGGAAAAGAAGACAGTGGCCTTGCCTTCAGCCCTGCAGCAGAGAGGGAGCGGCGGCCAGGGCTTGGGGCAGACCGTTGGTGCCCCAAGGCCCCATCACAGTGTGCTGGACATGCTGGGCATCCCGGAGGCTAGGGGTGGCAGTCGGCCCCCCACTCCACTGCAGAGAAGAAGCAGCAGCCAGGAGTGCAGGCGGCATCCTTATCTGGAGCAGGGAGTGGGCCAGTGAGTTGAGGAAACTCCTTACCTCCCCCTGGGAAGCAGGACAGCAGCAGGCAAAGCACTGGGATCCTGAGGAGCAGCAGCACCCAGACAAGGGCCAGCACTCAGAGAGGGATACGTGAGTCACAAGGCATGTGGGGCACTTGGCTAGTCATCTGGAGCAGGGGTTTAGAGGAGCGACCCCTGGGAGCTGCCTGAGCTGCTGACCCTCTGCCACTGACTGCCCCAGAGGGGACTCAGTCCTGTCCCTTATTCTGCAGCTGATTGTCATTGGATGGAGTCCCTGAGCTTTGTGCTTGAGTTATGCCGATTGCTGCTGGAGCCTACTCTGTTGCTTGTTGCTTGCCTTTTGGTTGCCACGGATGGTCACCCTTCAGCCTCTTTGGGGGGGTTGGGGTTTAATACAATTTGATTGCAATTTGATAAGACCAGACAAGCCTATACTGTTGCACTCTGTCACTTATTGGGAAGCCTGTTGGAGCTGCTGGAAGCGAGCACCCAGTTTCCTTGCTGTAGCATCTCAGCAGTGGCTGAAAGCTGCCAGTTACCCTACCTGTGGTTCTTGAGTCAAGGTGCATTCTGGTTTGTTTTGTGATTCTGGTTATGCCATTTAAGTTAATTTGTAAATAACTTTTCCTATTATTCTTGTTTTGTAAAAAAAGTGTAAATAGTTAAATCAGTTAAGCGTTAGACCTTGGGACCATGGGCTGCTCTGTGGGGAGCAGGGCGCAGCTGGAAAGTAAATTGGTGCTGGCTGAAAGCCCTGCCCCACTCTCACCACACCATCCCTGATATTGGGCAGGGGTGGCAACTATTGGGCTGCCACTTGAGTTATGCTTTCATGGATCAGGAAGAAATGAATGATTGCTGAAAGGTTGCTGCTTGCTACTTATTCTTCTGTCAAAGGAAGTCCCTCCTCCCAGCAACAAATACAGACTTAGAACAAACTGGTACTTCCATCTGTGGTACTTCTGGGACTCCCATTACCATAACATCTCACAGTTTTTTGTACATTTGCTCTCGTAAGTCTTGTAAGCATACTCTGACCTCCATTGATTGAATGGTAATTGGGCAGAGACTTTTAAGAACATTATCTAAGGTAATTGAACAGAACATGGAACAAGTATCTCCTGATTCTCAGGTGGCAGGGCACCTACCCTGTTCAGAGAGGCATAAGCTTTTGTAGGCCACAGCCTGCTTAATCAGATGATTCATAAAACCTGATGAAGTAGGCTGTCACATATGAAGGCATATGTATCTCTGAACCAGCTAGTCTCTAAGGTGCCACCTTGCCCTGTCTTCTGCCTGACTTCAGTCTGATGTGGCTAATTAACTCTCTGAATCCCAGGCGAGCACCATAACCACAACATCATGAACCAACAGCGTGTCCTTGTTGCGAAGAAGACTAACAGCATACTGAGCTGCATTAGTAAGAGCAGAACAGATGCGTTAGTTGCCAGCAGATTGAGGGAATTGATTTTCTTCCCCTCTATTTGGCACTGGTGAGACCACATCTGGAGTCCTGTGTCCATTTTGGAGCCCCACTCTACAGAAAGGATGTGGACAAATTGGAGAGAGTCTAGTGGAGGGCAACAAAAGTGGTGCGGGAGTTGGGGCATATGACTTCTGAGGAGCAGTTGAGGGAACTGGGCCTATTTAGTCTGGAGAAGAGAAGACTGCGAGGGGATTTAATAGCAGCCTTCAACTACCTGAAGGGGGGTTCCAAAGAGGATGGAGCTAGACTGATCTCAGTGGTCGCAAATGATAGAGCAAGGAGCAATGGTTTCAAATTGCAGCAAGGGACGTTTAGGCTAGCTATGAGGAAAATTCTCTCACTAGGAGGGTGGTAATACACTGGAGCAGGTTACTCGGAGAGGTTGTGGAGTCTTCATCTTTGGAGGTTTTTAAGACTTGGCTAGACAAAGCCTTGGCTAGCATGATCTAGTTGGGGCTGGTCCTGCTTTGAGCAGGGGGTTGGACTAGATGACCTCCTGAGGTCCTTTCCAACCTGAATATTCTATGATTCTATCATGCTTCATGTACTGCATTATATCTTGGGAATTCTGTGTGAGAGAACGGTGAAAATCGCAAACTACAGGGTTGTGGAAAGAGTCAGGTTTCAGTTTTAAAAATTGCTTTTAGGGAGGGGGAAATGAAAGCTGATATCTATTTTGCACCAGAAAAAAGAGAAATGGGTCTTTCCTGGATTTCTCACATTTGGACTCTGAGGCCACATTGATATGGCTTTCTTCCTTGCCTCAAGTTCACTGCCAGATAGAGAAGCCCTATCAACTTGTTTCTGTTTGGGTACAAAGAGACCAGACTGTAGGCAGACTAGATGGCTTGAGAGCAGTTCTGAGAGGCTTGGAGCAGACCTGAGCATTTTCCACAGTGCAGCTCTTAGGTTTTTATGAGACAGAGCAAGAACACATTCGTATGGTATGGACTCACAACCCCTCCAAGCCATTTTTTCTGCCTCATTGCCAATCTCTCATGCACCTGTGTAGAAGCGAGTGGAAAGAGCTTTCTTTGTCAGCCGCAGTCCTAGGGTTGAGAGAGGAGACCATGTAGACATGCCTTGTGAGGCCAAGCAAAATCTGCCTGTTCCTGTTTGGTCAGGGTAATGTACAGGAAATGTATGACATCCCTTTAAGTATTTGAACTCTCCATTGGTCTTCGCTGTCTAATATTGCAACAGCAATCGGGGCCCCTGCCATCATACTTGTATGTAGTGAGGCCTAGCATTTTGTGTGCCTTTAATAAGCATGGTTATCAGGTGCTGGTGTGCCAATGTGGTTCTTTAATACTGCATTTGTGGTATAAAGAGCAAAATGTCACAAGCCCCAGTTTTGGCAAACGAAAACTTGTCAGTTAACTTCACACACTTGTCTCATTCCACTTTAAGTCAGGTTCATGTGAACATGAAAATTCAGTAAAATTCAAAGCGTGACTAGCAAATCTGGGTGAGTTACTATCAGTTTCACTTTGCAAAGAATGAAACTTGACCATTTTTATGGACTCTCCTTCCACCCAGCAGGTTCTGGGACTTTCCCTTCCTGGAAAGTTGTCTCTTGTGGCTCATGTTCTATGACATCATCTTCTCTTATCCCCATCTAGGTCTTAGGACTAAAAGCAGCTAGAAAGCTTTCAGTTTCCTTGTAGTCCACTCTACAGGGAAACCAGAGCTGCCAGTTTAATTCTAAGAGACTCTTTTTTGAGGAATTTAGCACTAAGCAGGTTTTCCATGGTATGGGCTTTCTTGCAAAAGCTTTGCACAGCTTTGTGCATTTGCCTCATGCCAAAGAAAATCCTAACTGTGTTTAACAATTTGCTGGTACCTGTCAATGAAAATCATGTAAATGAATCCTCTGAAATCAGTGGCCTTATTGTTTTTGAGAATTTGCCTCTAGCTTAAGCTAAAGACCTGCTGTGTGAAGTGGAACAAGCAGTGTTGAAAGGGTAGAGGGCAACAGAGGGTGCTGAGAGGAAAGGGAGCAATTCTTACCTGATTCAGGGACTTTAAAAAGTCCCCAGCTACTACTCCTGTGGTGTGGCCTGAAAGAGGGATGCCACCACATCCCTTTTGGATCTGCCCCGGTCATGCCCAGTGATGTCAGAATCTTAAAGGGAGGTTCCTGTCTAACTATTGGTCATATGGGAGACAATCCTGGTTACTAACAGTAGGTTTTAAGAGTGACAAGAGCATAAGGTATGTAGTCTCATCATAACATTGGTGTGTTTCAAGCTTTTACTGGTGCAATAAATTCTAGAATGTCCTGGAGATTTAAACACAGAGGACACTTGTTCTGAAAGTGAAATGTTCATTACCTGTAATGCTATTTTTATTAATGAAAAAAAATACACTGAACCCTTATAATTATTTTCAAAGGACTTTCACAGACTAGCTCTGGCAGTATCCTTTTGACCTTAGCATCTCCATTTGCCCAGGCATTGCAGTGGCGGCAAGCTATTTCCTTGAATTGTAGCAAAGGGCATATGGTTTTGTACAGCATATTGTGCTGGGTCATAATAACTGAACCATTTTTTTTTCTGTGGGAAAACAGTAGCAGCTGGAAGTAATGACTCCTGCCTTATCTTGGAACTGGGACTGCATTACTTATATTTTGTTCTTCCCTTAGGAGTCCAAATTTTGCTTCCTCAGGCTGCTGCTGGCTAGCAGCTGGTGTCAAATGTAGGAAATAAAACCATTCTGAACAATATCAAAGGTATTAACTGTAGGATTTGAGCCATTTTACCTCTGCTTTCAGTTCACATGGTTGAAGAGAGGTCAGCTGTCCCTGGATTGATGGAATGCCCATTGAAACATCTGACTATGAAAGGGCATAGAATATGGGTCCTGACACGCACCATTATTGTAACTTGGTGTGCAATGACAACATTAAAAATGGCCCCAGGATTTAAAGAACAAGAACAGGTAAGAGATACTACGGAGAGCCAGAAGAAGGCATTACCTTAGAATTTCTGTTTTTTTCTTAGACTTCTTTGAGAGGGTAGAGGGCGGAGAAAACAGTTTACAGGTGTGGGTTAATGTTTATGGCCTTGAGGGTCTAAGAGAGGAGTATTGTCCCATGATGTGTGTAGAAATAAGGCAGAAAGATGGTTTCCTTGCTACAAAATTTGGAACCTGATCCAATGACAAGAGGTTTTGGCTTATTTCCAATAAGGAACACATGATATTTACCACAGGAATTATGAGGGAAAGAATTTGTGGGTATGTAAAATGTGTCCATCAAATTCAACTCTGATATTTCCTTAGTACAGGGAAATGAATTGCATTAATTCAATGTAAACAAAAGATGTCACTGTCAGACAGAAAAGGCCGGAGATTGAGCTAAAAGCTGATTATATGGAACCTGTTCAAGTGATACATTCATGATTATTTTTAGTTTATTTGTGTGTAGAAGGGGAAATCACTGAAGATACTCTGTGAAATTTTTACTTGTGAAAAAATTTGAATCTGACTTATGAGGTTGCTTTGTTTCTTTGAATATTTTATAGTAATGCTTCCAAGTTCTTGTAAATGCCCCCACACTTTATGTTCATCCTGTCATGTGAGATTACTCTGTAACCTAAAGGAGATGCTGAGTGAATCACTCCATCAGTATGAAAGAAGAAGAAAACGGTAAATAGAAAGCATGTGAGCTGTGGTGACAGACCGTAGGGAGGGTAACAGAGAACAGGGGAAGTTTATACACTGGTTTGTATAGGGCTATGCCAAGTATTTTAGCAAAAATATTACAGTGTACTTCCAAAATATATTAGAGTATATTACCGAAGTATATTAGTGCAGTGTGGGACTCAGTCCTCATGTGCTCACTGAAATCAAACTTTGATTGACTCATGGGTACAGGATTGGAGCTGAATACTGTATTTGGGATTAACAGTAAAAATGATGTTTCCCCTCCCATGAAGAGCAATTCTTCGCAAAAAAAAGATGCCTTTTCAGAAGACCAAGTGTGGCTTCCCCCAACTTCCATAATCAGTCATACTCTTCTCTCTTAGTACTCAGTCACTAATCATCACAAATCATGGGTCCCACCCATAGGTCAATCTAGAATTTTGGAAAGGCGGGGGTGCACATGGTGAGGTGCATCATCACATACAAAACAACACATGTCTTTATCCAGGTAAAAAGAAACTAGAAACTTTATTAATATGCTAGGGGTCCCTCAGCTGCACTATTCAATTTAAGATTGGCCAAAAAAACTAATATAACTTAATTGAAATGAGTTAAAAACAATCTGCAGGGCTGTGAAATAGGAGCTTCATTACCAGGATCAGCTAACAGACAGCTGAATTTCAGAACAAAGGCTAGCTTGAGTGGTGAAACATCAAGACCATTAAAAAGGAGAGAGGGTTGTTAACACCTGTGAATGAAAGGTTTAGAAGGGATCAGGTAGAGAATAATGAGCCATGAAGTCAAGTGACTGCCTCAGCACTGCTTGACTAGAAATGCTGCTGCCACTGCCAGGCAGTTGGTTTTAGACTTTGGGTTGATCAGAAATCAAAGGGGATGGAGGGTGCAAGTACACCCTCCCTGGATCTGCTCCTGGTCCCATCTCAAAGTCATGACTCAGGGCTAAATTTTGCTCTTTCAGCTATCCTCTTAAATTCAGCTACTCTCTGAGTTCATACCCGTGAAGCCATGAACACCTCATGTCTCCTGAGGCTGGGAGGGGGCACGGCAACTGCCTGCAGGCAGCAGCGGTGGTGGCAGGGGCGTGGTGGTGGCGAGCGGGGAGCTCCTGTAGGCAGCTGCACTGATGTCAGTGGTGGGGGTGGGCCTAGTGAGGACTACCTGCAGGTGGCTGCAGCGGTGTCGGTGGGAGGTGGGATGGGGGTGTGGTGAGCACTGACCGGCAGTGTTGGTGGTGGCCAGCAGCGATCAGCAACTGCCTGCAGATGCCGTCAGCGGTGTCACTGGTGAGGGGGGTGGGGGTGGCGAATGGCAACTGCCTTCAGGCGGTGGCATCCAGCCTGAGGGGGTGCACGTGCACCCGCATGCACCCCCTATGCGTCACCAATGCATGAAGCAGAGCTCAGTTTGTTTCTTGGATTTTACTCAGTTTGTATCAGGCAAGCTTGTTGTTGACCAAACATGACCATCTTCCCAAAAATCTGCTCTGATGTGGGGACGTTCATTCTGCAGGTTTCCCTTTACCCCTCCCCTCACAACTTTTTCCTCTGATATGATATCATCACTCCTGTCCCTGAACTTTAAAAGGACTCTATGCAAGATACAGGTAGTGTGAGAATGAGATGGGACTAGGGTGGAAAATCATTTTCTATCAGCCCCTTGGGGAATCTGATGAAAACTTAATAGAGCCTGAGGCATTCATTTCTCTGTGAATGCCTTCTGCTATGGGGAATTCCCCCTACAAGGGGAAGCCCATGTTCAGCCACAGGTGGGAGAGTCCCTAGCAGTTGGAACTGGGGAAAGGGGACTCTGAAGCTGATGCAGAGAGAGGACGGCCTCTGGGTGGTTGACCAATCAGACCCGCTAAGTCTACATGAATCTCATGGGATTTGGAACTTTGTGAGCTGAATGCTGCACATTGTTCTGTGATGAGACCACCCACCCACCAATGGAAAATTCTTGTTTCCTTTCCCCTGGTCCCTGCTACACAAAACAGCAAACAGAGTTGTTGAAACCAATGAGAATTTTGCATCAAGAAAAAGCTGAGTAATTTGGGATTTATCTAGATTCTAGGAGATTGAAGAATACAACAGACAATGGATGATTGTGCAGCTAGAAATTAATGCCCCATGTGATCAAATGAAGTTTATTTTTGACCTTTGGGGATTTTTTACTATCTTGTACCATCTACACTTTTCCCAGAGCCTGAAGAAGACACTTTGATTCCTGAAAGCTTGCAGAAAAGGACAGTTTTTCTTGCCATTTTCCAGTTGGTCTAATAAAAAGTATCATTTTGGAACCAAGAGTTCTAGTTTTTTGTATGTCCCATCTGATGACATTTGTCAGCTTGAACATTTTGTATCTGATGCATCTGAAAATAAACTAAAAACAAAGGCAAAAACAACAGATTTAAATATGTGTGGCTGTTATTAATCAAGCTTTTGTCAATAGCTGTTGGGGGAGTCAGTAGAGTAAGTGTGTGTATATGTGTGCAGCTGTGTGAAAGGCAGTAAGAAGCAGTTGTACATGTGTGCAAAGCAGTTACCTTTTGAAATTGAGGAATCTATTAAAAAATTCGATAAAATGGTTCGCTCTCTATTTTCAGACTCTCTTTTGGTTGTAAGTACTATGTCATTCATCTAATTCAGGGGTTGTTAACTGGGGGTACATGTACCACTGGGGATACTTGGACCAGTCTTAGGGGGTGCGGATGGGCAGGCAGGGACAGAGTGCTGCCACCTCCCAGGAGCAGGGCCAGGGTGGGGCGAGGGCAGCAGCACCCCTCTGTGGGGTGGGGAAGCTCGCACACGGCAGTAGCCACTGCCACATACTAACTTGGTTAGCTTCCCTGCCCCGCATAGGGGTGCTGCTGCCCTCAGCCCAGCCTGGTGAGCTTTCCCGGCCCACCCTGGCCCTGCTCCTGGGAGGCGGTGGTGCTTTGTCCCTGCCTGCCTGCGTGCTGTCTGCGTCTCCCTGCTCCGTGT
The DNA here is from genome assembly GCF_030867095.1 of Alligator mississippiensis. Taxonomy (NCBI): domain Eukaryota; kingdom Metazoa; phylum Chordata; order Crocodylia; family Alligatoridae; genus Alligator; species Alligator mississippiensis. The sequence goes on along the minus strand of NC_081826.1, from coordinate 120,969,334 downwards.
CCGGCTGCACGCTCCGCCCCCCCCACCCCGCTTGGCATCCAGCCGCATGCTACCCCCACCACACACCCCACTCTGCCCCGCCTCTTGCTCAGTGTCCAGCCACTGGGGGTACGTAGATTAAAAATGGTTTGAAAGCCCCTGATCTAATTCATCTTGGCATGTTGGGGCATTTGAAATATCACTGTAAGCAGAATTCAGAATCAAAGTGTTGGCCTTACTATGATTTAAAGTCTAAAAAGTGCAGTGTTTTTTTCAGTTTTGAAAAATGGCAATTCAGGTTCAGCACAAGATGCTTGAAAAGATCTTCTAAGCATTTTTGGAAATTGGGATTCACCACTCTCCTATTATCTACTTTTATCTTCTTTATGTTTACTTACATTTAAACTGGTTTCCTATTTTGCTTACCAGGGGGTGGTAGTATATGCCCCCTTGAACTCAGTGGATGCATCTACACAAGATGCTTTACTGCGCAGTAAAGCCAATTACTACACAGTAAGCATCTGCATCTACATGCAGTAATTGGCTCTAATCACAAATAAATTTGCTACCTGCAAATGCAAGTAGCAAATTTACTCAAGATTAGTAACCGAGCAGTAGCGCACATGTAGATCGCTAACCAGGAGCAAATGTGCTCCCGGTCAGCTAGGCAGCAGCTAAGGGGAGCTGCCCTAAGCCTCGTGCTCCCCCTGGCTGCTGCAGGGGGCTGGTGCAGGGCCAGTAAGGGTGGGAGCAAATTTCTGCCATGAGCAGCAATCTGCTCCTGAGACCCTGCATGTGTAGATGCCTGCTCCAGAGCATTTCCTTGCAAGTAGTTTACTCATGAGTAAACTGCTCTGAGATCAAACGCACATGTAGACATCCATCTAGCCGGCTGCACTGCACCATCCCAGGGCCACTGCCACCTGGACCCTGTCCTGCTGGCCAGACCGTAGAAGGGACACCGACAGCGGTCTCCTGGATGCCATGCCTGGGGCTGTCCATGCCCTCATCCGCCTCCAGCACCCCCCACCACCTCTGGGCCTACCGGGCCAGCCAGTAGTGCTGGCTGCATATCATCCAGGCCACCTGGGACAATGAGCAGTGGCTGGAGGCATTTTGCATGACCTGAGCCACCTTTCTGGACCTCCTGGAGCAGCTCTGCCTGTAGCTGGAGTTGCATGACACCATCATTTGGCATCCTATCCCCACAGACAGCTGATTGGCCATCACCCTGCCGAAGCCATGCCCACAAACCTCTGCTACATGGGCCACCTCCCATGGGTGGAGGTGCTGAACCTCCACCTATGCCCACAATGGGGCCTGCTGTTGGGTGGTGGGCAGCTACCAGGGGCCAGGTAGGGCTAGGGTCAGTGGCAGGGAAGCAGGCAGCACAAAGGCTACTGCCAGGGCCAGAGTGGTGTCTTGCACTCGGTGGTCATCCTCCATGGCGTGGGCAAGGTGGCCACTGGGGAGGCCATCCTTGAGGTGTGTGGTGCCCTCCACAACGTGCTGGGGCACACGGTGCTCTGTGTTCATGACCCCTGAAGGTGGTAGCAGGATTCCATGCCCTGGGATTCCCCCAGTGCATTGGGGCCCGGGACAGGACCCACATCCCTGTCACCTGCCCGCCCCACAGGGGCTGCCCCTACTACAGCAGGAGGGGCTTTCACTCTGTTGTGCTCGAGGCTGTCATCAACCACCATAGTGCCTTCACTAATGTAAGCACTGGTTGGGCGGGCAATGCCTACAATACTAGCATCTTCTGGAACTCCATCCTGCCAGCCCTGGTGCAGAGTGGGTGCTTTGTGCTGGGGGGGTGCCAGACTTCCAGCTGGGCACCATGGCGGTCCTGCCTCTCCTCATTGGAGACCCTGCCTACCCACTCCTCTCCTGGCTCATGCGCCCCTACACTGGCCAGCTAGACCCCTACCAGACCCACTTCAGACCCCACTTCAACAGGTGCCTGGGCCACACATGCACCTGGTGGAGTGAGCCTCAAGGGCTGTCAATGCATCCTCACTGCCACCTTGAGTTCACTGAGGACATCTCCTGGATCACTGTCGCAGCCTGCAAGCTGCATAACATCTGTGAAGCCTGGGGGGAGTTGTTTCCTGAGGCCCGGGCAGAAGAGGCGCAGTGGTCAGAAGATGCCTAGCTGTGGGAGTACCAGCTGCAGTGGCAGCAACAGTGGTGGGCCCCCCTGCTGAGGTCCCAGGAGTGCTGCACACCTGTCACTGGGAGCTAGGGCACTGGGTGTGAGAGGTGCTGGCTGACCATCTCTTCCTGCACTCCCCACTGTAGCTTACTTGGACAGCACTGCCCACCCCCAGCACCATGCTTGCTCCAGACAGTTCTCAGAAAAGCACTCGATTGCCCTCACAATAAACAGACCCCACCTTCCCCCCCTCCGCAACAACAGAGCCCCTTCACCAGTTCCCCCACCCGCTATGCAAACTATTTACAATGTGGTTTGTGTGTGTGCCCTCCTGGGGTGGAGGGCCATGGGGTGGGAGTACTTAGGGAGCGGAACCTAGGGATAAGCAACCAGCACCCTGGCCTCTGACCATTCCCCCACAGGTGCATGGGTACACATGCCATGGTGAGGCCAGCAGGCTCACCCAGGGGCGATGGCAGCCACTAGTGCCTTATCTTGGGTGGCTCCTCCTCCAGCAGCCAGTGGACAGGGCCATAAAGGCTGGTGCATGATCCTGGCCCCACTGCAGGCAGCTCCACCTCCATACCTTCATGGAGCCAGGGTGAGTGGCGGGACTGGGTCCAGGTAGCGGGGTGCTGGATGGCAGGAGACCTGGGGTGGGGGCTGGGACAGGGGCTCCTGGCTGGCAGAGGTGGTGCTGAACCTCCACCTACACCCACAATGGGGCCTGCTGTTGGGTGGTGGGCAGCTACCAGGGGCCAGGTAGGGCTAGGGTCAGTGGCAGGGCAGCAGGCAGCACAAAGGCTATTGCCAGGGCCAGAGTGGTGTCTTGCACTCGGTGGTCATCCTCCATGGCCTGCACTGCCCTTGCCAGTACTGCACCCTGCTCCTACAGGGCCTCCATGTGCTCCTGCTCCAAGGCCAAGGGCTCCTTGAACTCTTGGTCCACCCAGTCCTGTGCCTCTTCATGTTGGTCCTGCACCTTCTCGCACCAGTCCCACACATCCTCATGGGCCATGTCCTCTGCCCACCACCTGTCCTACCAGGCAACATCCTCCATCTACCACATCCACATCCCCACTCACCCCTCAGGGGCTGTTGGGCCACTAGGTGCTGGCTGCAGGCAGCCTGCCTCTCCGCCCTGTTTCCAGACTGCGACAGGCCTGCCTTTCCTGGCAGCACCGGCTACCATGACTTCAGACCCCACTGTCCCCATTTCTCCTGCAGGCCTGTTGGTCTCCTGTGCTGCCCCCAAGCCCACGGCACCTGGGCTTGGGAGGTACGGGGCTCCCAGATGACTGGGATGTGGAGCTGTCCACACCCCCACCCTTTCCACAGGGGGCCTCCTCAGGGTGGCACTGGGGACCAGTCCCCCCTCCTCACTGGTGCTGCACCCTGAGCATGCCCCTGTTGCTCATGTCCCAGGCACTGCATGACAAGCTGTTTGCTTGGACCTAAGTGTGCCTGACCCACTGTGCCCAGCTGCTGCTGATTGCTATGGTGCCCTGGATGCACGTGCACACCTGACATGACACCTTGAGCTTCATTAGTGCAGGGGGCAAATGCAGCCTGTCCCGCAACCTCTTCCTGGGGGGCTACTTGTGGCTGTGCTACACATTTCTGCCCCACACAGCTGGGGATATTGCTTCCAGCATCAACTTGTTGCTTGTCCTGTGAGAGGCCTGTGCCTGCCTAGCTGAGGAGCATCAGCTGCTCAGTAAACTTTTACATGTCTCCTGCCTCCCTATTTGCTGTGGGGGTGGAACCTGGGGGCCATGAGAACATAGCCAGGTTGGACAGAGAGCAGGGGTCAGGGCTGTAAGGGCCCTCCCCACAGTGTGGGGCTTACCATGTGGGCAGGGTTGGCATGCCCAGTGGCTCTAGTCAGTCCTGGCTGGCAGCAATGATGCGTGGCTCCTGACGGACACATCAGGCAGTGGGACATGGAGTGCAGATGCCCAGCTGGGATCCCCCAGGGAGGAGCTGGTGCTGCTAGCAGCTAGCCATGACATGGATGATTGCATCTTGTGACTGGGGCCGAAGCTGTAGAACTGTTGGGGCAGCCACTGGCCCAGGCTCCCCGAGCTGCTGGTAAAGACTGGGGGTGGGGAGTTTGGCAGGACAGGCTGCTGGCACCCCAAGGGGCCCTCCCCTGGTGGCACATCACCACAGGTGTCAGGCTGGAATGGGGGCTTGGGCAGGCTGCCCGTGCTGTTCTACATAGCTATGGCATGGGTCCTAGGGTGCAAGGATGGCATCCAGCTGCCACATAAAGAGCATGGACTTGTGGGCACTCCCCTACTGATGATTGTGGTTGGTGATGGTGACCCACTATGCTCACAAGGCCTTGACCTTTATGCGGCACTGCTGTGCCGACCAGTTATGCCCATGTTCCTGCATCTGGCCTGACAGCCCCTCATTAACATGGGTGTTGGAATGCCCACCCTGTGCAAACTGCTGCTGCACCTCCATCTCGCCCCACAGTGCCATGCAGACAGTAGTCTCCTGTGACCAGCTGGGGCCCTGGGTAGCAGCAAATGGCATCGGTCAGGGGCTCTCACGCTGGCTTTCTGGCCCTCTTCATGGCTGTCACTGTGCTTCTGGGCAGCTGCCTGCAGTGCCCAGTGCAGTGGCACAGGTTGGGAGTAGGAGCCACACAGTGAGGTGATGCCCTGCAGCACCTGCAGGGTCTGGGCAGGCTGCTGGGGTTTGTCTATGGGCAGCTGGCGCTGGCCCCAGTAGCCAGGAGCTGGCTGCAGATGGGCCTTGGTGCTGGCAGATGTAGCAGCAGCCTGCAGAGCTGGATGGCATGGCACGGCAGCTGTGCAGCATTGTGGTGCCAGGCAGTGGCACCGGGGTACAGGCAGGCTGGCACAGGTAGCCCATGGCCTGTGCAGTGGGGGCAGAGACCAAGACTCCCCCCAAGCTCCTTGCTGTTCTGCCCCAGGGCTTAATATGCCTGCAAGCTTTTAAAGGGCCTGTGGTTGAGGCTGCCATAGAGGCATCACAGCCCTGGGACAGGAGAGGGTCCCAGCCCCAGAGCCCTGGGGCTAAGCTCAGGCTGGCCCCCTAGTGGTAGGGCTGACCAGGAGCAAATCTGCTCCCAGTTGGCATCTACATGTGCATTATTGTGCAGTAACTGCTCGTAAATAAATTTGCTTCTTGCATTTGCAGGTACCAAATTTACTCATGAGCAGCGAAGTTTACTATTCGCAGATTAATGATAGGCAAACTAGGCACATGCCTAGGGGCCTGAGCTGCAGAGGGGCCTGGTCCTTCCCTCTGCGGCGGTGGTGGGAATGACTCTATCTGTCTCCTTTCCCTTCCTTTCCCCTCCCCTCCGCTGGCCTCGCTGCCACCCTGGCTGCTTCCTAGCACAGCTCCGAGCCCTGCCTTTTGCAGGCGGCAGTGCCAGAGTGGGGCGTGGGGTCTTGACTGGCCTAGAGACCATGAGTTTATTTGCCTAGGGCCCACTAAAGGGTTAATTTGGCCCTGATTGTACGGTAAGCATGTGCACATGTAGACGTGCACACTTACTGTGCAGTAAACTACGCACCTAGTGCAGTAAACTTATGTAGCTGCACCTAGTGTGAGCGAAAGTATGTGATTCAAGAATAAAAAGAAAACCTAGATCCCTGCAGCAGCAGCCACATTTTTCTTTTTACTTTTATAACAACTCAATGTAATGTATGGAATGTATTTTAAGAACTTTCTGCTGACATTTTCTTGATTAGATAATTTGGGTATGTACTTTTGTATTATAAATCGGTATGAGATATATTTCTCAGGTATTTAATTGGTTGTGCATCATCATTTTCATTCTCTAATATTCTTATAGCATTTCTCCATTCCCTTGCCTATATTGTTAAATGTCATGTATATTGCAAGAATCCTGACTGGCCTAAAGAAATATTTCCATCTTGAAAGTTTTTGTTCAGCCACAGACCAACACCATTGTCTCAACACCACTATATGAGGTGTGGTATCTGTATGTGGTGTATGTAGCCATCATCCTGGTTTTTGTGCACTGCATGTTTAAATATAAAGTCCTCATTTTCATCTGCCAAGAGATAGGTCAGTAAGGTCACTCAGCATGAAGAATCTTGTAGGGTGAGTCTGTGTTGTGTCATAGGAATTCTGCATATGTTCCATCTTTGCTTGCTGGGCAGTTTTGGGGGTTTTTTTGGTGTAGCATAAACCATCCGAACTGAAAATACATGTTTTACAGTGTGTGCATAGAAAAGACAATAGGCCTAATTTTCATTTGTAGTCAGGCCTTTTTCAATGCTTCACCACTGTACAGGGGCCTTTCTAGTGTATCTATTTTATAGATCCCTTATTCTACCTGACCTGTGTAAAGGACGTTTAGCATGAGGACAAAACCCAAAATGTATAATGTGGGTTTGTTCTAAATATTATAGTAGTGCTTAGAGGCCCTGACTGGAGGTTTGTTATCTTTATGTGCTCTATAGATACAACTTACATTGCACACAATCATTTTATGCTTTGGAAGAAACCTTTGGCTTCTTTTCCTCTGAGTATACCAGGAAATCACTATTAGCTGTGTAACACATACTCCTCTTATTATTATGTAATACGTGTATTCCAATAGAGTCTAGGACTTGGGGTTACAAACCAGGGTCCTATTGTTCTGGGTGCTGTATGTTGACGCAGCACAAAGTTGGTCCCTTGCCAAAGCATTTGCATAGTAAGTATAAGGTAAGAGGTACTAGATACACTGAGGAAAAGGAATGCAAGAGATGATCGTGGCCAGTACAGTTGTCATTTGTCTGAGCATACCAGCAGCTTAATTATTGTTCAGATCTTTGTAAGCAATGCAAAAATGACAGTTTTAAGGAGCAACCTGGTTTATGAGAAGGTTTATGAGGTAGCTTTAAAGGAGTTATGGGAAGCTCCTTCCACATGCGAAGGTGGGAATGAAGAAAGTTACTTATTTGAAAATGCAACAGGTGGCAGTAAGCACTGGCACTGTGGACTGATGGGAGTTGGGAGTCAACACCTGATAGTGAAGAAGAGATGGGGTGTTGAATCCTAAAAGTTGAGGCAAAATTTAATGTTTGATGCAGTAGAGAAGGCTGAGCTAGCCTAAAGTGATACATAGAGGTGATGCATAGAAGTTGGTGCAGTAGTCAAAGTGATAGGCTAGGAAAATGATCCCTTCTGAATGGGTGTGAATTGGGAAAAATTGCATTTGTGAAGGCCAAAGAAAAGGGCATTGCACTAAAAGCAATGTCATATGGTGAAGAGCCTGGATGAGAGCTATTGATTCCTGCTTCTTCTTTCCTATTTCCAATAATTCCTGTTTCTTCACCAGCCTTAAATGTCTGGCAAACATCACCAAACAGAGCCAGAGAGTTCATCCAGAATCCCTCTGTCACCCCCTCCCTCAGCCTGTTGCATATGATTACTGTGGCTCAGCTTTTCATAAGGTGGAGTTGGACCAGGTTGCCCTGTGCCTCATCTGCATATAAATTTTTGGAGGATCCCAGGACTCATAACAAACAGTACTGTAGCAAGGATTTTGGCATCTGGGGCAAGCCCACAGCAGCAGCCCACCCTGGCCCCGCACACAGATCTGGGGGGCACATGTTCCCCCCCATGCTTGCCTGGGAATGCACACAGCAGCGGGAGCCACCCTCCCCCCATACCCACACCATCCCCCCAATGAGCCACTTGCAGTTCTGTCCCACACCCGGCCCAGGCTGAGCAGTGCCTGTTGGCACCCTTTGTTTTAGTGCTCAGGGCGGTCACCCCACTCATCTCCCACTTGCTACGGTACTGATGACAAAAACATCCAATTCCAGTCGTGAGTGAGGGGCTAATTAGCACATGGATCGTTTGTGTGGGGGGTATCTGAAATACGTACACATACTGAGCATTGCTGAGCTATGGAGTCACCATGGCTTGAAATGCTGTTGACTCTGGTGGGGCCCAGTCCAGTAAACTATATGGTAAGTAATGATTTTTTTTTTGGTTTTGATCCAATATTGTGCATTGCTTCTCAGCCTCTTGTAGGCTAAGATCTAGTGGAGGCATTCAAATCCTAAAACCTCTGGGCTTGGGCTTGCATGTAGGATGCCTGCCAATAGATTTGGGATTATCTGAAGTCCCAAGGTGAGAGCCTGGGATGCAGGATGCAGTTGTAGTGCTATACATGGTGTTTGAAATGATTGAGTTCTGCCTGGTTAATTGATATGGTTTTTGGAACAACTGAGTTCTGCTCAGTCGATATGATTTGGAACTGATTTGGCTGATTTGACCTGGAATATAAAATACAGGCAACCCTCACTTAACATTGTTTCACTTAGCGCTATTTCACTATAACGCTTATTTTAAATTGATACCTGATTACACTTAGCGCTCAGCGAGTTTCATTATAATGCTCGCGGTCACCATCTTGGGTCATTAAAAACAATTGTGGTCATCATCTTGGGTCATCAAATACTTTCAGTTTCGCTTAACGCTCATTTCGCTTAACACTCAGTTTTCCAGGAACCAATGAAAAGCGCTAAGCAGGGGTTGCCTGTATATAAAAAAAAAAAAGAAAAAAAAGCATAGTTTATCCTACACATAGTTTATACTACTATGGTCTTTTGGCTAGGAGAAAATGAGACTAAGGAGCATCTAAATCCTAGGGTCTCTGGGTCTTGGGCTTGCATGTATGATACCTGCCACAGATTTGGGGAGTATCTGAAGCCCCAGACTGATTGGTCTGGGAAGAAGGACCCCTGTCCAGTGGTAGACACACACAGACTTCAACAATTGAGTTCTGCTCAGTCAAAATTTGGAACTTCTCAAAATTTGGAATTTGGAACTGATTTGGTCCTTGAAACAAAATCTTTTATATATATATATATATATATATATATATATATATATACAGAGAGAGAGAGAGAGTGTGCTATATCTATATCGATATATCTATATCTATCTATATATCTACAGATATAAATACAAAAGTGTTTATATAGCTATGTAGGTATAAAGGTGCTGCTCAAAAGTGTATTTATGGAGTACCTGTGCTAAAATTTGCAGGAGTTTCAAAAGAAGGTAAAATGTATAAATTCTGGATGAACTAAGTATATGTATACCTGCAATAATTTACCTATATCCAAATTACTACAGGTATGTTTATTTCAAGGTCAGTGTTTTCAAATTTACCCCTTACTTCCATGTGCTCAGGGAGAGAAGATCTGATAGTAAGGATGAGGGAAAGGGCTGCAGGGGGAAGATGGGGGTGGGGGGGCGCGCAAAGGGCTAGGGGGGTACCTGATCCCCCCAGATTTATTTTCCACACTGTAGCAGTGGAAGGGGGTCAAATTCATGACATACCTTCAATAATTTGATTCTATACCTAGAAAATTATAATGAATTTATACATTTTCCATATATAGAATCTAATAATTAGGCGGTATCTTATATTTAGGGTCACCTTATATTTGAGTAAATACAGTATTATTGTTTATCACCCACTATGAAGCAGCCCCAGATGGAGGTCCATGTGCTATAGTACTAAATGACAGTGCCACAGTGAATTCACAATCTAAATTTGTGCTGGATTTGCAAGTGATAGTATTTTATACTCACCTCTTGTTCTCTTTCCATGTTGTTCTGCTGGAAAATTATTCATTTTCATAGAGATCACGCTTTAAAACATAATATTCAGGGCAGTGGCAAAAGCCCTCCTAACTTCAGAAGGTGCAACACTGGATGTTATCTCAATGGAGGCCTAAGTTGTCAAAGGTAACAAAAGCCCATTTAAGCCCATGACAGAAATATGTTTATAAAATATAGCATAGATGAAACACAGGTTAAAGCTAGAAAGGCTGAGTTAATCTAGATAAAATGTTCTACCGATACCACCCACAGACTGTGTTTTAAGATCATGTCTGGAAAATAAGAAGAGTGTGGGCTTGGAAATGACTGTGCCAGCTATTAGGTCTAATGGGTGAATGGAAAACAAGAGGATGGGTTATTTCACCCATCACTCCCTTTTTGGGTCCTTTACCAAAAATAAATAAATAAAATAAAAGAACTTCAGGGATAGGACCATAGTGCCAGGGAAAAAAGAAGAGAGAGCTTTACCACCACGTTTGCCAACCTGGGTTTACTGTGACATCAGTACACCTTTATTGTCCTCATTCTGAAAGGTAGCCTGACTTGAGAAAGTAGTACCCAGATATCACCTTTTCCACTAGCCTTTGTTTTACTAAGGTTCTTAACAACTGATATTACATACTTTGTTCACTCCTGTTGGCTCCACCTTGCGTATCTTTTTCTTTCCCTATCTTATTTCTTCCCTTTTGTCTCTCCCTCTCTTTCTCTCTCTGCCTTCTGTTCAGCAAGGCTAAGTACAGACAGCCAAGAAGCCTGAGGCTGAATTGATTCAATGTAGGTAGCTTCCTTTAAGCTGTGTAGGTTAAACTGATAACCAATCAAACTGACATTCAGTTTTCAGTTGGGAAAGGCAAGGGGAGGCCTGCATTTGGCTAGGCCAATAGGCAAGGGGCACATCTCCCAGCCTACTGGCCATTGCCAGCCCAGCCAAGTGTCCCCAAACCCCTGCTGTCTCCCCACAGGAGGTGAAGAAGACCCCTGTACGGGTTCTGGCTAGGGTGGCCATCATAGAGGACATTCTGGTTTTCTGCTACTCTGTCCTCTATTGATATGAAACCCAGTGCCTTTATGTCCTCTATTTTTCTCTTCAAGGCATCCAGTTTCATATCAATAGAGGACAACCGGACTGTCCTCTATGATGGCCACCTTAGTACTGGCCTGCCTTGGGGGAGCCTACCCCTCAGGTTTCCTCCAGCCTGGGTTCCCCAATCCAGGCAGCCCTGGGGAGCTGAGGGCAATTCCCCCCTCCTCTTTCCCATGCTCAAAGAGGGAGGGAGAAGACATCCTCCAGGCCGGGTGCCTGCCCATGCAGCCCAGCATGGGGGCACCACCTTGGGGGGCTTCCCCCCCACCCGAAGCAGCCCCCCAACCCCAGGCAGTCCCAGAGAGCTGAGGGGAATTTATCCCTTCCCAAACCCCTTGCCTTAGGTGCTGCAAGTCTCAGGGATAGCCCAGGGAGCACAGGAAATTCTCCTGCTCCTTCATAGCTGGTTATGCCTTACCTGCTGTGAGTTTGAGGCAAAACTAATGCAAGGGAGAAGAGGAATAACCTGGCCTAAATTTATCATCAAGCCCTAAACCAGGGCTTAGCAACCTTTTCCAACCACAGGCCAGAGCTTGCAACCTGAACCCCCTACCATGGGAAATCTCTGGCCCAACTCCTTTGCAGGAGCTTACCCTAGGAACAGATACTTGGCCCTTCTGCACCCAGAGTAAGCATGCGCACAAGAAAGCAGCAGGGAGAGCTGCAGAAGAGAGTACTTCAAAGGGGACAGGCAGCCTGGTGAAGCTTCATGCTGCTCAAAAATCCATGCCACCATGGGCCAGATCAGATCTTCCTGTGCCAAATCTGACCTCTTCCCAGGTTGCTGACCATTGTCCTAAGCTCTATTTAATTTGTCGGTGTTGCAGGGTCACAGATATGTGTTTAAGCCTTTGGTTCTCTGAGTCCATTCATTCCATCATAATTATCACAAAGCATCCCAACAACTTACCCTTTTTTGTTGACATTTGGTATGAGCTGTATCTTAGTTTTTGCTTCAAAGCTGAAAACATAATTTCACTCTTATAATGGCATCACCTATCTTTACCCAAACAAACCATTCAAATAGTCTACTTCTGCATCATTTACCCTTTCTTCAGCTCTCATTTTCAAAAAGCACAAGACCTTGATGACATCACAAAATGGAAAAGAATCTACCCAGTTACATAAAAAGCACCTCTGCAGACTGTCACTAGCATGAGTGATACTTCTACAGAGAAATATTATACAGGCAAGGTTTCGTCTTATACTGGTAATACAAAATTAGGACTCCGCTCTTGCTGTACATCTAGTTCCCTTCAGTCTGGTCAGTGTCAACTCTACTGCCAAGGCTGAATTTCTATTTTATGTAAAATACCTATCAGAGTCAAAGGATACTTTGTTTGAATATGGACTGTAGGAACAGACCTTTAAAACTAGTATTAGGAGTGAAGAGGAACAGGATCAAATTTGCAAAATGAAACTTGCAGGGATGTGGAATGTTGTTAGTGCAAATGAAACAGAATCAAATATTTCAAACCCAGATTGGAATGAATAAAAAACTAGCGACATCTTTCACTGTGGACCAGAGGGTGAGAAAGGGTTTGGGAAGTTCCGCCAAAACCAGCTTTTCTAAGGCTTGGTTAAACCAAAACTTGAATTTCCCCACCCACTCATCCAACACCTGATATTCAAAAGTACTCATAGAAAACAGAAAGTATACAGAAGACTTTAGTTTCAGCTGAATTTTTATCCTTATTTATAGGAGCAAGAATAAATTGCCAAAGTTCATCTCAGTGGTTCTTTCAGGAATTGGGAATGTCTTCTGAAAAGTGCAACATAACAGGAAATACAGTTCTCACAAGGCTGCCTTTTTCAAAAGGTTAGTCAATGAGGGCTGCTTGTACTCAAAAATTGTCTGCAAAAAAAATACACAGATTTAAAAGAATAGATAAGGTGAAATGTTCAGGGAACTATCACACACAAAACATTACTCAAGTAGCTTACGCAGGGAAAAGTGCTATAGTTTTAGTATATACTAGTTTACTTGTGTCTTATTATGATTATTTCTAGTGCAATGAGATGTAGGAGCCCAAATGGGAGTGTGCATTCTGGGTATGTACTAAAGGATGTTCCTGGTTCTAAGGATCTTAAAACATACATAATCAGACAAAGGGTGGTAGAAGGGAAATAATATTGCTTCTGTTTGACAGATGAGATCTGAGGCACAGAAAGATTGCATGAGATTATAGGTCACAGAGAGAGAAATTTAACAAAAGAGATGTCTACATTGTAGACTGCAGCATATGTGTATAGTACTCAAACTAGCTTTAAGTGAGTTAGTATGCTTCTCCATAAGGTAACTTACACATTGAGCTCTACATTACTGCGGCTAGACTGCATCCACTACCCAAGCTAGCTTGTTTAAGGATCACTCAGGCATTTCTGTATGGTGCTCTAAAGTGTAGATGTATCCAAAGGCATGAATGAAGCCAAAATCTCTTGAAAAACAGGTCCAGTGCCTTAACCACAAAAATGTGCTTCTTTCATTAAAAAGCAGGATAATAAGATCAGGGAATTCACTTGTATATTCTACACAGACCAAAATATTTTCAAAATTAACTTGGAGGGTCAGTTGCTTTAGCAGTTGGCAAGAGAAAGGCATGTCAGGCAATGGAAAGTAGAAACTGTATCATTCTGTAGAATATATGGGCACTTGTACATGTGTCAGGGGTTTAGTCCTTAGGTTTGTATTCTATGTCCCTAAATTGAAATGGTGGGTTTCAATTAAAAACCCACCATTTCAATTTAGGGGTTTCCATCACTGTTATGTCCATTACTTTTTTTTTGGTTGAGCCTGCCCACAGCTGGGGAGTGAGCTGCCGGTCGGCCGATCAGGTCCTGAGCTGCAGGGGGCCCCAGTCCTTCTCTTGGCAGCAGCAGTGCCCCCTGGGGCTGCGGGGACAGGTTGCTAGTGGGTTGCAGCTCAGAGGCAGCACCTGGCCTGAACCAACTCTTCCTTGACCCTGAGCTGGGGCAGAACCCAGCCTCACAGCAACCCACCCGAATGACCCCAGGGGGCACCACTGCTGCCACGGAGGAAAAGACTGGGGTTCCCCACAGCTCAGGAGCTGCTTGGCCTGCTGGCAGCTCACCCCTTGGCAACAGGAGAGGCAGGGAGGCTCTGCCGGAAAAAGAAAAGGATCAAGACCCTTGCCACTTCTGCCTTCAGCAGGTGCCTGCTAAAGGCAGAAGCAGTGAAGGGCCCAATCTTTTTTTTCTGTGGAGCCTGCCCATCTCTCCCATGACCAGGGAGGTGAGCTAATAGATGCAATGCATTGTTGCAAACTAAACTACATCAGATGTACTTTAGTTTGCAACGATACAAACTCATTTAAAGCCCCCCAAACTCCTGCATATGTACAGTGTGACACCATTAAGCCACACAAAGTGACATTTTCATCATGTGTGCATGGTAATGGTATCATGTATACAAGTGCCCTATTAGACTAACATCAAGGGACCCAGAATAATCACTGAGTAGAGATGAGTAAATTGTAGAGATGGTCCCAAGTTTTAACATTGTAGCTTTGGTGTAATTTGACTTGGAATAGAAATCTAGCTCTGTGACCTGAGGAAGTGCTGGGTCTTGGAAATTTTTTATAAGAAGAAGCTGTAAACAAACAAACTAGGCAAACATAATCAAAAATGTTGTTTCATTAATTCTGTAGTCATTAGAATTAAATGTATAGCTCCCTTGCAGATTCATAAAAGAAAATCTAGCCCTCCTGAGCATCTTGACAGTGCTTCTAGTACTTCACTGAAAGTTATTTCCACATCTAAGTTAAGGTTTCTACACCCGAATTAATGTTTTTAGCTACAGTTAAAAATAGTCTTCAGGGCAGTGAAGCAGGAGCTACATTACCAGGACCAGCTAACAGTAAAATTGTAGAAGAAAGGATAGCTTGATAAGCAGAACATCAAGGTTATTAAAAAGAAGGTCATTAACATCTGTGGAATGAAGAGTTTCAAAAGAGTCAGGTAGATTGCAATGAGACACAAAGTCAATTGGCCCCTTCACTGCTGCCTGAATAGAAATGCTGCTGCTTCTCCCAGGCAGTTGGTTTTAAACTTTGGTGGACTAGGAATCGAAGGAGGATGCAAATGCATCACTGCACCCTCCCTGGATTCATCATTGGCTCAGGGTTAAGGCAGATCTGTGAGTGATTGACAAAGACATAGCAGCTGAAGCTGTTTTCAAATGATAACTTGCTCCATGATAAAGTGTAGAGATAGAACATGTAGTCAAGGACAAAGGTCAATGGGACTTCACTGAGAAAACATGATGATCCAAAGGAATGAGAGAGAGATAGGGTGGAGTTCCAAGAGCTAGGGGAGGATAAAATTTCAACAAGAAGTGTGGTGAAGCAATCAGTTGTGTTAGTCTGAAGTCAGGCAATAGGCAGGGCAGGATGGCACCTTAGAGTATAATTCATTCAGAAAAGCATAAGCTTTTGTAGGCAACAGCCTACTTCAGAGTATGGCTATTGGTATCAAATTCAGTTGAGCAGTAAGAGTAGTATATCATATCAATCTTAACATTTGGTAAAGAGGATGTTGAAACTTTGATGAGGACTAACACCTATGAGATTTATGGATGGCGGAAATGAATGAGCCCTGATGAGGTTTTATTTAAGATGTTTGTATAGAAAACTAATTCTTACATCATTCCTTCACGGATGTTCACCTGTTTCTGTGACCTAACTTGGTTTTCCACTTCTGCATATGTATTTGGGTTTAGAATGTCTGAAATTTGCAATTCACTGAGTAACAATTAAAAATGAGAATTTTTTAAATGTTTTTTTAAAACTTAGCCACAAACATATTTTGACAGAGGCATTCTGTAATGTTCTGTTGGGGGGATGGCTTCAGGTTTAAAAATACAGGGTAGGATTTCCAGAAGTGTTCAGCCCTCCCTTTGTTCCCATTAAAGTCAGTAGGCCTTTTACCATTTATATCAGTGAAAGCAGAGCCTAGGCCAACACTTGGCGGCTTTGAAAATCCCACCCCTAGACGATAAATGAAACTGCTCAAGATATTAACTGTAATGGAAAAAGTGCACAATCAATTAATAACATATAGATTGAGGGTTACATATCACAGTCTAGAAATGTCGTGTTCTCATAATAGGTGCCAGACCAACACAGCCTTTTCACACGCATACTGCTCATTTGATGACTCCTATGCAAGACTGGCAGAACTCTGCTGTCAGCAGTAAAGAGTCACCTTATTCTTTAACAATACTGCAGTGAAGCCCAAAAGGCTGAGACGATACTTCGAGTACCACGAAAAAGGAGTGCAGCTAGTTTATGGTTAAATTCATGAAACTGCTAAAGAAAGGTTATAAGACAGAGGTGCTGAGTATGTGGGGCCCTGAGGGCCCTGGTCCCCCTCAGAAACAGGGCTGTCACCTGAAACGTGTAAAACTTTCCACATCCATCATCTTAGCCACCCCCCGGTAAAAATAAAAGTTGGTGCCTATGTTACAAGATGAGCTGAATGGCTTCAGTGCCTTGGGAGATAGTCGGTATTCAAGGCCTAGCTTTGTTTTCAAGCAATTTAGTTCTGTTGACTTCTGCCATTCATATCTGCCACCATTTTTCCTTTTGCGTTTTTGTTTGAAGTAGCAATTTTCTTCCTGGTTAACCACCAAATTGATATTATGACAGCACGTTGCCTAATTCTTCACTCTGAGAGAGACATTCAAGGGTAAGAGGACTCCCTGGTTTCTTAAAGTGTAGGTGTACTCTGAGAAGCCATCATAGAATTATGACACTTTCTTAGAAGCTGTGTTCATGCATGTTGTTAGAGTTGTCTGCTGGCTTCAGTCTCCAGACTAAGTGTTCCCTGTGTTTTATTCCTGTTTATCCTGAGAAGGGTTAAAAAGCCTTTGTAGAAGCAGCTTAAGGAGAATTTCTGGATTTATACTGTGCTGTCATCAACACTCCTGCCAGTTACACTTTATTGCATAGGCATAATTTAGCCTTATTGACCCTTTATTGCTGGTGAGGATGTATAAGAAGGAACAAATCCATCTTGAGTCCTAGAGCGCAGGATGAAGTTCTGTCACTGACATTTTTAAAAAAAACACCATTATATCTGGAACTTGATCACATTTGTTAGGGAAGCCACTGAAAAATTTAAAACCCCATTGCCATTGGTAGAATCACATTTCAGAACAGAACTGTGCATTAAATACTAAATCTTACTTAATTCTAAAGCCTAACACTATCCCAAATGAGCCCACAGTGGAATAGTTATTAATGTATTTAAAATAGGGGTTGGGAACCTTTAGGAACAGTGGGCCAAGATAATACTGCTCACTCTGTGGCAGGTTGGTGCTTCCAATTCAGCTGCCACCAGCTGCCAGCGCATATCTAAATCCCATTTTTCTTGCAGAAGCTCTCTTGCTGCCAAATTGCTGCTGTTATCTGGGATTCACAGACCAGATAAAATTGCTCTGCAGGCTATATCTTGTTGGAGGGCCACAGATTATTGAATCTAAAAAATCTTATTTTTGTACAGTGGGGCTGTGAATGAGATATACCTGGAAATAATTCTCAAGGCTCAAATCTTGTGTATTATTTAGGGTATTTGAAAGGAAAGCATTAGTAAGAAGAGTGTCTGAACTTTTTGGCATGGAAAATTTTTAAGTAAGTGGAAAAGGAGGCCCATTGTTCTTTTGGAGAATTATGATGAAAGCAAAGAAAATATGTTTTCACAGAAATTGTTGATAAAAATGAAAAAATAATGTGTACATGGAAAATTTTGATTTTTGTTGGAAAAAAAGTTGATGTTTCAATAAAAACTTTAAATTTTCCTTAAAAAACAGAGATCCTCTATTTTAAAAAAAATTAGGTGAAAAAACCAGTTTGTGGGTGAAGAAGCATTTTGGCAGAACATTTTCAACTTGACCTGTCAGTGAGACTCCACGTGCTGCCCCCTCCCTGTCTGCTGCAGTGGTACGTACAAATCTTCCTGGGAAAGGGGAATACAGAGGAAAGCCAGCACTGTATCACTGAAGACAGAAGGATCTGTGTATCCCCAGTTTTTTTATACAGCAGTTTGTAACTGATGCTTGTGTGGGGAACCAAAATAGTACTTATAATTTACCGTGGTGATGTACACCACTCTGTAGTTTGGTTTCTAGTAATAGAAAGGTGAAGGGGACGGCAGAAAGAATAATTGTGTATGGAGTACAGCAGAGGGATTGTGAGAATAGCAGTAAAGAGAAGAGCATGGGAAATAGAGATGAAGAGTGGGAGGATGGAGAAATGTGTATCAGAGAAAGGGGAAAGGGAGGGTAAAAGTTCTGGTAGATGCCCATGCCACCACATATAGAGAACCAGTATACTGATTGGCTATCAATTAAGCAATGATTCATAACTGAAAAAGGAATGAGAACACAGAAATCTACATTTCCGTCCCCATTCTAACAACCCTGAACCAAACCGGTAGGGGAAGCTGTCTTCTTCATTTTGAGTTTTATATTGTATATTTTTCAAAAGAGAATAGAGTTCTCAGGGAAGGTGCCAGACTGAAGTCCTCCACCTAGGTACAGTGTCATCTTGAACAAGTAGAGGAAATTCACATTTCCTGAATGCTACCTTGCCAAGGTATAGCCAACATTAGGGAAAAACTTGTAGGGGCGAGAGAATCAACTTTTTTGGATTGCCAGGCGCGGGCTTAATGTCCTTTCTGGTGATGGAGACATGCTGGAAAACATTCAGAGCTGGTGGGAGTGGCTGCAACTCCATTGATGTCAGTGTTGTTACACCAGTGTACCAAATCCAGCTGTTGTCCTTTGGTTTGTTTTTTTAAAACTTTTAAACTCTATTGAATTTTTAAAAATCATTTTGGAAAGAAAAGCCTGCTGAATTTACAGGAGAGAGAGAATTGCACTAAATGAAATTAATTCTTATCTCTTCAAACAAGATCTTGTTCTGAAAAATGTCAGGTTTTATTGCCCATCTCTCATGTTCTGAAATAATCTACAGTTGCAGAATGAAACACTGGGGAAATGCAGTAGTGACAGAAATGTTTCAGAAACTGTCTGGCCATACAGTAGAACTCCATCCACCCCAGCATATGGTCCTACCTCCTTCTGTAGTTGTCTTAAGGGCTTATCCCCACATGGCTGAGAGGGACCATAGCAAGAGAAGGGGTAAGGAGTCAGTGGCATGGTGGTTCTATATGACTTGTTTCCCTTGAACTCCTGCAGAACTTCTTATGTTCCAGGTGCCATTGGTCATTGGCATTTAGAGCAATGCTAAAAATGCTCACAGTATTGTTAGACCATAATGCTCACAGTATTGTGAGACCATAAATGTGGGATATCCACACATGTTGAAGACCAGACACGTCTCATGCCTAAACCACAGCACAGAAGTTGGGAATGGCAGAATCACAGAGGCAGGAGGCAAATACTTCAGATCTGCTGGTTTATCTCTTGTGGATCCCAGTGTCCACACACTAACTGTTCCCCCCGATCCATCTTTCCCCCACTGCAGGTTTCACTCGGGAGGAAGCAGTGTGGCTGGTAATGTGGGGATACCAACATTTGTTCCTCTCTTTACATAGTTCTGTAATGAGATGGCACCCAAGGGCCTTTGTGATGCCCCCCAAGTGGCTGCTTTGATCCTGCCTGGGTCCCGCTCCAGCCTCCAAGGGTCTCATCCTGCTTCCTCACTTGCCACATCTTGGTGTTAGAGATAGTAAGGGGAGGCTGCCTTCAAAGGCTGGTGAGCCCAGGATGCTCTCTCTCTGTCTTTCACTTAGGCCCAACTTAGCCTGTCTATGTTTTTTATTCCAACTCTTCCCCGTTGACACTCAGTCTTTTGGCCTTGGGACTTCTGACCCTGCTGACCCAAGTTGCCTTTAGAGCTAAATTCATGGAATGCCATCTCTAAAATTCATGCCCATGCTTCGCAGATGTAACTCTGTCCACAGTTTAATCCTTTTGTAGAGGCCTTAGCCCTCTTAGCTTTAGCCCCTCTACTCTGGCTGCAGGCTTGCAGCCCTGGCCCACTGATTCAGGCCCAGCTTTCTCAGCCTCAGCTCTCTTTTCTCTTTTTTCCTGCCAGTCATTTTCCAAGTCCACCCTATTGCAGTCAACCTAAAATGAACCAGGTTCTCCACACTGTAGCCATCTCACAGTTCCAGGATGTTTCCAACCTGTATGAAAGACTACCCAGGTGAACAACTGCATTGTTCTTCTCAAATCTTCCTAGCTCAGGTCTGTGAAGTCTGTGATACAAAACCTTTTAGCAAGTGGCTAATTCAGTATAATTTGAGGCATTCAGTAATACAGCAATTTCCTACAGTCACACAGAATTAATATATTTTACAAAAAAAATTCTCATCCTATCACAATATCCAACCTTTGCCTTGGCTGGATAAAATGTACGCATCCAAGGACAGAAGTGGGGTCAGACTGTTATCTCTGCTTCTGGCGTGTCTCATTCTGCTTCAGAGGGAGATAGCTTGTCATTTCTCTCAAAGATCAAATGAGGTCAGTTCACAGTGGTTTAATGACCTGGAACATTTTAAGCTGAGCTCTGTTTAAAATCTTGCCTCTTATAAATGTCACTTATCTTCAGTGTGACTGGAATTTGACTGTCCCTTTGCTCACTGTAATGAGTACCCCTATTTATGGTAAACTGGTAGTATAATTGTCAGTAGTAGGAAGACTTTTTTTAAGGACTGTTGCCACATTTCCCTATTCACATGCACAAAGCTAATATTCATAACAGACAAGGGTGTTTCATATTTACGACCTTGAAAATTAACTCGTACTCTACAAAGCATTCCACTGGTATGAAAATGCAATATGCTTTATGTTTAAAATAAAAGTCAAGCGTTCTAAAATTGTAAGGCAAATCATTGCAGTGAGATTACTATAAACTATAGTGCTCGGGAATATAATTATTATATACAAAATTACATTTTTAAAATGCTGATGCATCTTTAAAGTTGTTGGAGACTGCTCTTGGCTTTCAGTTTTGAAGCACTATCACTCAATTCTGCTTTTTGCTTCTTAATGTCAACTTGCTTTCAGCTGAGCTTGTGTTTCACAAAGTTTGAGAAACACACCTGTTCCAACAATTCAGAAAACATGGAGGAGCTCTGAAAATGGCTCGGTATTTATTATTTCATAACTGAAACTAAGACAGGTTTCTTTTGTATTTTAGCATGGTATGTGTAAAGCCACACAGGAAACCTACCTTCATTTCTATAGTGACTTATTCTGGAGTATTTGGTCAGATATTATCAACTATATTAAATAGTAAAATTACTCAAAGCTGGCACCATTCCTAACTAGGAACCCATCTCTGTGCAGTATGGCTTTACTCAGATATTAAAAAAGATTAAGATGCGTTTCATTTTCTGCCAGACAATGACAAATAAAGTAATCATCAAAGCAGGTGAAATAATAATAATAATGGAAAAAAGGATATTGTGAAATTTCCTGAAATGTCTGGTTTGTTTATTTACATTAAGATTAGGTCAAGTGATGCTTTTGTGACAATTGCTGTTCCTGAAATCAGTGGCAAAACACGCGTTGACTTCAATGAGAGGAGGAGCTGTCCCCAAGCAAAAGTAAAAAATATAAAGCCATAATCTGCTTTCATTTATATCAGGGGTGTCAAATATGGCCCCAAGCTGAGCTGTTTCCTCTGGCCTGTGGGGCTCCTGGTCGGTCTGTGAATTTGAGGATGGGGCCTGCCATAGAATTTGGAGCTCTGAAGCTTTATTAGGGATCACCTTCAGTGGCAAAGACAAGCAACAGCTGTGCAACATGATGCCACTTGCCTCACTGGCGCCACTCACTGCACCGCCACTTGTCTCACCACTGCCAGGTCCATATCAAACCCAGAAGGAACCCAGCAGCCTGGATCTGGCCTGGGGTGGCAAGGTAAGTTTGACATCCTTGATTTACATCAGTATAGGTCTTTCATATCTCCAAAGACTTCACTGAACTTAGGCCATATTTGCAAGTTCTAGCCCATAGGCACATGGTGGAGTTAAGACAAGAGAGAACTTGCTGACAGTGTTAGGACTGGATCTTCAGGTGGTGTAAATTAGAATATTTCTGTTGACTTCAGTGTAGCAACGCTGGGCACCTATACACGTGCAGTGAGACTGCTCTGACATGCTGTAATTACAGTGCATCGGAGCAGACTCAATTAATTGAGTCTGCTGAAATATGGTAATTACTGTGTTGCAGCAGACTCCAGTGTCATGTGTATCAGCATCCCCATGCTGAAAAATGGTGGCAAGGGTGCTTTAACTAAAGCTTATTGAATGAGCTTCAGTTAAAGCACCCCCACCATCATTTTTCAGCATGGGGATGCTGATACATGTGACACTCCAGAGCATGTGTATAAACAACCACTGATTTTTCACCATTTTCTCAGGGAAAGGCTTAGGGATCATTTTAAAAGCAACATGGCCATACTGGACAGACTGTATCTGATCTGAGCCGATCTGCAAAAGCAGTTAGTCCCATGCCTGGCTTGTGCTTGGATTGGGGATGTCTGGGAATGCTGGATACTGTAGGCACAAGTTAAGGAGTTTTGATCGAATGCCTGGTGATCACAGAAACTGAATGAATGAAAACACTTCATCCAGCTCCTTCATTGCTGCAGAATGGATGGAAAGGAATCTAAAAAAAAATTAAAAAGCAAACTATGTTGTGTTTTCTACTGTGGAATGGAATACAAAACAGCTAGGCAAGCATATCAAAACACAAATTTCAGCCAAGTCTTTCCAAGATGTTTAGAGGGGTAGAGGTTGCTGGCAAAGGTTATTTTAAATAGAAGCAAGGGTGAGAGAGATCTACCTACTTAGGTTAGTCTACAAGGTGCAAACCTACCCTGCCTTCTACTTAAAATAATCTTTATCTTCAACCTCTGCTCCTTTAAACTTTTGGGAAGACTTGCCTGAAATTTGCGTTTTGATATTTTGATATACTTGCCTACCTATATTTTGTGTTCCACTCCAGAGTAAATATTTACACACACACACACACACACACACACACCACAAGCTTTTGTGAGCTTCATCAGGTTATTTTAGCCACTGCATGACTTGGCATTTTGCTGAATGGCAGTAAATCAAATTGAATGGACTGCAGCTTAGCCTTAGTCATGAAAATAACATTTATCTCATCTGCATTTCTAAATGTTAAAAGAAGGAGCAAGGCACATAGAAAAGGACAGGATGATCCAGTACAATAATCTGCCCTGCTTAGAGCTTTCTCATCTTCCCCATGTGAGTTAGTGTCATATATTGGTATGTAGTGAGGTGAAATAAGCAATTTAAAGCTATGGGAATTGAGACTACTTTCCCTCTGGGTGTGGGATTGGGAATTAGACTCGTGAACACCTCAAGTTTCCCATATACAGGAAGTCTGGACAAAGGGTACAGCAGAAGAATATTCTGTTAAGTAGGGAATTTAACCATGAATCCCTGAACAAAGAGCATCCCTACTGAGCACCATGGGTCCAGAGTGATTATGGACCATATGAAACCAGGAGTGAAAAAAGAAAAAGAAGTTGAAGGCAATAACCCCAGTGAAAGAATGGTGAAGGCTACATAAGACTACTTTCCCGCCGTCTTCATTTTTGGTGGGACCCATTGTTTCAGGTGTGGAAGAAAGGGCTGTTTAAACCACCGCCGTGTTTCAAGAAACAGAATGCTCTTGAAATGTGGAGTAGGTTTAAACAGCCCTTCCTTCTGTACCTGAAACAATGGGTGCCACTGAAAATGAAGACAATGAGAAAGTAGCCTTATTTCTGACAGTAGCCAGTTTGGATGCACTCATAGGGCACGTTCCCAAGAGTGTGCACATACAGGAGCATGTGTTTCCCACGAGACAAATAGTGACATAGGAACTTGGATAGGGTAGGGGAGGCTGGGTCCTGGGGGCCTCCTGGGGCAGCAGCAGTGCCAAGCTGGCCACTCAGAACCTGGCCAGCAGCCAGGTTCCAGTTTCTGGGGGAACACGCAGCTGCCACATGCACCGCAAAGCTTTTACAGTGGCATTTTATTTTTTCACTTGGGATCTCCCAGTGTCAAAAAAACCCTGCCACACTGCAAATTAGCAGTGCAGTTCATGAATGCACGAGCCACATGCAGTTCGTGACATTTCATATGGCTTTGAGGCACTGCAAACTACGTGTACTAGGGCTGTGAGAAGCTTCAGTCACTGATTTGATTCAGCGGAGATTCGGCCTCATTTGGCAGCCGAATCTCTAAATCTGAATCTGAATTGAATCAGGAGATCCTTTAATTGCTCTGAATTGAATCAGAACACTCCAAATCGATTTTGAGAGATTCAGAAAGATTTGGAGATTAGGACATAGACACAGGTTTAAATGTTTTTTCTACATACCTCAAGGTACCAGGCAGTTCATGAATCCTGCAATGCTGGGGCGCATGGAGCATCCCACAGAAGTGCAGGGGGCTCTCCAGAGCACTCGGCAGCAGACCTGGAAGTGGACCTGGAAGTGAACCAGACCCACTTCTGGGTCTGCCAGGGAGCACAAAGGGGGCCCCCCCATGGCCCCCCGGCTCAGTGACTGGTGCCTCCTGGGTCTGGGGGTCCCCCTGTGGTTGATTGCTGAGCTGGGAGAGGCACAGTGGGGGGCCCCAGCATGCTCAGCGGCAGACCGGGAAGTGGACTGGAAGTACTTCCTGTCCATTTCTGGGTTCACCACCGAGCATGCAGGGGACCCCCCATGCTCCTGTGGGATGCTCCATCTGCCCCAATATCATAGCATTCATGAGCTGTGCTTGGTACCTTGAGGTATGTAGAAAAAGCATTTAAACCTGTGTCTATGGCTGAATCGCTGATTCTCCAAATCAGCATCGAATCTTCAGATTCGGATTTGGCTGAATCAAATCGGGGACAGTGATCCAAATCAATAAATCGAATCGCTGTCCCCGATTTGGGCCAAATCCAAATCTGAATTGCATATAGCCCATTTCACATACCCCTAATGTGTGCACTTATGGGGATGCACCCAGAAGACTAGTTATGACAACATATGGCAGGAACTTGAGGAATACTTCACAACACATAAGAGGAGAGGTTTTTAGCAGGGTACAAAAGGAAAGGGTTTAGGATTGACCTGAAGAATGAAGTATAAGTGATGAAAGTTTTGTGGCTAACTGAGCCCCTGAGAAAAGACCAGATTGTGCCTGGAATGCAGAACAAAAAATTTAGAGAGAGGCTATTGGGAAACCCAGAATTAACCCTTGATAAAGCTATTAGAAGTTGCCAAGTGATGGAAGTAACCCAGTCCAGAATGAAGCTTATGGAGGAGATATTGTGCTCATGCATGGTGGTCTTGATAAAGTGTCTAAAGCAGTGATTACCAGCACTGAGTTAGTGATCCTCAAATACCAACTTTGCTGGACTGGATATTGTGAGTGCCTATACATGACCACAGAGGCTACTCCAATGTGCTGTAATTACAAGTGCATCAGAACAGACTCAATTAATCAATGGAGTGTGGTAATAACTGTGCTCCAGCAGCCTCGTGCATCTCTTGTGTTAGTGTCCCCATGCTTCAAAATGGTGGCAGGGCACTTGAACTAAAGCTCATTGAACAAGCTTGAGTTCAAGCATCCCCACTACCATATTGAAGAGCAGGGACACTGTTACACAAAATGCTGTGGCGTTTAGAGTGGCTCCTGGAGCCACTCTAATTAAAGCACTGCTGCCGCCCACGCCTGGAGCACATGTAAAAGTGCCTGTGTGTGGATGCCTGACTCTCAAATCCCAAAACAAGTGCTCTACTCCCAGTTTAGTAATGGCCTAAGATCTCATGGTGGCCAGAGAAAACACTACAAGGACACATTAAAGGCATAATTCAAGACAACAGATGCTGACATAAATAGTTGGGAGGAGCTGGCTGCCAACTGACCCCAATGGGGCACAACCTCCACCAAGCAGCAGCCCATTTCAAGGTGGAGCATCTTGACCTCAAAACAGAGAAAAAAAGCAGAGGAAGAAAAAGGAGAGGAATCCCAACTTGCAACCTATTCTCCCCTGTGAAAAAAACCTGCAACTTCTGTGAACAGATCTGTGGCTCAGGGATTGGACTCTTAGGGCCTTGTTACACAGTAATTTTGGGCAGCTCCTGGAGCTCTTAACTCCTGGATTGTCCATACACGAACACCTTAAAGTGGTCTTAAGCACTCATTATGTGTCTCAAAGTTACGCCTATCCAGGGCAGGATTATCTTTGATCCGCATTACCCAGCTACTGTTCCATTAAGGTGAGGCCACTCCCCACAGATGTACCACCCAAGTCGAGGTCTTTCAGTATCCCAGGATCTCTTACACCCCTGCCCGTATAGCAGTATGTGACAGCCTGCTGCCCAACTCACCTGCCCACGGCAGCACAGCTGGCCTGAGCACACATGGGCAAACCAGCACTGTGCTGGGTGGAAGTGCACTCCACCTGTGATGTTCCAATGAATAGCAATAACACCCAAACAGAAAGGAGTGGAGTGTATAGGAAGAGGAGCCCCACAGAAGATGCACGTTTACTGTCACCCCTGGCCCGCAGAGAACAACTGGATCTCCTCTAGGCGAGTACAAGGTCATCTTTAGAACAGCATGTCGTAGCACGTGAAAGGGTCAGGTGTAATGTGGACCAGGGGTGCAGGACATACCCGTGATGCTGGGCAGCAGTGCTGGGTATGAATGAGCCTGTCACACAAGGATAGAAGTCTAGCCTGGTTCATCAACCCTCTAGCGCAGAAGTTTTCAACCTATGTCCTGTCCCTGTGGCAAGTCACAGCTGTGCAGGTGGGGGACAGTCAGAGAAGGTTTCTAGACTAACTGTGTGTCTGCTTCAAACTTCAAGTTAACAGTAACACTAATCATCATGTGTGCAGCTCACAGCATAAGGTGTAACAAGGCCCTCAAGTCATCTCAAGACCCATCAATGAGTCATGGTAGAAATCATCGTCAAATTGAGGGATTGCCAACGATGATGATGATACACCACTTTCACAGAAAATGAATGGATGAACACCTGGGAGCAAATGGGATATTTATTAATTTTAAGTTGCATACTAATGCACAAAGCAATGTGTTGCCAGAAACAGTGATATCAGCAGTAAAAATAAAGCCACAAGGAATGGAGGATGCCCAGGTAGAACTCAGAGTTCATAACGGTATGCATATCGCCACTCAAGGTGTATGTGAAGTAATCACATTGGTAAATAACAGAGTGGAAAAATTACAAATACTATCTAAGAAAACCACCTTATATAGTTTTTCAAAGCACAACATCAAAATTGTCCTGGGTAACTACACTGCTAAGATTGGAAAGAAAAATGTGTGGTCACCAACTATAGGAAGTGAGAGTCCTGATGATGTAACTAACAACAATGAAATAAAATTAAACAGCTTTGCCACATATAAGATGTGTTTGTGAAATGCACCATATTTCTTTACTCAGACATTCACAGACATTCATGGCTACCCAAAGAAGAGGTTACTGTCAACAGTACACTTATTCATTCAAGATATAAGAGAAGTATCTATGATATCAAAAGTCTAAGGGGAGATGATTCTGACTTGGACAAGTGTAACTTTTAAGAACAGTGGTAAAAGAGGGATTTGCTAGGAAATTAATAAAACAGGGGTGCTGTAGATGTAGCACAAAATCTTTGGGGAATACAAAATATAGACAGGTATGTCAGGTGGTAAATAGGAATGTTCGAGGCTTTAGATTGTGTGGAGATTACAGAGGGTGTTGCTACCAAAGGGGAGAACATTAGCAATGGGGTGCAGAGAACCACGGAAGAGACTCTAGGAATAACTTAAAATATAAATATTGTTCACTGAAGATGGAAAGAAATTGAGGATCAATGGCAAGGATACTATTGCTTCAGAATCAGAACCAGAATCAGGTGAGTAATGAGAAAGCCAAAAGATATGACGTGCCTTGTTGGAGAGGGTGAAGCCTTCTAGAAGTATTGCAAGGATCTCACAAGGGTTCTAATGTACGGAAGAAAGAATGTCAACTGTGGGCAAGTGCAATAAGAGACACAAATGGAAATCTTAAGTTGCAATGCATTTACAGAAGGATGGAAGGAATACTTTAATGTACTCCCTAATGAGGCTGATGCAAGTGAACAACAAACAGCCATTCTCCATCAGTTGAGTTCTTTGTGTGAAAAGCAAATTTTTAAGAAGTTCAAGAGACAATCAGCACTCTTTGGAACACCAAAGTACCAGGCATTATTCATGTCCCAGTTGAATTCTTGGGAGCATAAGTTAAATTAAAGATTTTACAAAATAATTGTATTGATTTGGAAGGAGGTGTTACATGACCAATTTGGAGAAAAAGTGGCAGAAAGTAAGAATTATTGGAGTATCTTCCTGCTCATTAATATATATATCTATATATATAGATATATATCTAGATACAGGTTTCCCTCAATTTATGCAGGTTCTTTATATGTGAATTTGCTCTTATGTGATGAGCATATTTAGACCCATAATTCGGTATATGCAAGGTAAATTTGCTCTTATGCAATCAGCATAGATGTGCCCCTCCCCCCCCAAAGCAGGTAAGTCTGTGGGGGGAGGGGAAAGGGCTGTGGCCCCACTCACCCCACCCCAGCTGCAGCAGCCCCAGAAGCAGGTGGCGCCAGCTGCCTACAGCCACTGGGCTGTACCATGCTCCTCCTTTACCCCTGTGCCTGGACTCACCCCAGCTCCTGGGCTGCACTGTGCCATGGTATAGGTAGCTGGCACTAGCCACTTCTAGGGAGACTGCAGCTGGGGTTGGGGAGAATGCCGCTCTGTTCCCTCTGCTTTGCTGCCTAGTGCAGGCCTGGAAGCAGCACTGCACCTCTCCCCTTGCCCCTTCCCTAGTCCCAGCCTCACTCCTTCCCTCCCTCCCTCCCTCACTGCAATGGGAACCTATCCCTATTTGTTACATTTTAAACTGGGTTCGCTTTATGTGAATTTGATTTATGTGCTGTTCTTTGGGAACGCATGTACCGCATAAATCGAGGGAAACCTGTATCTCTCTCTCTCCTATATATCTCTCTCTATATATATCTCTATATCTATATAGAGATATATATAGATATAGATATATATATAGGAGAGAGAGAGATATAGGTTTCCCTTGATTTATATATATATATACATATATACATATATATATGTATATATATATATATATATATATATATATATATTTCCTCAATATATATATGCTCCAGTTATTATTATTATTGGAGCATTTCCCTGCTCATTTTATATACATATAAAATAATCCAAGAGTCCAATAATTCTTACTTTCTGCCACCCTTATATATATCCTGTCTAATAAGAGAGAGTAGGAAAATATCTGTGTGGAATCCAAAAAAAGAACAATGATGGATCAAATATTTTCAGTTTGTCAGACACTAAAGAAAAGAATGATAAGAACTAAATACATGCTTAGTTTCTGTAAGTTGTAATAAAATATGTGATATGTATAATATTATCATACATATAATATATGATTTATAATCTATATGGTCAAGTTTAAGTGGCCTGTAGCAGCTCTTTGGTTATTAAGATGATTTGGTTATTATGAGAGAGGCAGGTGATATGGTTCAGAAGGATGGCTGGAAACTTGAAGGAAGCATCAAGGAAAACAGGACATAAGATCACTGAAACTGAAACCAAGTACATGTTTGCAATTTGCTGAGATGTAATTTAGTAGCTGATACCCATGGATATCACATTAGGCTTATAAAGAGTCCAACTCTGTTGGAGAGGGGGAATGGGAAATGGGAGGGGAGCTGCCTACATTGAAGGCGATGCGGTGGTGAGGGTGCCGGGGGAAGGAGGGAGTCTTCCCTGTTTCAGGGCTTCACAAAGGTTCCCTACAGCTGCTGCCATGGTGCAGTCTGTCTATTGAGTGGTGGGGAGGGAGAGGCTGGGGGGAAGGAGGGGAGGAGAGGGATGGGGTGCAAGGGAAGTGGTATGCAGCACAGGTAGCATCTCCTGCATTCCCATTTTCCAATTCCTTGATTTGCCTGTGGGAATGCTGAACTGTTTAGGAAAATGTATGCTAATTTTACTGCTCTGTCTAGCAACCTGAGCTGTGTTGTGTAAAGATGTCCAGTGGAAACCTTAATAAAGTGTTTGAAAACCAAGAAGTTAATTACTTCCATTCTGTACAAGGAGGTTTTGAAGATTACTTTTAGTGGGATTGTACAGGTGTAAACAGAGAACATAGTTTAGCCAATAGGAAAACCAGTTTTCCTTTACAGTGCTTGCATACAGTAAGTACATTTTGGTATTTTCACTCTCACTCAACAATGGATTATTTATAATATTTCATTATATGCTAATATCTTGCAATTCAGTTTTTGATATTGTTTCTGTTGAAAATGTCTAATGTTAGAAAGAGTTTGGAGCTCCAGGACACAATAGGTTATTATAGTGGAATAAAGCTTGCAGCTGACGGAAAATGCATTCCTATTTTTGTAATTTTTTGTGTCTAATAGTGAAAGATAAACAAACTGTTGTGAAGACTAATTCCATGAGCAAAAGTGAAGGCAAGTGCATACACCTAAATGACAGTATTATAGGTTATGGGTTAGAGTTTACTATTGTAAAGGTTGCAGCAGTGATTCATCTTTAACTAGCACAAGAAATCAGAGCAAGGCTTGTTACTTTCAATT
The DNA here is from genome assembly GCF_030867095.1 of Alligator mississippiensis. Classification (NCBI taxonomy): domain Eukaryota; kingdom Metazoa; phylum Chordata; order Crocodylia; family Alligatoridae; genus Alligator; species Alligator mississippiensis. The sequence continues at coordinate 120,938,766 of NC_081826.1, read as the reverse complement.
CTGTTTTCCTAAATGTTTTCATTAAGAGACCTACAACTAGTGTATAGGCAGATTAGTTGCAACTCTTTAGACATCCAGATGGACTTCCCAGAAATGTTATTTTTAAAATTATTTTAGGTATATGAAAACAGATCTTTGTCGAAAGTTTATGAAATATAAGAATACAATTATTTGGCACAAGATTTTTATGGCAGCTAATCTATATTCAAATGGATTTGAACCTTCCTCTAAACAGCCTGATAAATCTGAGCTGTTCTTTTGTCTTTAGAGTCAGTTGATGGTGTTTTGATAAACAGCTTGGTTTTTTTCCTCTTTTCTGACTCATCAGTTTTGTTTTGGACCTTGGCCTTTGGTAGGACTCCTTTCTGCCATTTCTTCCTTACAGCCTTGTTTGATGGTTCATGTCAAATTCCACCACGACCATTTGTGTTCTCCAATGTTGGGGAATGATAGGAGTAGGGTTAGTGAAGTATGTGTTTTATCTGCTATTGCTAGCAAGAACAACTCTCTGGGAGCTCTTACGTGCACGTGCTGGAACAAATTGTAAAGGTCAGGCTTTTCCTTCTGCAGTTACGGGGGTACATTATTTTAGGTATATGAAAACGGAGATCTTTGTCAAGAGCTTTAGAGATATAAGAATACAATTATTTGGCATAAGATTGTTAGGGCAGCTAATCTATATTCAAATGGATTTGAACCTTCCTCTAAACACCCTGATAAATCTGAGCTGTTCTTTCACCTTTAGAGTCAGCTGATGGTGTTTTGATAAACAGCTTGGTTTTGTTCCTCTTTTCTGACTCATCAGTTTCATTTTGGACCTTGGCCTTTGGTAGGGCTCCTTTCTGCCATTTCTTACTTACAGCCTTGTTTGATGGTTCATGTCAAATTCTACCACCACCATTTGTGTTCTCTGATGTTGGGGAAAGATAGGAGTAGGGTTAGTGAAGGATGTGCTTTATCTGCTGTGGCTAGCAAGAAAAATTCTTGGGAGCTCTTACATGCTGGAACAAATTGTAAAGGGCAGGCTTTACCCTGTGCAGTTACAGGGGTATATTATTTAGAGAAGCTTCACTGACTTCAGTAAGTGCTGCGTGCTACATTAATAATGTAGCATGAATTCCCTGTAATTATCTATCAGGAAACCCAGAATTATGTGAGATTTGCCTCCATGATCTCTTCTTTATACTACTAATCTCCCAGGTTGACAGGCACCAAATCCTTTGTTGTTGTTTAATTTGATGTTAAATGCTATTTATTTTCAGCAAAGTACTTGAGTTTTGTCAAATCATCATTTTTCTGACTGACAATTAGATATTCCATTGGATTATCTGAAACCAGCTCTTGTGTTTTATCTCCCTCCTTGCCAGCCATGCACAGTCATGACACACTTTCCCTGAAACTCATCTCCGTTCTTATCAGTTTCTGGCAGATCATGGAAGGATGACGTTGCCTTCTGCCTGGTATTGACTTATCAAAATGCCACACTATGTTTACAGACTGTGAGATTGGAAAATAATATTTTATTTATTTATTTATTTATTTCCTTTTAAGAACATTAAACTAACCTTCCAGTTAAAAGATGACTTTAGGAGGATTTGATCTTTCTCTTTTTTTAAAGAAAAGAAAAGATCAGTTTTACTGGTATTTTTCTCCAACATTTTATCCAGGGAATTGTGTCAAAGGCAGTTGCCATAATCAGAGAGCTTGGCATCACTGTCGTCTTTTATATATAAAGTTAAAATGTGGCTATTGATCACCCTGCCCTTCTTACCTTCCCTAGCAATGTGAAGAAAAAGAAGAAATGTAAGATTTGGGTGGCTACATGCTGTGCTAAAAGAATTCTACTTCTCAGGGAACTTGTAAACTACCTGGTCCAGTATGTGCTTTTATGCTCATTTGCTGCATCCATTTACTTAATCTAATCACATCAATGTGAAATGATCTTCTTTTAAAATGGGCTTTTAAAACCTTAAAAACGATGTATATATTCGCTACTATGGTCCTTAGCAGGTGACAATCAGAATACGGTCCACTCACTGTAATGCAACTATGCAAATATATATCTCTTGAGGATGCATGCAGTATACCATGGTTTATTAAACAACAACAAAATAACTAAAGGATAAAACTATTCAGAAAAAACCTGCAAGAGATATAGGGAACAATCTGAGGGTTCCTACTCTGTACATCTTTAGGTGTGCAGTTGGGGCAAGAGGAGTCTAGGTAGATCACAGAAGTAAGAATTTTAAGATAATCTATAGGCTGGGTTTCCTCCAGTGTCAACAAGAGTTTTCAATTCTCAACATATCTCACTCTCTGGGGACAGGACCCCAAACCAACTTTAGCTGTTTTATCAGAAAAGGCTACCTGTGTGCTGCAAAATTCTACTAGACAAAGAATTTTGATCTGGAGTAGAAGAGTAATCATGAAACCTAAAAGGAGATAGAAAAATATAGACATAAAAGATAAGACAACAGTGACAAACAGTAATAAACTTCCCAATGAAAAATATTGAAGCTAATTTAGATTTATTTTTTTTCCACATTACTATCTAATACAGTGGTTCTGAACCAGAGGGCTGTGGCACCCCAGGATGCCATGAGATCCTTTTAAGGGTGATGCTCAATATAAGCACTGTTAAGTGTACAAACATCTACACATGATTCACAAGTAAACCCAGACATCTCAAATAGGAACTCATAGTGTCCAAAACATTCCAACTTGTTGTGGTCTTTCTAGTAATTTACAACAGAAGAATTGTGCTATTATTATTCTGTAGTAAAAAAATAAGTAAAAGTTAAGAGCTCCCATTTTCCAAGGAGTGCCGTGAGTCTAAAAAAAAGTCTGAGAATGACTGGTCTAACATAACGACAAGCAGGTTTCATTCAGTACTTTTCTTCCATCAATCGCAAAGGTGGAAAACATTGTTATTTCCATTTTACACCTGAGGAAACTGAGACAGTGAGGTAATGTGACTTCTTCATGATAACTCAGCTGATCGGGGGCAGAAACGGGAATGGAAGCGAGATGTCCTGAGTCCCAAACTGCTGCTCTGTCCACTAGGCCTTGAAGTCATCCCAGATGAGACCTTTGAATACAGTATTGGGGAAAGGTTTGATTCATTCAGTCCATAATTGTTTTCACTGAAGCCTGTTCTTTCATGCACACAAACTGTTGCTGTATAGCTGGTTGTAAATGATTCTTCCTTCTTTGAAACAGAATGTGCTTATCATGGCAAAGCACAATTCTTTTTTTTTCTTTTCTTTTTCACAAAAATACAGTAACGTATGCTTTGGAGAGCTTTACAAATGAAATGTTCAAGACCACTACTAACCTCCATGGGTGAAGTAGCTGTTTGACAATATTTAGAAGATAGGCCTGGGAAGGGTGAAGCATAGCTTCTCTTCACTCAGTGACATGCTCTCCTTCAACAGCATTGGTGTTGTCAGGCAGCAATGCAAGGCATGATGCCCTAGGGCATTCAAGCAGCTATGGCCTTTGTGTGACCGAATTCAAGCAATGATTTTCAAACTTTCCAAGCATCTGTGCCAAAGTATCAAAGGCAGGGGCTGGCAAACTACAGTCCATGGGCCAGATCTAGCCACAAGGAGGCCCGATCTAGCCCAGGAAGGTATGATCTGGCATAGGGGATTATGCCACAGAGCTGTGTCACCCATTCCCTCCACTGTGCTTCCTTCTACCTCAGAGTCTGCTGCTCTACTGCATCTGGGCTTACCCTCAATACAGAGGGGTTAGGGATCAGAAGTGAGGGTAAATGCAGGCAGCATACCCCCCTGCTCCAGGGAGCAGAGACTTACATTGCAAAGGGTGGTCTGCACTGGCAAAAGGTTGCCAACTTCTAAAGGCTTAATTCTGTTGTCCTTGAAGTCAATGGGTTGTCTACCACTGATTTCAGTGGGAACAGAATCAAACTTTTTTGGCTGTGCTTGCCATAGCCTCTCTTTAATTCATAGATTCATAGATGTTAGGGTCGGAAGGGACCTCAATAGATCATCGAGTCCAACCCCCTGCATAAGCAGGAAAGAGTGCTGGGTCTAGATGACCCCAGCTAGATACTCATCTAACCTCCTCTTGAAGACCCCCAGGGTAGGGGAGAGCACCACCTCCCAAACTAATGATCAGTTTCCATGTATTTGTGCTTATTTCTAGTTACTAGGGAGCCTAAATTGTGAGACATACTTGGAGCAACCCACATTCCAGTGTGGGTCAAGCCATATCAATTCATGAGAAGTCGGCACTGCACCTGTGTGAAGGCCCACTTACATCACAACATGCCTCTGCTCATGTGAATCCAGTTGTAAGACTGGGGTCTAAAGGGAACTTCAGTTCACTGTAGCTCACCAGCATTGGTACACATGCCAAAGGCCAAAACCCTTCCTTAGATGCGTAGTGCAGGTTGACATCTGAAGAGGCAAGAGGTTATCAGATCAGTGCAAGTTCTTCAAGGTATGTCAAAGCACTGCTCCGTAACACTGCATATTTCCAAAGCTATCAGCACACAGAAGACTGCAAACACAAAGTGATTGATTTATGCCAGTAAAGACCACAAAGGGTCACAGAAAGCCGGGGTGGAGCTCACAGCAACCCAGCCCCTCAGAAGCTGTTGGAGAGATCAGCCTAAAAGTGAGTCAGCAGTAATTTCCTGGCAAAAACCCCCGAATGCAGGGGGTGGTGGTGGTGAGGGAGGGGAGTTGCTAATTTTCTTTCTTTTTTCTTTTCTGTTTTTGGTACAAAACTCCCAGATTTGCATAACAGGGCAAGAAATAGGTTCAATTAGTTATAGGCGGCAGCCTGGACACACACATACACCCCCGCCCAGCAGCAGCCGCCGCTTACTCATCCTTCCAGGAATGAGGGCGGGCAGAGCCCAGTGCGCGTGGGTGTGTGTCTGTGCGTTCCACAGGTGGAGTGGGCTGAGCCGCAGGGCACGCTGGGAGCTGTAGTTCCCTCCGTCACGGCTCTGGCTGGCTGGCGGCGGCTAGGACTACAAGCCCCAGCGTGCCCCGCCCCCGGGCTGGAGGCGCTCCATAGGCTTTGGGCTTTAATCCCCACGTGGGAGTGGGCGGCTTGGGAGAGTAGGAGTGAGTTCCTGACGATGAATTCCGCTAAGTAGTTCATCCCTATACTGTCCAGCGCCAGCCGAGCGGGAGCCCTCCTCCCTAGCACAGGGCAGCCGCAGGAAAGCCCAGGCAGGGCTGGAGGAGAAGGCATTAGCCACTCTGCCAGTGCAGAGCAATCCGAATTACACCCCCCCCCGCCCACGCATACACACGCACGCGGGGCGCACCCTTCCCCATGCACAGGGGACCCGCGGCAGCCCACCGAGCAGTCCCGTCGCGGTGCTGAGGTTCAGGCTGCTTTAGAGCCATGGGGAATGGGATGAACAAGGTAAAGCTGCTTCTTGTTATTTCTGTATGTATGTGTGTGTGTGGTGATGATTCCAACCTCGCTAGAAAGGGAAGGCTGAACCATTCCTCCCTTCCTTGCAAAAGATGCCTCCTTGTGTGTGTGTGATGATGACGATGATTGCAACCCCGCTTGGGCCGTGCTCCCCTCCCCCTGCAGAAGATGCTTCCTTGTTGTGTCTGGCTTTGTCTCAGTCTCTCTCTGTGACGATGATGTTTGTAACCCTGCTATAAAAGGCAGGTCACCCCCTCCCCCTTGCAAAAGATGCCTACTCCCTTCCTTGGTGGTCAACAGCACATAGGGCTGTGGCCTGCTGTGCAGGGGGAGGAGAAGGGGGTTCTGTTTAAGTCGGATTTGACTCGTTTGAGGGGCCCGAGGCGGTGGCTGATTTCCTCCCCACCCCCGGCCCCCCCCCCCCCCCCCCAGCCGCCAGTAGCTGCAGGATGATTTGCTTTCCGTTGGTGCCCGGCAGCTTTCCCCCTCCTCCAGGACGTGGTGGGGTGGGGGGGAACCACATTTGCTGCCGAGGTGTGGGGCAGGGCTGGCCCAGCTGCCCCTGGCCCCACCCGTTGCTCCTGTCATTTCCTTTTCCTTGCTGTGGGCCTCCCTTGTCTCTTTTATTTGCATGAGAAGGTGGAAATGCCTCGTGCAGCCCCCAGCCCCTCTTCGTGCAGCCACCAGCCCCTCTTCTGCCTTCACAACCATGGATCTTCCTCAAAGCTTTCTCCAGGGAAAAGATGTGGGCATTTTTGCCTGCCTGCAGTGCCCCCCCCCCCCCCCCCCCGGTCCTCCCCCCCAGGGCCCCTAACCATTCTCCAGAGACTTGGCTTCTTTCCCCTCCCTGCCCCTGCAGGCAGTGTTGTAGCAACTAAGTTTGGCACCTGGGGCAAAGTCTGCAGTGGCAGCCCCCCTTGCCCCATGCACACATCCAGGGGTACATGCCCCCCCCCCCCATGCTTGCCCAGGAGTGCACACAGTAGTGGGAGCTGCCCTTCCCCTGTCCCCCCACCTCCCCCCAAAATGAGCTGTTCGTGGATATATCCTGCGCCCCACTCTGGCTGGGTAGTGCCTTTTGGCACCCCTTTGCTTCAGCATCCAGGGTGGTTGCCCCGCTCACCCCAGCCCCTGCTATGGCACTGCCTGCAGGCTGGGTGCTGCTGCAGCCCTTGGAGAAGGCAGCTTGTCGGTGGCCAGGCTGGCCTTCCCAATTGTAGGCTGGCAAGTTTGTTTTAAAATGGGTATATCCTATAGCAGGGGTGGGCAAAATGCAGCCTGTGGGTCAGATGCGGCCACCAGGCCATTCTGTCTGGCCCGCGGGGCCCCTAAAAAATTTAGAAAATGAATATTAATCTGCCCTGGGCTGCTGTCATGCGGCCCTCGATGGCTTGCCGAAACTCAGTAAGCAGCCCTCTGCCCAAAATAATTGCCCACCCCTATCCTATAGGATAAGTTTCCCTTTCAAGAAGTCCATTGGGCTTTTCCCAGCAAGTTCATTTCAGGATGTTGGAATCTGGCTGGCTCCAGGGACAAAGACTATTACCTTGGGGTCCTACAAATGTACAAGCCCAGAGGTGGATCCAGGAAATGTGTATTGGTGCAGTTGCCCCCATCCCCGCATTGGTTCCTGCTCCACCCGAAGTGTAAAACCGCCTGCTTGGCAGTGACAGCAGCATTTCTAGTCAGACAATAGTGAGGAACTCAATTGAATTGGTGGCTCACTAAAATCTACCTGTTTCCTTCTAAACTTTTCATGCCACAGGTGTTAATGACCCTCTCTCCTTTTTAATGCTCTTGCTGTTCCACCAATCAGGCTAACCTCTGTTCTGCAATCCTGCTCCTGGTGATGAAGCTCCTGTTTCACAGCCCTGCAGATTGTTTTTTAACTTGTTCCAATGTAGTTGGATCAAAGCAAAAACAAATATTTAACTGAATAATACAGCCCTAGGGCCCTAGCATAGTAGTAAAGCTTCTAGTTTCTTTTTACCTGGAGAAAGGTGTTGTGTTATATGGGAATGATGAACCACACCGCCTGCTCCTCCTCCTTCTCCCCCACTTTTCAAAATCCTAAATCTGCCTGTGTTGTAGCCCAGTGTCTCACTGCAAGTACGGGTGAAGTATCTCCACTAATACTTTGCGGAGGACAGTTGAGGGTCAAGCTGCCTGTGTAACAATTGTTCCAGCCTGCTTTGATGCAAGTCAAAACCTAGGGCAATCAGCCCCAGTCTTCTGTCTTTAGGCTTAAATTCCAACTCCAGTTCTCTTGTGTTGAGGCCGCTGTTGGGTGAAATTTTAATACGATTTTGCAGTAAATTTACACAGGGTGATAGTGCATATCTGCTTAGCCTTGGAGGGGCAGGTGGTCTAATAGAATGAACATTAGGTTGGGAGTCAGAATTTCCTGGTTTTGCCACTGACTTTGCTTTATGAGTGCAGGCAGATTGCATGTGATCCTGTGCCTAGTGAAATCAGTGGCTGCAGAATCGGGGTTTTAATCCTTCTATATTTTCTTCCCCATCTATGAAATGGGGTGAATATTACCTGCTTTATTTTGGAGAGGTGTTAGGACTGTCTAATGAATGATAGCAAGCACTTTGAAAATGTAAGTGTCAAGCAAATACCACCTATTAGTAGGCCAAAACCTGTTCAGTGAAGTCACTGAGAAGAAAATCTGGCCCTCTGAGTATATCAGATAGAAAGGAAGATGAATCAGTTCTGTGATTAGTGTTACTCACTGTATAATTAAACCCTGCCTTTACTAGCTTTTTATTGGCTGGTCATAAAAAGAGAATTACAATCATTTCAATGCTGTCACTTCTGTTTTTAGCACAGATGTAAGTGCATGGCTGCAGCAAATGATTTATACAATTTACTACTGAAAAATCAGCAGGAGAGTAATATTTTCTGTCAACATATATATCACAGATGCGTTGGGGTAACCACCTCAACTGTGTGTTAAGTGTATTACAAAGAGAAGAAGAAGGCACTAGATAGCCCCTTTTCTGGGATGTATATTTGAAAACATATAATGGAATTACCACCTCAGGGTTTTGGAAGCTCAGTTGAGAAACATGCACAGTTTTTTTTGTTTAACACCTCACAGGAGAAGCGTCTTCAGAACATGGACAAACCAGTTAATATAAACATTATAAAAATTGCACTCTTGGGATCAATATTTTCTGAATGACCAGTGGACAAGGCTGTCAAGGTGAAATCTGTAATGACCCTTTCCTCTGAGAATCTATGGATGATGATGTGATGAGGAGTGCTTCTTGAGGTGCTGTCGTTAGGAGTGTGGGGGGGGGGGAGAAGAAGCAGAAACATGGTTGGGTAGGCATTCTTAATAGTTTCTCGTGAAGTTTAAAATCCCAGTTGGCATGACATAAAAGAGTAACATCAAAGTTTAAAAACATAATGTAGGGAAAACATGGGTATGTACTGAATCCCTTATAGTTTGGCTCTTTCTAAGGGCCCTGATAGGCATTCAAATTAAGGCTGGATAGAAACCAGTGTTAGAGTCATTACACATTGTCAAGCATTAACTTTTATAGCTAGTTGGCTCTCTTTAGAGTTGGATAGTCATTTTTACTGTGTGATAATTACTTTGACCTTGTGACGATCTGTGCAAGGCTATGCATAAACTTAAAATTATATATATGCCAAAAAAATCATTGTTCAGCACTTTGAGAAGCAGTCTTCCTTAAGATGTCTTAAATTGGGTCCCCAAAATGTCAAAGCAGTTTTGATGATCTTGAGGACAGGTTGTGGTCTGGCTGTCCTTTTGCCTTTCCTATTACCCTGGTGACAAAAAGGGAGGCTGGCAATCTTCAAAGCTGACTCTTGGATCCAACAGACCTCTTTAGGTTGTCATAGTTTATCAGTATGCATGACCTTAGTTTGTAACTTTAGTGCCTCTTGTGGTTTAGCCACACATGATACAGACTACAGAAAGAATTGAGCAGCTCATTAGGTGGTGGATTACTTCAGTTAAGAAAATCTCTTTGTCCTGAAGCCAGAGAAGGATTAGTTGTAGCTCCCAGTGGTTCTGATACAGAAAGAAAGACATTAGAGACTGCCACAGCTGCTGTCACTGCCACTGGTAGTTTAGCCCTTGTGCTGGTCCTTGTCATGAGGACAGAAACACTATCTGCTCCTATACTTTTCCATGTCATAGGAAATGTAGTACATGCTTGTAATAAGTCCATCTGTTTTTGTATGGACATTAGTGTTTGGATGAAGAAAGGAGGCTGGGGGTCCTCCCTTTTGTCTGTTATTCCTTTTGTTGCTTCTTTTCCTTTGCTGTAAAATTAGCTGCACCTTTTTTCCTCAAGCATGTCAGCTCCTGATTATGGAAAACTGCATTGGAAGCATGTGTTCACAATAACTGTTCCTATCCAACACACAAAAAAACGGGAAATAGATAGCAAGCATGCTGCAATGACCAATTTGTCACTTGGCTGCAGGTATTTTTTGGTTCCTTTTTTTTTTTTTCCTTTCTCTTGAAGTAAAGAATGTGAAATAGATATAATAGAGGGTCTCTCTTCCTGATGGGTTAAAGAAATAAAAATGAGATGATAAGTAAGGTGATAAAAAGAGAGAGGATGAGAGATGACACTCAGGTTGATAGTACTCAGGCTGATAGTACCTAGAATTGTCTGTCTATGAGCTGGGTATTCTAAGTGAACAGTCTTCCACTGGGATTTACTTCCTCCTGTATCTGTTGTGGTTAACTGACATCAGGGTATGTTTCAAGATCTCTTTATTCACTCAGGTTTTTTGAAGAGGTTAGTTGAGTAGCATCTCTACATGTTGAATAGATAAGTAGATAACCCTTGAGGTCTCTTCCAACCTTGATTCTATAAGTAGTATTTGGTGTGAAGCATGATTCATCAGAAATGGAAATCAGTCTGGATAGCTTCAACTGATATAAATAGTTCCATAGAAATCAGTGGAGCTATGCCAGTTTACAGCCGGGAAAGATCTGGCCCTTTTACGTATGTGACCTTTTCTTAGTGAAATGGGTTAATCCTGATCTGCTTGTTCTTGCTCTGCCTTGCAGTTCTTAATCTTTGCACAAAACCTATTATACTGAAATCAATGTACGTGGAGTATTAATATATATAAGCTGGAATAGTCTCATGACGTAAGATATTAATGTTGGCTGCATGCATGTGCCCACTGAGAAAATTGGAAGCCTTGCCATCACATTATCTATCCATTAGACTTTACCACGAACAAAGAAAGAACTGATAGCTGACTGCAAGGCAAAGAACATGTCTATGGTCACATCTACTAAATAGTATTTGCTTTATGTTTCAGTTGATATGAAGACCTTGTTGGCTTGTTCATCATGTAATCACCTTTTTCCCCCTTCCTATTCCAATGTCTTCTCTCATGTGCATAGGCACACCCATCCGTTCCTTTTTGCTTGTGTTCCATCTTCTTCATTGTCTGACACTACAGTTGCTGAGGGCTGTCAGATGACACGGCTGAAAGTTCCCACCCACAGTGTAGTGTTGAAGTATCATTAAGCATTGTAAGAAGACTCACTTCTTTCCAAGTAGCTTTCACCTTTCTTATATGTTGGTACAGGAAGGGTAACAGACATTCTGCTTGCAGTATGTCCTAACTTTCTATCTAACTGTCAGTATCAGCTCCACACCCATGTTTTTTTTCCCACCTGTAGAGAGGTGATTTGAGGAGTGTCAACCTCTTTCATCCCTTTTTCAGGAAAAAATAGTTTTTTTCATTGTAGCCTTCCCCCCGCCCCCTCCCCCCTCAGTGACCTTGTCTACCTTTTAAGCTATAACCCTCCTTTGAGAATATACACAGGGTGTATAAGTACTACTGCAGCAGTTTCCAAACTGACAGATTGTATACCACCAATTTAAAATGATGCAACCTTCAGTACCACCAGCACATTTTTCAGTTCAACCTAAGTACCACCAACACATCTTTGTCATATAAAGTAATTATAATAAATCTGTTAATGCATACCACTGACTGGTTGTCTGCATCCCACTGGTGGTACCAGTAGCATAGATTGGGAACTGCTGTAACTACTGTATGGTCTAAAATGCTGTAGTATACAGTAGGGTTACTGTGGCCTGAGCTTGTTGCTCCAAATACAAAATTCTCTGTAGTTAAAAATATAAGGAAAGCTTCTAAGCACAGTTTGCAGCTGAAGTTTGTTCCTATTTCCATCTGTTTGAGAGTGTTAGCCAACTAATGTTGGTCCCGCGCTAATATGACAGGTGTATTGTCTTTGGGAGCAGGTATTCGTATTCCTTTTCCCCTTGTACCCAGCGATGATGGCTCTTCTCCATATCTGTTTAGCTGAGAGACATTGGAAACTGAGTGATTTAATCATGTTGTAAGGAAAAGAGAAATCTTGGAAAAGTAATTCCCTCTCAGTGATTGTTGTTCTGAAGTGACAACTCAAGGTGGGGGGGAATAATTTTTTTTCCTGTTGTAAAGAACATTAACTTAGTAAAAGCAGAGATAGAGGGAATAAATCATGCTGAAAAATATTGATAGTTCGGTCTCCTTTTGCTTGGGTTTAGTTAAGCATCAGCTCTGATTTATGTGATTAAAAAGAAAAAAATTATGGCCTTTGACTTGCTTCTGTTTCTTAGTCCTTCAGATCCCAGTTTGGCAAAGGGAAAAATGAAAAAAGAGCAAGTAAATGTTGTTCAGCATCATAGGTCATTTAAGGGGATCACAAAGGTCCTGTGATCCCAGGAGAAAGGTGGTGGGCAGAGGGCCCAGAAACCCAGAGTGTTTTCAGGGTTAGGCCTCTGGGGGATAAGAGGTGACATGACTAGGCAACTGAGGCAATCGGGATGGGAGGGGTGTTTATATAGCACAAAGCTGATTGGAGAGGTGTTGATTATTATGGATTCTCTGACTTCTGTCCAATTTGGCAGTGAAACAATAAGCGTTAGACTTATTTTTGCTTGAGAAACCATTCTGACAAAGCCAGTTAGAAATTGGGTTACTTGTTTAGGCTCTTGCATTGGGCCGCCATTCTGTGTGGCACAAATCACATCGCTTTTCAACATGCTCGCAGTTGTCAAGAAGAGCCTTAAACACTAATCCCTGATGAAAAGTGTTTCATAACTTTTAGGGCTTTCAGATTGCTGGAGTGAGCAAAACGGGTAGAGTTTTTCCTTTAAATAGCTTTGCTAGAGAGGTTGTTGATGCTGTTGTGATGACATAGGGGTGTTACTAAGGCAGTAGGAAGTCCCTGCTGACTTGTCATTGATGGTGGTATGCTCTGCATGTGCTTGCAGGAGAGTGGAGCATATAGTCTGGCTACCTTGTTTTTAGCTGTTTCAAAGGATTTGGTGTTAGTGGTAGATTTTCAGGTGGGTGGCTTCAAAGTGGCAGAGAGTAAGGTTTAAGGCTGCGGCGTGCATTTTTCTTTCTTTCTTTTTTCAATGTGTGCTTCCTTTGCGTGTGCTGGTTGCAGTTCCAAAGTGAAGAGGCTTCTGAAAGAGTGGGGAGGGGCAGCGGCCCAATGTTTATGCTGTCTGAATGCACGTGTACTCGGAGCTGGCCCTTACACTAACCTTGAAACTTGCAAGTTAAAGAAAGTCCTGTAACTGAGAACAGCAAGAGCTGATAGGAACGCTGCTGTGAGCACGTAGGACTGGGAGGGGAAAATGCAACTGGGTGACTTTCATCAATTCTCGCTCGCACAAGTAGCGGCTGTTTACAGTGATTTCTTGTACTGGCTGAGCATGGCCTGAATGACAGTAGAGCTGCAGTCTGACTTGCATGCTTCTGCTTTAACTGCTAGAAGATCCATTGGATTCCCCTCTTTACCCCCAGTTCTTTCTCTGACTTGCTCTCCGACTTTAGGCAAATTACTCTACGCTCGTCTGTGCTTCCCCACTGAATAATTAAGGATAATACATACAGTTACAGCAGGGGACTTGTGAGGCCCTCTTCATATTTGTGAAGCACTTTTGAGGTGACTCTGTGAAAACAAATATTTCATCATCCACACTTCCTACCCCCTCGCCCCATGTGGGAAACCATTCAAAGTGCCGCCTGCCTGAAGTATTGCAGATGAGGAAAGTTGCAAGGAGAAACATGGGTTTTTTAGATTGCTTTAGAATAGACAATAGTCTGCTATAGTAGTATGCTCCATCCTGTATGCAAATCGAACATTGCCAAATTGAGTTACCGCAAGACATCTGTATTTGATACTATATTTCTTTCTCGCAGATTCTGCCTGGCTTGTTCATTGGCAACTTTAAAGGTAAGATTAGTTTTATGGTTATAATTTAGGATTATTTTAACGGTTATGGGCCTGAAGTATCGTCTAACAGCTGGACAGCTTCTTTCACTCTCTTAATCCATTTCTGAATCCACCTGCTGGAACTGAAAAGGACAACCAGTTTACTCAGTCTTCTGCACAGCACAACTGTAATATTAAAAAATATTTAATATTAAAACAGACAGTTTAACGGGGACATGCATCATCTGGAATCCCTAAATATTGGCCTATGCTGTAAACCAGTCCTGCCTTACCAGGCTTGTATGTGGGCAATGCAGATTTTTTGTAAGAAGTATTTCAAGCCCTCCTCTTTAGTAGCTTGCTGTCCCACCAGTGCTTGCTTTCATTGTTCAGGTTATTTATGACACCTGTTAAGGACCCCTATTATTATTGCTTGTGAAACCGAGAGATCTGTAGTGGGATGTCTGAATCACAGTACCCGCACTGTCCATGTTGCAGACTTAGATCTGTTCTTGTTCTTGTGTTTGTGTTTGTGAAGGGAGGAGGGGGAGGGGTGCCATTCAACTTTTTATCTGGTACTTTCAGACCCAGATTCTGAAGAAAACTAAGGTTAGGATTTAAAAAAAAAAAAAAAAAAAAGGAACATACAGCTGGCTTTGAATCTATTTTTAGGTATCTGAATATATGGCCTGTTTTTCAAAACAGCACTCAGTAGCTCCAGTTGACTAGTAATTTAGAGTGTAAGTGGGTTGGGACAGCGGCCATCTTTTAATTGCACATGTTTTCTGAGCCTGTCACAATGGGGACCTTGATGTCTGATGAGCCTGCAGATGGTCCTGCAATAGTTCTGGTGATATGTAACTAACATTGACTACAGCTAGTCATAGTTCTGAGCCACAAGTATGGTGCTGGTCAGGGATCTCCTGATCTGTTACTTGCCTGAGCAGGTTTTTCCTCTCCATTTCACACTTACCTGGCACTGCAATATTGTTCTTCGCTTTCTCATCTCTCGTGCAAAGTGTCTGGTGGCCTGGGCATAGGTCAGTGTATTCTGTCTGCCTGTGGAGCATTCCATGATACCACATTGCTTTCACAGCAAATCAGTGTTTTGCTGCCCTCTCTATGTGGAGAGAGATGTCATATAGAGCAGGGGTGGCAGTTTTGGTGAGCTGTTGCAGGTTAGGGGCTGGGAGGATTGCTGGCCTGGCCCAGGGTATGAGGGGGCAATTGATCCTATCTGGCCCGGGCTCATCTGCCCCATACCTACTGCCAGGGGTACCAGATGAAATAGGCAGGCAGGGTCTTGGAGACCACCGGGATCACCCTGAGCAGGGCATGCTCAGCTAGGTGGATGGGATGGGGTTGCAGGCCGGTGGGGAGTGGGGTAGGTGGATGGCAGTCGGGTGCCAGGATTACGGGGGGAGGTGATAGTGTGGGCCCAGGGCCCAGGGCAGAGCAACGATCTGCTCCTTGCATATCCCTGCAATAAGCACCAGTTCTGTGGGCAGGGACATGCGGGGAGTGACAGCCCCGGCTCTGCGCTGTCACCACCCCATGATCTCGCTCCCAGACACCACTCCCTGACCACTTGCAGCCCCATCCCATCCACCTGGCTGAGTTACATCCTGCCCATGGAGGTCCTTGGCCAGTCTCCATGGAGATCCCGCCTGCACACCCACCTGCTCTGTCCCGTGCCCCCGGCAGTGGGTGTGGGGCAGACAGGCCGGGGTGCCCAGACAGTGGCACTGTAGCTGTTGGCAGTGAAGACACTAACAGCAGCAGACTGAAGGAGCTGCTGCTGTGGGGGCTGCTGGGAGGTGGAGTCCATCCACCACACCATCTCTACCCCTGCTCTGCCACTCACCTGTGGGTGGGGGACTGGCCACAGCTGCCATGGCCGAAGCTGCTCCGTGTGCCTGGGCCAGGCAGGGTCCAGGGACCTGCTGCAGGCCAGATACATCCCGTGGACCAGATTCAGCCCACCGAGGGATTATGTTTTGCTCACCCCTGGTATAGTGTCTCAGGAACCAGCCCTGGTCCATAAGTCAAACTTAAGAGGTGCTCTAGTGCTATTCATAGTTGAGGATGCTGTGGATGGTGCTGGAGCATCTGGGGAGACTGGGGGGAGTTGACTGTGTCAGCTTTATGGGGGGGAGAGACATGTAAAGATGCACAAAGGTGAGGTTAGGATGAGGGTGTGGGAAACAAAGAGAAGAAAATGAGAGAAATGGAGTACAATCAGTGACAAGTTTTATTTTGAGCTGTACTCTCTATCTGTACCTGGCCACACATCATGATGAGAAGAATAAGGAATAAAGTGGGAGTGGAGGGAGATGACTTGATGAGTCCCTTCTGACCCTACCAACTATGAATGTTACCTCGTGTTTCACTTGCAAATATTCCCAGATTGCTTCAGCATTTCAAAAAGCAAAGGACATGGTCCCTTCAAGTTGCCCTGAGTGCACAGAATACGAAACTGTCGCCATTCTCATGCCAGCCCTGGTGGCAAACTTTTGACAGTACGCCCAAGAGAGTGAAACTCGGATGCAGCATCTGTTTCTCAGCATGGTGCTGTTTTTGTCTCCCATGCAGCAAGATGAAGGGGAGTTGGTCATGGTTGCAGACTGAGTCAGCACCTCAGCCCAGATTAGGTTTTAGAACCCTCCTAGCTCTTGGAGCAGAATGGTTATTGCAACATGTCTTGCAAAAGGGGCTATTAATGGTATGTCAGATCACGTCTAGCTTGATAAAGTTGTGGCATTAAGGAAGATGCGGTGAGCACTAGCATTTTTGGCTGAAAATTAACTGAAGCTGAAGTGTTCAGCTGCTTCATGTAAAAGAGGGAAGGAGAGGAGCGGGTGTCAATCTAAGTCAGATTGACTGAGTGCTTCAAAGACTGCATTCACTGAAGTTAAAATTCACACCCTTCATTTTTTTTAATGGCCCTTGCTCTCTCTATGTAACCTATTCTCTCTCTACCATCACACCATTCTGTCAAATAGAAAATTGATCTGTTGAGTTAGCTATATGCCCGGAGTGGGAGAGAGAGCTAGCCATTGCTAGTAGGACACTCTTATTAAGAAGTAAACTTATTAACTTTCCTAATAGTAATAGTGATGGGCTGTCAATATTGCAAAGCAATCCACTGTTCAAGCAAGGCAAAGATCAGCCGACTGCTGTCATAATTCCAAGAGAGACTCAATGGCTGTGTCCTTCTGCTTGTCTTTTGTTTGTTGTCATTTGCAAGGCCAGAGAGATGGGACAAAACTTTCAAAAATGCCTGATGGAGTTTTGGATGCTTAGCTTGAGCCATCCCAAAACAAGACTGGAATTCTGAGAGCTGGGACTTGGTGATTTCTGGTGTTCAAAAAGGGGGGTGCCCAAATTACTCATCACTTTTGAAGGTCTTGGACATAAAGCTACAGTATTTTGGGGGTTTAGTAAGTGATCTGATGTTTGAAACAGCTGGCATATCACCTTGAGCGTATATCAAGGTTACAAGGTGAATACGGTGGTTCTGTTAGTAATTGCCTGGGAAACCATCAACGAAACTGAGGTGTTATTGGAAGTGATATTGGTGACTTGGGGATGCATTCCCCTTCCAAATTACTACAAATCCAGCAGAACAGGATGTTGGAGGATGCTGTTATTGTTGCTCTGGTTTCATCCTTTGGAATGGTTGTTAAGCTAATCTTCCAATTGCAGGCTTTTCCACCAGAATAGTGCTTATTTATTGTATATAGATAAAATACTTCTTTACAGATTTCTAGACTCCAGTAAATTCAGAATGCCCACAGGAGATGAATCTT
Organism: Alligator mississippiensis; assembly: GCF_030867095.1. Taxonomy (NCBI): domain Eukaryota; kingdom Metazoa; phylum Chordata; order Crocodylia; family Alligatoridae; genus Alligator; species Alligator mississippiensis. The sequence goes on along the minus strand of NC_081826.1, from coordinate 120,921,288 downwards.
TATATGTGTGTAGTGTTTGGGTAGACTAAGGCACAGGTTACAAATGGCGGGGCCCTGTGGCGGGGCTTGGGACCAGGACTCAGGAGTCCTGCTTTTAAAGCATTTTTGGATCCTTTGGGATAGAGAGTTCAGTGAACTTACTTGGGTGTCAGTTCACACCTGAGTAAGTTCTTGAATTCCATTATAGGCCATACTGTGCCTTCCTGGATGGGATTGAGTAGATCCCATTAATTGGCTTTTCTTAGCCAAGTCGAATACTGCACACTTGTGGTTCATTTTCATATAATGGGCTTTCTCTGTTGGAATGTTTGGGGGCTTTGCTCTTGTAGCAAGAGGCAGGAAAAAGGTGTTTGGAGATGAATTGGTATCTCTGCAGAATGTTGCTATTTGCTAGTAATCCATTATAGCTGTACTACGGAGGTACAAAGTTCATCTGAAAGCATATAGTACGTAGGCTGAGAATATCAAAACCCACTGCCCTTCCTGTGGAATTGAAAAATATATTTTTGCATACTATCTTCTGGGTTTCAGCATAAATTCCATAGGAGTGACATGGGTTGGAAAGGGAGTGGAAAGAAATGCAAGTCAAAATCAACCCTTCCTCTCCGTTCTGATTTCAAAAAATTTTGGCCTGTCAGTTTTTTTTTTTTCTCTCCTTCCAAATGGAAATCAAAGCCACTTGCAAGTTACAGTGAGCTGGTTGCAGGATAGAACTGTCAGTCGGCTGCTGGGGGATGAAAGCTCCATATACGTCTAATTCCCAGTATAAAAAGAAAGCCTTTTGCAAGGTCACTGAGAGCTCTTTCCTCTTGTCAGAAGAAATTTCTTGGTTTCCAAATAGATCAGTTGAACAGCAGGTCTCTCCCCACCTCCCCCCTGCTCCTTCCTGTGCCTCTTTCTGTGCAGGAAGAAAGGAAACATTTTTGGGGATTGCAGCATAAAATATCTGTAGGATCATTTATGTACAATTGATTCCAAAGAGCTACTTGTAACTTTTATTAGTTACAAGTCATGCTGTCCTGCAACCCTGAATTCGAAGCAGCTCATGTCCTTTCTGCTTTAAAGACCGTGTGAAAGGTTCAAGTATTTCCAATGGAATATTCAGGGGGTTTTTGATTCTAAGGGGAAAGCCACAATCTGAGGCTTAATTCCCCCAAAGAGTCCAGTGGTGCTATGGATGAGGTAGAGAGCTTCAATTAAGTTTCCGCCCTTCCTGTTGCTCAGCAGAAGGTACATTGCATGCTGAATGATTCTTTTGTATTCACTGAGCCATGTCATTCCTGGAAATAGGTGTCTGTAAAGTTCTTCCAGGAAAAAATCCCTTTCTAGTGCTTCACTTGAGGCCTAATACCATTCATTATTGCCATTCTGAAGATATAAAATCTCTACTAATATCTGATGAGCAAGGAGATAAGATAACATGTCAGGAACAATGTACTTAGCTAGCTAGTTAGCACCCTCCTCCTCCACCTTCCCAAAATGGTATTTCTGAGACTTCTGAGTAACTTTTATTTGCAGGAGTTAAGCTTAGGGACAGGAAGGTGGGAATCCTTTTTTTTTTTTTTTTTTTTTTGTGGCATCATTGGATGGACCACAGCTTTCCTTTCAGAACCCAAAGGAAGCCATTGGTGACCCATACCTCTGAAAAGCAGGGCGTTTGACTCTAGTTTTCGAAGCGTGAAAGTTTTGACCCAAGCCTCAAACCGGTTATTCTCAAAAACACGTGCAGGGTGTGTCTGCAGCAGAAGGAAAGATGAGGTGGCTGAAATCTTCCTGAAGACAGGCCAGTTTGTAGTTCTTGTACTTTTTGCAGGTTTAGGTAAACACTTTGGGTGGGAGGATGGAGGTCAGAGTTTACCTTGGCTACCAATGCATAGTAAAACTACAACTGCCTTGTCTTTACCAGAATTATAATTTGTGTTGAGTGTAACATCCTCCTTGTGACAGGGCTGTTTGCAGGGAAGAGAGGGAATAAGTACAGGCTGGAGGAGGTGACTAGCTAGGGGAAAATATCCAAGAAATATACACCTAGCCTGAGCAGATTCTGGTTGTCAGCTTTTCCTAGCTAAGGGATGAATCTCAGTCCAATGTTGCGTACCCGTACCTCATCTCAACATAATGGGCTTTCTTTTCTGTACAACAGCAAAATCCCAAAAACATTCCAAAGATGGGAAAATGAGATATTTGGAGGTGACATGACTTCCACTATCTAATTTCATTTCCTCCTTGTCTACTTCTTAAACGAATTAGTATAAACCTGTGGTTTGTCTTAGATGCTTGTAGGACCCATCACCTTGGTTTTTAGAGCTTGTCACAATCATAATTGAATACATCCTCAGAGCAACCCAGTGACAGAATTGGGGAAGTGTCATCTTTATTTTATGTAGAGGGGAAATAAGGCACTGATGTTAAGTGGCTTGACCAAGAGACTCACAGGAAGGTTGTGGTGCAGCTGGGAGACCATGCCAGACTGCAAATTCCTTCCTACGCCCTTTGCCACAGGAGCAATGTTGCTTCTTTTGGGAAAGTGGCTGTCTAATGACATGAAGGCCTAGAGCTAGGAGGCGTAAGAGGAAATTAAACCAAGAATCATAGGCGGTATATAGAGGAGTAGGGGAATTTCCTGGCGGTGAAATGTCTCAGTTACAAGGAAAAGGCATTTCTGAAGAAACCACTGATGGGGACTTCAAGTAGAGAGGTTTTAAACTACACTGGGCAAAGCATAACACAAACTACTTTAAATACCCGTCCTGTCCTGGATGGATGTAAGGGCTGAGCTGGATGCAGGCTAAGAAGTTTCTTTCATGTCTAAATACAGTGCTAAATGCATTATTTCAGTGACCTTGAAATGTGAATGAAGAACACTGCTGCTGTGTTGTGCTAAAGTACAAGTCAGAATTTCTGTTGCGGCACTAAATGTTTTTGCCTTTTCATTCCTTAACGTAACAATTTTCGATATGAAAATGACCATGTTTCTCTTGCGTAGATATTGTGAATGACAGGATATCTTATCTGTGTAGTTATTGGAGACAGCCGCTAAAGCTTGCTTCTAATATCAGCAGCCTGCAGAGGGGGGAAGCAAGGGAATTTCCCCTCACTAAATTATCTGCCCTCTGGCCTTAAACTTTAATGATTTATTTTCAAACCAGGCACCCTATTTTTTTTTCTCCTTTTGCTATATATTTTCTATGATTTGAAAGACCATTTGCTAAATATGTTATAACCAGCTATTTACCAAGATCCATTGCTTCAGGATACTTGATTTCCCCACATCCACTTCTTGAAATATAGCATTTTTTGGCTGTATAACCTTGATTCATTGAACTTTGTTGGACCCTAAGCCTTCTGAAAAACTAAATTGTCCCCTTGGGCTGTTCCATGTATGTTAGTCATCTTTTAAAGTGAACCACAGCTGCTTTAAAGCTGACTAGTCTTCAGCTGTGGGAACCTTGCATATGGGCTCTGCTAAGTCACTAGTATCCTCTTATGTATGTATTTATTTGTATGACATGCTAACACAGATGGAGACCTGGGCCTTACTGTTAGACGCTGTATAAACACATAGTGAGAGAGGGTCTCTAGCTCTGAAAAACTTTGATTAAAAGTATTAAAGGCAGGTGAAGGCTAGGAAGCGGGGTGGGGGGAAAAGGAACAAGTCACTTCACCTCACTGTGCAAAGCAGGTCTGCAGCTGAGGCTGGACTAGAAGCTACGTTTCTTTGAGTCTCAGTACATTGCCCTACTTGCTAGGAAACGTAGAGTCCCTTCCTGTATGGTGGACTGTTCCAGCTCACTGACTTTTGAAGTTTGCAACTGTATTTGGAGGACATACAGTACAGATTTCTGAGATATTGGACATGCAGTCTGGCTCCCCTGACTGACCCTATTCTTTGAGCTCTCAGCCAGTCTCTGAGACCTTGGATTAACTGGGGTTACACAACACAATGTTAATAAAATTATTCCCAGCTGAAGGGCTCACAAATTGAACAGTCGGTTCCAGCAAAAATTAGCATTACCTTTTTAAAGAACTGCCTCTTTGTAAAGAGAATATACATTCTTTAATGTATTTGGAACTGATTTTTGTCTGACACTGACAAGAAATTGAGTGAATAAATACCATTACCACAGTCATACATGCTAGATTTGTAGTGTGTGAAACTACAGTTTTGATTTTTCTATAACTTTTATAGAGATTAACATCTTGAAGGTCATTTTTTTTGTAACAGGATGCATTTATTAGCACTCTTCTTATTGTGCTTGTATGGATCTTACCTACTGAGGAAACTGTGCCCTGCTGATCTTACTAGATCTTTCAGTGTCCTTTGATACAGTTGACCATGAGATGCTGATAAAGCATTAACTTAGTGGATATTCATGGGACTACTGTAAATAAGTTCTGCACTTTCCTAGCAAGGAGATCTGGGAGGGTGGTGATGGTTGAGTGCTTGTCGTCCCCTTAGAACCTTCCCTATGGGGTCCCAGGACTTCATTATGCCCCCCCCCACACACACACTTAATATGTATATGAGGTTACTGAGTGAGATTTATTTGGAGATCTGGAGCAAGGTGCATCAGTATATTGATAACACCCAGCTCTGCCTCTCTCTTTTTATCTGACTAAGGCCCCACAGTCTCTCCTACTGCCTGGCTGTAGTTGAGGCACTGGATTCATCCAAGACAGTAGCACCGTCCATACAAGACAGAGGTGATGGTGATGGGCAGACCACTTTACTTGGTGTGATTAGGACATCTGTCATTGGGGTTCAGCCCCCTCTTGTCACTGGTTTTTAAAGCCTGGGGAATGCTCTTGGATCCTCTGGTGCACGTGGGTCTTCAGGAGGCAGGTGTAGCTAGGAGCACCTTTTACCAACTCCATTTGGTGAAAGGCTCTCACCCCCCCCCCTTTTTTTTTTCTTCCATATTCAGATTTGGCCACCATCATCTGTACTTTTGTACCCTCAAGGCTGGAATATTGCAGTGCCCTCTAGGTGGGGCTGCCCTTGAAGACCGTCTGGAAGCTTCAGATGGTGCAGAACATGGCGGCCTGCCTTCCAGCCGGGGTCAGTCACCATGAGCACACAGTTCCAGTGCTCTGGAGCAATAGTTTTCAATCTGTGGTCTGTGGGCCCCTGGGGGTCTGCAGACTGTCTAAGGCATCTGTGAAAGATGACCATGTTCAATCAAAAGTGTGTGAATACCCACACTTACAGTTGAAAGGTGTCCACACCTTTACTCAAAATTTCCAGTGGTCCACACGGGGGGGGGGAGGGAAAAAAAAGTTGAAAACTACTGTTCTAGAGTTTCCAGTAGCTTCCTGGGCACAATTCAAATAGCTGATTTTTGACCTCTAAAGCTATAAACGGCCTGGGTCCTCTCATATTCTCCATCGCAATCCTTGAGGTTGCCCAAGAGCAACCTCGTGCAAGTACCATCAGTGTACCGAGTCCACTTGGCAAGAAGGCACGGGAGGTCCTTCTCAGTCATTCCTCAGCTCTGGAAGTCTTCCTCTTTATGCCCACCAGAGCCCAAACCTGGATATCTTTTGGGAGCACTGTAAGACCTTCCTATGTGAGCTGGCATTTTGCAAATAAAACTAGGGTATGATATTGGTTAGTGGGCTTCTGTTTTATATTTTTATCCTGTTATATAAATAGGGCAGTCCTATAAATATAAGTCTGTTTTTCCTATTATAAGCCACTTGGAGCCTATGTTGGGAAAAGGGGCATAGAAATCAAACCAAATAAATAACTAAAATACTGGGTAACGCAATTAAAATGCCCCGTTCTGCTTTCCGGCTTAGAAAGGGGACTGAAACTTTGTAGTAGAGAGTAATGACTTGAAGTAGGAGGGGCTGATTGATAAGAAATGTACAGGTGATACTATTGTTATTTTTGCACCAAGAAAGAGCTGGTTTGAAACCTTTGTGGTCTGTACTCTTTTTATGTATAAAACCAAGCTAACATATACTGCTCATAAAATTTGTTTTTTTAAAACAGGTGGCCACATTACAAAGAGAAAAAAAGCTGCATTTGACACTTGAGGGAAGTCTTTCTCACTAAAGTGGTCAGGAATAAATGAACATAGGCTGAAGTTTTTCCCTCTACAAGCTCTCCTTTTAGGTCATGTTCATGCATCTTAGAAGGTTATTATGGGGAAGTTGTAATGTGGTTACAGACTACTACAGATTCTAGCAGTGCTTTCATGAAGAAACCAAGCTTTTTCTTTAAAATGTCTACCACCACATTTTCAGTGGTCTCAATCAGGAGTCTAGTTCTGAGCATGTCAGCACTTGTCAAATGTCCAAGACTGAAAGCCATCTTGTTATAGTCAATGCACTTAGATATGTTTTATCTTAATTAAAGATGTAATCTGGTACTGTTCCCCATTTAAACCTTATTCATTTTTTTATGTAAATACTGGCTAAATGTCAAACGAGTTGATGATGAACTATATGTACGCACTAAATAAATGTGTTATGTTCTCCTTTGGTGGCTAGTTCGCAGGGAGCAAAAAGACAATACTGCTACATGCTGTCAATAGATCCTTGTCTTAAGCATTAGACTGCTTTTTTGGTGAAGGCTATAAGTTCGGTGCCAGCTGAGGACTGTTAAACATGTCCAGCAAGGACTCTTATTCTGTTTGACAGTGTCACTTGGTGCGAATGTGTTTGTGTGTAATGTACTAGGAATGCATGATAGAGTACTATGATATGAAGGTTTAGTTGGGATTACCACGTCATCCAGAAAAAAATAGGTGAAATGAATATATCAAAATTCAGAAATTCTTCGTTGTTTCTATGAATTTCCTCTCATTATTTTGCATCCCATAGAGCTAGTACTAATCTTTTCAATTTTAGTAGTGTTGGAGTGCTGTTGTGGCCATGAGGGATATGGGAGAAGCAAGGATTTTTGTGGGTGACATGCTTTCAAATACAGTGCTGCCGCCTTCAGGTCTGGTCTGCATTAGTTTGGTATTAGATATCTCTTGAATTTTCATGATCTCTTGAATCTGGAGAAAGGGGTGTTTTAAAAAAAAAAACCCAAAAAAACCCAACTTTTTCCCCGTTGGTTTTTCCATGGCACTTTGCAGGTTGGCTCAAATGTCTATAAAAACATAACATTGTATGTTCATTTATGTTATATGTATAGCATATTATTGTGGGGAAGTTCATGTTAGGGATGGCATAGATATTATCATTTTAAAAAGGTATTAGGTGTGGTTTTTGTGCCCCTTCATTGGTAAAATCAAATGTCTTAGTTAATCAGGAATCCTAATAACAAGCCTCAGATGGAGAAGAACAATATAAACAAATTTAAAACTTCTCTAAACAACTCCTTAAAACTGATTTTCTAGTCATGAAATATTATGGCTTCTTTTGGGAATCTCCCCCCTCCAGGATTTGAAGCAAATAGCATGTATGTACTTGGGAAGTTAGGAATTTCTTGTTTCCTGAGATGTAACTCTCCTGTTTAACTCTGAAAGATTGAGAGATCTATCCTTAAAAATCTTTTACTGATCTACTACTTTATATTACTAACCTTGAACCTGGGTCAGTTTGGGGGGTGGATATTGCATTTGGAGGCTGGAGGGAAAACCTCTTGATAGCAAGTTGATTTTTAAAACAACAGTAACTGTTTTGGAGCTGCTTAGTAGCTACAGGATTGAAAAAGTCCTCATGTACCCAATAGATTAGCTGGCAGAAAGTCAGAATTATCTGATAAATACAGATTGTCCTGTGGTTCTCACCTGCACACGTGTGATCTGTGTGTGAGATGCAAACTTAATTTTCAGATGCAAAATATGTGAAACTGCTGATTTTTTTTAAGGAAACATTTCTTTATTCACTTAAGCCTGTTCTTAATATAGTAGATCATTTGCTTTGGAGTTAGTTTCCACCACCCCCTCTTTTAAGATGTGTTGTTTATAGTATAATTATATTGTTATATAATAATATAACACAGATATATATAATTATATTTTGCTTTAATGAAACTTCAAGAAACTAGTGGCTTTCAATATGTGCATGAGAGAGAGGACCAGGTTTTTTAGAAACTATTTATTTTTTTTTAAATAATTCTCTCTTTTGTTTTCCTTTTTTACAGATGCCAGAGATGCAGAACAACTGAGTAGGAACAATATTACACACATTCTTTCAATTCACGATAGTGCCCGGCCTATGCTTGAGGTAAGGGGGCCCCCAATTTGTGCTCAGGTAACAAAAACTGCCAACCTTGAGTTAATTTTACACTCTTAGCCATCAATGTTTATCAGTGACTTCCTTATTTTCTCCTAGAAACATTTGAAAGCAAAGGTTTTATGAGACCAGTCCCTTTATTCCAGCAGAAAAGAAATCCAGATAACACAGGAAGATTCAATTACAGTGTTTTATAGACAGATATGTTCTTAGCTGTATTAGCAATGTTACTTATTTGATATCCCTATAGAAAGTATGGTTAGAAGGTCCCACGTTTAAAAAAAAATCAAAAAAAAAATCCTTGTTTATAATGGATAATAGATATTCATAGATTCATAGGTGCTAGGGTTGGAAGGGACCTCAATAGATCATCGAGTCCGACCCCCTGCATAGGCAGGAAAGAGTGCTGGGTTTAGATGACCCCAGCTAGATGCCTATCTAACCTCCTCTTGAAGACCCCCAGGGTAGGGGAGAGCACCACCTCCCTTGGGAGCCCATTCCAGACCTTGGCCACTCGAACTGTGAAAAAGTTCTTCTTAATGTCCAGTCTAAACCTGCTCTCTGCTAGCTTGTGGCCATTGTTTCTTGTAACCCCCGGGGGCACCTTGGTGAATAAAACCTCACCAATTCCCTTCTGTGCCCCTGTGATGAACTTATAGGCAGCCACAAGGTCGCCTCTCAACCTTCTCTTGCGGAGGCTGAAGAGGTCCAGGTGCCCCAGTCTCTCCTCATAGGGCATGGCCTGCAAGCCCTTAACCATATGAGTGGCCCTTCTCTGGCCCCTCTCCAGGTTATCCACATCTCTCTTGAAGTGCGGCACCCAAAATTGCATGCAGCATTCCAACTGCGGTCTGACCAGCGCCCGATAGAGGGGAAGTATCACCTCCTTGGATCTGTTCGTCATGCATTTGCTGATGCACGATAAAGTGCCATTAGCTTTTCTGATGGCTTCGTCACACTGCCGACTCATGTTCATCTTGGAGTCCACTAGGACTCCAAGATCCCTTTCCACTTCCGTGCCACCCAGCAGGTCATTCCCTAGGCAGTAGGCATGCTGGACATTTTTCCTCCCTAGGTGCAGCACTTTGCATTTCTCCTTGTTGAACTGCATTCTGTTGTTTTCTGCTCATTTGTCCAACCTGTCCAGGTCTGCTTGTAGTTGTTCCCTGCCCTCCAGCGTGTCTACTTCTCCCCGCGTTTTTGTGTCTTCTGCAAACTTGGACAGAGTACACTTCACTAACTCGTCCAAGTCGCTGATGAAGACATTGAAGAGTATCAGTCCTAGGACCGAGACCTGCGGGACTTCACTGCCCACAACCTTCCAGGTCCATACCGACCCATCCACTACGACTCTCTGGGTGCGACCCTCTAGCCAGTTTGCCACCCACCCGACTGTGTAGTCATCCATGTCACAGCCTCTTAACTTGTTCACCAGTATGGTGTGGGGTATCGAAGGCCTTCCTGAAGTCTAAGTATATGACGTCAACCCCTACTCCTGCGTCCAGGCGTTTTGTAACCTGGTCATAAAAAGAGACTAGACTAGTCAGGCATGATCTACCTGCTACGAACCCGTGCTGGTTTCCCCTTAGCATAATTTGTCCTGCCAGGCTCTCGCAAATGTGAGCCTTGATAATTTTTTCAAAGACTTTGCCAAGGATGGAGGTGAGACTGACTGGCCTATAGTTGCCTGGGTCCTCCTTCCTCCCCTTCTTGAAAATGGGGATCACATTGGCCCTTTTACAGTCCTCTGGGACCTGGCCCGTGTGCCACGAGTGTTCAAATATTCCTGCCAGTGGCTGTGCAGTGACGTCAGCCAGTACCTTCAATACCCTCGGATGGTGCTCATCTGGGCTTGCCGACTTAAACGCATCCAGTTCCTCCAAGTGACTCTGCACCATCTCAGGGTCTACGCATGGTAGTCTGGCACTTTGCTGCTGCCTCTCTACAATCCCAGTGAGAGACTTGTCTTGCCCCTCGCTTAGGAACACTGAGGCAAAGAACTCGTTGAGGAGTTCAGCCTTGTCCCCCCTGTCTGTCACCAATTGCTTCTGCCCATTTAGTAGGGGTCCTATTCCACCCTGGGCCTTGCTTTTACTCCCTATATATCTAAAAAACAATTTCTTGTTATCCTTTACTTGGGATGCCATCCTCAGCTCCATGGTAGCTTTGGCCCATCTAACTGCCTCCCTACAAGCGCGAGCAGAGGAGGTATACTCCTCTTTGGTAATCTCTCCCTGTTTCCACTTTTTATATGCTCCCCTTTTAGCCCATAGGCTGCCCTGGATTTCTCTGGTCAGCCAGGGAAGCTTTCTGGCCCCTTTCCCTCTTTTTCCTTGCATCAGGATTGTCTCCTTCTGTGCCTGAAGGATCATTTCCTTAAGGCACAGCCACCCTTCCTGGGCTCCCATCTCTTCAAAACTGCTACTCTGCAGTGTGTCCTTGACTAATCGCCTGAGTTCATTGAAATCAGCTTTCCTAAAGTCTAGCACTTTCACCGTACTAGTTACCTTACCCACTCGACGTCTTATGGTGAATTCTATTATTTGGTGATCACTGTCCCCCAGGGGACCACCGATCTGTAGGTTCCCTACCATGTCATCCCCCGTTGCCAATACCAGGCCCAGTAAGGCATTCCCCCTGGTGGGACCATGTACCTCCTGCGTCAGGTGGAGGTCCTGTACACAGGATAGGAACCTGTGTGAACAGTGGGACTTTGCTGTCTGTGTCTCCCAGCAGATGTCTGGGTAGTTTAGGTCCCCCATGACAACCGCCTCCTTAGTTTTTATGGTTTCTGAGAGCTGCCTCAGGAGCCCCGAATCTAGCTCTTCCCCTTGGTGTGGGGGTCTGTAGCAGACCCCTACCACCAAATCCCTTTCTCCTTGCCCCCCATGTAACTTAACCCACAATCCTTCTACTTTCTCCTCCTTCGATTCCGTCTTGATGAGGGTCGAAGTATATTGCTCATTGACATAGAGCGCAACCCCTCCCCCTTTCTTCCCCACGCTGTCCTTTCTGTACAGCTTATAACCCTCAATATGTACCGCCCAGTCGTGGGACGAATCCCACCAGGTTTCTGTTAGCCCTACTAAGTCGTAGGTGTTTTCTGCAAGCAGGAGTGCTAGTTCATCCTGCTTGCTCCTCGTGCTCCTAGCATTAGTATATAGGCACTTGAGCCCTGTGACTGGTGCCTTTGCTGCCCCCCAGCTCTGATTCCCGAAGGGCCCCTTATTGCTTATCTGCTTATTGCTTACCTGTGCTGTACTGCTGGCCGCCTCATGGATTGCAGGTTCCTGATGTTCTCCTTCTTCAGGCTGGGCTGTCCTTGTGGGTGCCACATGGTTTGGTGGTCCATGGCTTCCCCTGCCCCCATCTTCCCCTCCCCCCGACAAGCCTAGTTTAAAGCCCACCGGAGGAGATCTGCCAACCTAGAAGAGAACACACGCTTACCTTTGGGGGACAGGTGAAGCCCATCCCAGCTGAGCATGTCCCTTGTTGTGATGTGCGGGTCATTGTCAAGGAAGCCGAAGCCTGCCTCAAGACACCATTGCCGAAGCCGCCAGTTAGTCTCTCTAATGCAGTTCTCATGCCGTCTTCCGCGTCCGCTCACTGGTAGGACAGAAGAGAATATCACCTGTGCACCTATCTCCCTCAGCACGCTGCCCAGAGAGCTACGTATATTTTGTGTAGGATATTTCCAGTCCTTTTCTGTGTAATAGAAAGGTCCAAAAAGGCTGCAGTGGTACAATCATGTCCCCCTTCTGCTGCTACTGTTACTGTTCCCAGCTGACCCTGGCACAGGGGGTGCCCCACATCTGCTCCTGACTGATTCTAGCCATGGGCTTCAGGGAGCAGCTGTGTAGGCTGCCACAACTGGAAACAGTGGCAGCAGTGGGTAAGTTTCCTCTTCCTGCACCTGTTCCATGTTATTCCCTCCCTGTATCCTCCACTGGCTGGGATCAGGCACTGGAAGGAAAAACCTGATCCCCAGTACTGCTGTTCCTGGTTGATGCAGGCATGAGGGACCCCAAGAGCTGCTCTTGCTTTGCTCCAGCTTTGAGCTTCAGGAAGCAGCTGAGCAGGGTGCTGCACTCAGTTGGGGACAGCAGGAGCAGTGGGCAGGTTCATCCTTCCAGCACCTGCTCCTGGTCTGCAGGGGACACCGGGGGTGTGCCCACAAGAGGGGAGCAGCCGTTGGCAGCAGGAACCTGTGCACTACTGTCACTATCCTTGGCCGAGCCTGGCTCCCTGTGCAGCCATTTTCCAGCCATCTTCCACAGCCCGTCCCGAGGTGCCCGTGCAGTCACCGCCAGCACAGAACTGATGCTGGAGCTGTGGAGCCCAGTGCAGCTGTTTGCAGTCTGCTCCCTGCTTGCTTGCTGCAGCTGTCCAGAGCCTGGGCTGGCTACAAACAGCTGCGCTGGGCTCTAGAAGCCTGCCATCACCTCTGTGCTGGGAGCAGGGGCGAGACCGGGGCTGCACTGCCTCAGGCTCCTCCCTCACTGCCCACTCTGACGCGCGGGTGCACGTGCCAGTGCGGAGCTGATGCTGGAGCCCAGAGCCCGGTACAGCTGTTTGGAGCCTCCCGGCTTCAGCCGGCCCCAGCTCTGGGGAGCTGCTGCCAGCCAGGAGCCCAGGCTGCTCCCAGCAGGCAGCTGGGATGCTGCAAGCCCTGCTGGGAGCAGCCCGGGCTCCGTTGCTGGCACCAGCTACCCAGAACTGGGGCTGGCCGTGGCATCCCAAGCAAAAGGGCCTCACGTGCCATGCTTGGCATGCGTGCTGGGGCTTACTGACCTCTGGTCTAATGTATGATATAATGATGTCTAACTCTCTTATTTGTACAAGACATAACATCAGTATATTACAAAGCATCCAAATGCTTTACTAAGGATGCGTGTGCTGGTGTTTTATTTTTCACATCAGGAAACTAAGGCTTGTGGCAGCAAAGTAACTTGCCTAAGGTTGCACAGCAAGCTAGGGAAAGAGCTGGAAACAGAATTCAAGTAGCTTGGGTTCCAGTCCAGTAATCTATGTAGTAGACTTAGTGGGCTAACATACCTGTGCCGTTGCACCCAAAATACTCATTCAGCTTATACTAGCCATGCTTATCCTGCAAATGAGTCTCTTCCTTTCTCCATCAAACATGATAAAACTTGTCTCAATGAGAGCTGACAACAAAGAAAATGGCTGTTTCTGGAAATGCTTTGTGAGCCAACACAGACTTCTTTGTCTTCTGGAACCTCCACTGGTCTGCTTCTTGCTCCCTGCCCTCCCAACAAAAAGGTTCTGTGTATTCACTTGCTGAATAGCTGGTTTATGCAAAAGCTCCCCTTGTTTTGGGTAAATTGGTGAATAGTTCTGGGGCTTTTTAAAACCTCTAACAATAGATATTCACTAACTGGCAAAAGAACAGTTAAAGGTGCATGAAACATGAAGATCGTTTTGGGGTACCATACCATGAACTAACCAAGTTTATGCTGTTTATTTTGTTGTTATATATGTTTGATTTTTATTAAGGCATGTCTACTGCATGGTAAATCTAAAATGTATTGGGTTTCAAGTCTGCTATTCGTTGCAGTGATATATAGTTTCATTGACCAAGGAAGATGTAATCTTCACATTTGATGTGTGCTACGTGTCCTTCCTCTGGTGTGTTAGCTTTTTAAAAATTTATTTTACAGGCCATTACCACGATCTTCTAGTCAAGTTGAAGAAACTACTGATTGCAGACTCATAGGGCAGTCTTGGTATTCTTTCTCTACAACTGGCTGTCACTCAGGACATGCTGTGTGGAAAACAAATGTTAAAACTTTTCCTGAGTTCTTCAAATAGGAAGGCAATCGGGACTCGTAGTAGAGATGATATATTTTATTAGACCAACAAGATGTTTGCAAAAAAATGTCTTTGATTGCAAGCTTTCCGGCACAAACACCCTTCACCAGGCATTGGAGACAAGATTGTAAAAGTTCATATTTCATAGGATTTCACATGGAAAACTCCTCTGGGCAGTCAGTTCATAGCTGGTATGAAGCCTCTCTCCTCCTGTGAGGATTTGTGATGATGCAAATTACCTTCAAACAAAGGCAGGAGCAGGATCTCAGGTTTCAGGTGGTCACAGTTGCATCCTGCTTGGGAAGATAGAAAGAGAATAGAAACAAAACAGAAACAGCAGCAGCAACCTACTTTGCAAGTTGTTTTTGTATTCCGATTCATGGTCTCAATCCAGCATTCACTTGCAACTAAGTAATTAATAAGAATGATGGTTCAGAAAAACATAAGTTGCATTACTTCATTATTTACATTTAGAAATAATTTTTTGTCAGATTGTGGTTAAGACACTCTGAACAATGTGTTGGCACCCCTTAAGATACCTTGCTCATGAAACATGAAAAAAAGTTTAGAATGGTTTCTTTTAAGCCTTTCCTGAACTGTGCTTGCCTTTTAAGGATTAACAGCTTTTTTCCATGCAAACGACTTGAGGCTTGCTGTAGTTCCCATGGAAGCTGGTGGCCATGCCAACCGTGGTCTTCAGTGGCCTAAAAAGGGCTGAACCCTGGTTCAGGAACTGTTCTGTGCATAACATTTCCACTAAAATCGCCATAAGGTTCATACACGAGAACAATTGCAAAATCAGACCCATACTAAATATGTATGCAGTAGTTGCCCCTTAAAAAAAACACTTTTCACATGATAGTTGAATTTACTACCACTTTCTAGAGAAGGTTTGTTTTTTTTTGGTTGGTTGGTTTTTTGGGTATTTAATGTGCAGGAAACGGCAAATATTTTAGTGTCTTAAAGTTCTCTCTCTCTATTTTATTATTTAAATTGTTAAAGTTTTGTTATTAAAGTGATCAACATGGCACGTCATAGTCAGAGCTATATTCAGATACTGGATACTTCTGAAATATTGAACTGATACATTCTATCCAAATGATTTTGAATTTTTGCTTATTAGAGAAATTACGGTAATCACGCTACAGTATCATGTTAGAAGGAATGCAGTTGCATAGCATAGTTCTTAAGTCTTGCATGTGTGCTTATTTTCAAAATTTTGATAACAGCTTTTCATTTTGAGACAATGCTTTTGTAGGATTTGCAGCCTATGCTTGATAGTGAGTACCAGAAAATGAGACTAACTAGTCTAGAGACATTGTTCAAGCTGAGTAAAAAATAAAAAAGTAGACAGGCACCATAAATGATGAGTTCTAATTTGCCATAAATTTTAAATATGCTTTCAGTTTGAATTGTATAAAACAGGGGTGGCCAGCCTACATAACAGGTGCCACACGTGGTACAGGCAGCCTGTGTGTGGCATATGGCAGACTAAAGAGGAAAAAGGTGGCACGGTGGCAGATAGAGAACAAAGCAGAGCAGCAGATGGGGCATGGGCAGGGGATCAGACGGGCATTTGAGGAGGTTGCAGGGCTAATTTGTGGCTTGCCTGCCAAAAAGGTTGGTCCCCACTGGTTTAAAATGTGGTCACTAGGGCAGAAAAAGAACACAAATAAATAAATGCCTTTTTCAATTTTACATTTTTCTTGCCTAAAGCTTTGTGTAGTCTGTAGTATTTAGGAATATGTAACCTTTATTTTCCAGTAGTTGGGCATATTGGTAGCTGGTAAGTAATGAGTTGGTTTTCATTAAAATTATTTAAAATTTATTCAGGAGCAACCGGTGGAAAAAACAATATATTTTCATTTGGGATTTAATTTCAAAAGTCCCTCCTGGTAAGGTTCAAATTTCTAACTAATAAGATCAGGCTTAGGAAATGATTGATTGGTTTCAAAATGGAATATCTGTGCCCAAAAAAATGTTTTATAAAGAAGGTTTAAAACCCCACATATTCTAGTTAGTGTTTGTGTTTATAATAAGGCTATAAACCAACTGCTTTCTAAAGGACAGGGTGCCATTTATCAGGTGTGTTCTGAAGAGCTTGGGATGAATTTTTTTAAGGTGGAAAGAAGCTTGCTAAATGTGAGCTGAGCTTTCCCTCAGTATCTCCTACTTAAGTCCTCTGCAGTGTATATAATGCTGTTTCAATAGGAACTAGCTGTGTTGTTTTAAAAATAGAACTTGCAATTAATTTATATTCATAACGCTTCATTATAGAAGTGATTCAAGTGCTGAACACCAGTATCATTCTACATATACTATACTCAGTTTTTAAAATTAAAGAAATGTTTAAACTTCCATTTAAAAAAAGCAAATGGATGGATGGATGTAGCAAGTCAGAGCACAAAGGGTGGTGAACAAAACTTGCCACTCCAACCTCAGCACACCAGAAAAGGAAGGCCACTATTCTTCTAGATTTGACATCTGCTAGTGCTTACCAGGGTCACTTCTGCTTGTGCCTGGCAAGAAGGACATTGTTCTGACATGTGAGGTTGGCAGTATTATCTGCATGTGCTGGAGTACAAAAGTTGGGCTATTCATAGGTCATTTGTGCATTTATAAAAAAAATAAAATTAAAAAAAATCCAAGTATAAAGTGGTCAGATTTCTGGCCAACCCCTTTCTGTTCTGCTTCTTGGTTACTTCAGATTCCATAAATTAATCACAGTGCTCTGTGCAGAGTGTGAGAAACAATGAGGAGCCCAAGGGTGGGAGCTACTTCTAAGAAATCATAGTTGCCACTGCCTTAAAGAATTTTGTGGGGGGTTGTAGGTGTCATGTATGCCTTTGCATCAGTCTGGTGGGGCGAAACACCAAGTGGAATAAGCCAAGCATCAGTATGCAGTTGAGTGATAGAAGAGCCCAGAGCAATCAGTTCTGAAGTAACTGTCTAGCTTGGTGCTCTGTAATCAAGTGAAACTTCTTACTACATGTCCAAGGATCATGAGATGGCCAGATATTTAAGCAAACCTGTCTTGGGAGCCATATAGAAATATTGCCTCTATTTTTTATATGTTCTATTTATTATTGCTCCAGATTAGAGAGAAGACTAATATGATTCACAAAGGGACTCTTAAAGTCCGCTGAAGTCAGTGGTAATGCGAGTTAAATTTATCCCAAGACAGGTACAATACCAGCAAGCAATGCCTTCTTTCATACCATGGTATAGTATTCTGGGAGATGCTCAGGTGCCAGAGTCGGGAGCAGAGTGTAAATGCTGATAGGAGGCATCCAAGTTATTTTATTTTGGTAAAGGTAGCCTGATTCTGAATTGGAAGAGGGCCTTGGAAGTTATACTCTCACCCACCCCTGCTTGCTAGGAGTTGTTTAGTTTAACAAATAGGAAGTTAAGGATCCTTACAGAGTGGACCCTTCAATCTGTCAGACTAAGGTTTAACAAGATCCAGTGGGTGGAAAATGAAGCTGCAGAAATTTAGACTAGAAATAAAGCAGATATTTTTAACAGTGAGGGTAGCTAACCATCAGAACAGCTTGCTAATGGTTGCAATTTATTCTTCATTTCTGGAAAAATTTTAAATCAGATCTTTACAGCATATGCTCTAGTTCAGTGAGCTTAATTCAGGGAAGTCCTGTGATCTGTTAGTTATAGGTGGTCAGGTCTCTTCTGGCCTCAGAATGTAAGATGAAAGCACAGTGCACTCTTTCTGCCCTTTCAGTCCGTGGTCTGTGAGTGACTACTAATCCAGATGCCAATTGCGGTGACTGTTTTGTATGTATGGTACACACCTGTCCATCAGAAAATGGACTGAAACTACCAGTTCCTTCCACAAAGTTTACCAAACATTTAACAGTTAACTTTGTCACTCTTGCACTTGTCACTTTGTCACTCTTGTACTCTTGGTCAACTCTGGACCAGGCTGTGTCAGCCTCATGACATTGGTAAAAAGACCATCTAGTCCTTCAAAATTTATTCATGGTACTCTGTCATTTACAGACTGGCCATTGATCATCATGGCAAGTTCTGTGCTCTCAAGGCATCCTGGAGGTATACTCATTATGGCAGTGGGGGGCATCTCAACAGGAAGAGTTGCACAACTTTATAGAGTTCATTTTAACATCCTCATGTTGTGCTCAGAAGGCATCCTTTGTTCACTATTTTGTTTACAGTGAGTCTCACTGGAAATTTGTTATCATGCATAGTTGGCTTTTGTGCACATTTGTTGCTAAAAGAACATCTTTTCCCTTTGATGGGTACCATAGATTAACACTTGCAACTTGATCCAGGTGAAGCCAAAGCAACTGCTCTGTACAAGCAAACTGGAAAGAGCTTTTGGATTATTTTAAGATCATCCCATTTCCTTCAAACTGCAGGTAGCTGTAATACGTACCTGCAGTTGGTCCAGAAATTACTCTCATGTACTCTCGCACACACTCTTGTCTTGCATTCTCTCCCTCCAACCTTTGGTGTATTACTCATGCACATATGTTGCACATTTCAGTTTAGGATGCACAAACTGCATCTCAATGTCCTTTCATTGCAGATGCTTTGGTTTTTTGTTGAGTTTCAATGATTTGTAAACCTTTGTACACAACTATGTAGAGTAACATAGCATTGTCATCTTTCTCTAGTGCTTCTATAATGTAGGGTACATGGCTGTCTCTTTTTTTTTTTTTATTATTTCATTCTTTCTAGTGCATCAGAGCACCTGCTGGAAATTGAGTTATTTATTCTGTTAAAAATATTCTAATTCCCATTCATTGTACCAAGATAGACCTTGTTCACAATATCTCCAAATTCCCCTTTCTTGCACTAACTACATAAAATAAGCTTAAAACTATAACTGCATTACCTAATCTCTGTTTTGACTAATTTATTAGCTTATCTTCTGTTATTTGAATGACTTTTAGCTCTGGGACCTTCTTAAAAAATGTAAGCAATGCTGGTGGTCTTTATAACTTTAATATCTAGTGAGCTCTTGTAGTTGGAGTAGTAGATGCATTGTTTCAAATCACTCAATGACTAAAACGAATGCATTACAACAAAGGATATTTCCGTGGAATGCATCGGAATGAGACCTTGTTCTCCTTATTTTGCAGAAGCAGCTAACTTAATGAAAGTTGCCTTCGTTGTGGTAAGCATCATAGATGCTTTTGTTCTGATGTGTCAAGACACTGAAACTTGATTGCATGTTAATTTTGACTCTAGTATTAAAAGAGTATTTCTCCAACAAGGTGTGGTAGCTGAATGCTTCGGGTATACAAGAGTCTATGAATGAAGTCCAGTACTTTTCAAAAGTTATCGTTTAAAACATAAATTCAGCTCAATTTATGCTACTAGACAGAACATAACCTATGGCTGGTAAATGTGAAGTGGTGACTGAAGGGAAATAAGTAGGAATATGACAAATAAACAGCCAGAAGTTAAAAACAAGAAGCTATTTTTTTTAGCTAGAGCAGAACACACAGTAAGTCAGTGAGACTGGAAGTGGAAATAAAAAGGACAAAAATTGCAGAAAACAAGCAGTGCTGCAACTTACCTGATTTCTTTCTACAGGTAATAAACATACAGTACAGTAAAGACAGAGAAGTCAGAAGAGGAAGTAGTAGAGGAAGCTGATAAACAATAAGTCACTACTACTTGATAGCAGATATCAATAGCAATATCTCTTAAGTCACCAGCATCCTGGAAGATGATTACTTGACAGTTTAATTAGAGACTTGATTTGTCATAATTCCCCTTTACAGGCCACATTGAGATATGAGTTTCCTAAGCTTTGTATTTTGTAACTGTAGCCAGATACTTCAAGTCAGGGCACTGTTTTAATGGTAGAATTGCCATGTCCAGCCATGAAGTGAACTGTATGCTTTATGAAGTTTTGAACTAAAAAAGTGAAATGGAGTAGACACCAGAGGACCCAGCTATTTTTTTTCCTAGCACAATCTAAACAATCTCCCTCAATACTGTCTCTGGCTTATTCTTGTCACTGCCTTCTTTTTTGTGCCTACCCTGTCTCTCTGCTTCTGGTACCTAAGCGTTGGGAAATAGGTTTAGCACAGGGTTTCCACTGAAATATTAAACAGTAAAAGCCTCACCTGTTTCAGCTTTCTATCCTTACATGTTCCCCTGTCTGGAAACCTACCCCCAGCTTTCTTTTTCCCTCTGATATGCTTGAGGATGGTTCCAATTTTTTGTAGGAAATACTGGGCTAATGGGTAGAACTACAGGTGCAAAAGAGTCTGTGTTTGCTCTTTGCCCTGTAACCTCTAAGAAACATCCTCAGTCAGAAACTAACCCACAAGACATTGGTTTGGACTCAGAAGTGCATCCTTGTGCCAGGTGATGATTAAATGGGGAAACATGAAACGTTAGGAAGGGAACCACTTGTGATTTTTTTTTTTTTGTGATGGCAAGCTAAATGTGGAGCGATTACTGTTCACCATATGTACAAGATCTACTTTTGCACTGTACAGCATAAATTGGCTCCTCAGCTGCAAGAGGATACTTGAATTAAAAATGCCTTCTTGGAAAAACCCTTGAGAGGAAATTCATCCCTTAATCATGATTGGATGGCACATTCTCTATTCTGGCTCTGCAGCCTTCCTATACTTAAGCCAGTACCTTTGCATTTTGTTGGCAAAGCAGCATATGAAAAAGATGCAATTTCTATTTTGTGGATTGCTACTAAAGTTAAAAAAAAGATGTTAAATGGGTAAACATAATCAGACTGAAACTGTTCTTTTTTTAAGTCCTTTCCACTGGCCTTCTGTATCACCACTGGTCTCCTGTGTCAACAAATTATGTCTCTCTTCAGTGAAGCCACCAACAAGGGAAGGCCTGTAAGGCCCTGTTTTAATGAAAAACTTGATTTTTTTCTTGTACATTTCACTGCTTTTTCATGGGTAAAAGTTTCCCTCCTGAGAGGTTTCAGAAGACTATGCTGAGCAAAATAGCTACTGTGTTTCTTTCATCTGTAGTAATGCCAAGAGAGTGCTCTCTAGTCCTGTCTAGCTTTGGCTCCACTCATGTGGTATTGGGAGATCTGACTTTTTTTTCTTTGGGTGAAATACCTTAAATGGGGACTGCTTTCCTAGTTGGCAACTTCCCATTGTCAGCATTAACCCTACTGACAGTTGGGTCCTTTTAAAAAATGTGTCAAGTTGGACACTTGGCATCAGTCATCTCTGGTAGGGCCCCTGAAATGATAAGCTGTTTCAGTTCCTTTGCTTCCTCTACTCATTCTACTGCTATGTGGAAAGCTTCTATAATGTCTCCTCCAGTGTGATACCTCTGCTCGGTTTTCATAAATGTCTGGAAGGATAAAGATGCACTGACTGCAATGAATACCACATGCACAAGACCATTCCAGACCCCTAATACTTCCACTGAGAGGAGAAAACCTGCCAATTTTTATTCACAGTGAATAATAGGGAAAATTTCTTAAAGATGGGGACCTGGTGACTGTCTATGAACTCACTAGGGGGGACCAGAAGGGTTTGGGGGAGACCTTGTTTCCCCTAGTGCCCCCCGGGATAACAAGGAATAACGGCCACAAGTTGCTGGAGAGTAAGTTTAGATTAGACATCCGTAGGAGCTACTTCACAGTCAGGGCGGCTAGGATCTGGAACCAACTTCCAAGGGAAGTAGTGCTGGTTCCTACCCTGGGGGTCTTTAAGAAGCGGCTTGATGCCTACCAGACTGGGGTCATTTGAGCCTAGTTTTCTTCCTGCCCAGGCAGGGGGTCGGACTTGAAGATCTACAAGGTGCCTTCCGACCCTACTTCTATGATTCTATGTAATGCATGTGTATCTGTGTTCCCTCTTGATGAACAGGTGATTTGGGATATCATAGTCTCTTGCAGTAATACTTACAGGCCTCTTTTTTTCAGGTTATTTATAATAAGTTGCAGCACAAACAATTGGGAGGTGTGGTATTTGCCTTGAAGTTTACAGTTTGAGGACATGTGTAGACAAAATGAGGGGCATCTGTCCGCGACACTTTAAAGGAGGTCAAATGCTTTTGCACTGCTTTAATGGTGTTGGTGTTTGCATGTATCAGCAGGGTATTGCGCATTTAATTCCAGCCGCTGTAGCATATTCGGCAGCATAATGTGCCTTAAATGACTTTGGGGCACAGCAAACTAAAACACCTCCAAGGAGTTTGTTTGTTGCCCTACAGCCACAGAGCAAAGCACTGGGCTCTGTGCAGGCAGCCCATGCAGGCAGCCTGGCAGCAGCCCGGGAAGGCAGGCTCCACCAAAGTGCCAAGCTTGATCTGCCCCCTCTGAAACATGCCTGCCTGCATGAGCCACTCGGGACCCAGTTCTTCCCTCTGCAGCTGCAGTGCCCCCCCGGGACTACCCAAGCAGGGTGCCTGCGGGTGGATGCTGCCTGGGGGGGACCCCCGCTGCTGCAGAGGGAAGCAGCCTCCCTGCCCCCTGCAGCCCAGGGACCGCTCTGCCTGCCAGCAGCTTGCCCTCCCCTCCCTGCCGCCAGAGTGGCAGGTAAGACATGGGTGTATATGATACCGGGGTTTACTTTGCCCTAAATTGAAGCAATGTTTTTAAAAACCCACTGCTTCAATTTAGGGCCCCCCATTTCATCTACACATGCTCTAAACCTCTTACTAGGTAAACAATAGGCAGGAATAGGTGAGAATTAAAATTAACTTCTGTTACTCTGTCTAAATAAAGTCCTGATTTTCAAACATTTTTGTATTTCTGTGCTGCTGTGTTTTGTTGGGACTCTCTTTATTTGAAGTGTAGCTGTTTCCAGCCTTACTGGATTTTTTTGTTTTTTAATCTGAAGATGCTTCACCAGATTGTTGCAAGGGGGCTTGGTGGATAAAGTGCTTCCATCATGAAAAGGCTGATGTCTTAGTAAGGATGACAGAAATAAATGTTCAAAAATACTGCAAAAGCTTCCCACCTCCCCACAGCCAGTTTCATGTGTTAGTGATGTTTTTCAAAAACAAATGTGCTTGTTGCTGAATCATGAACATACTTTCTGGAGCAGTCATCCTGGCTAATGATTTTATTCACGACTCTTTAGAAAATAACTGAAAGGACAAATAAACGGTTGAAGTTTTCAGTTTGGTCGTTCTGTAGCAGTACTGGACAAAATTCTCTTGGGAACTTCTTGTTGGTTTGGCTTGAGGAAACTTTGTGCTGGCCATTTCCCATGTTAGCTTTTTTTTGCTGAAATGCCTCTAAACAAAAATAATACTCCTATCCTCTGTTGATGTGACAAGTCAAACTAACACATGGCTTTTGAGTAACCTGAAAAAGCTCACCAGGTGCTAGAGGTTTCCTATTTGCATCTGGGTTCACAAATTTAAACTGAGGGTTTTGGGTTTAAAAAAAAATTTCTTGGAAGTCGTTGATGGTCTCTTTACATAAATTTACATACAGAGAAGTTTAATGCCAAAAATATAACATTTATCTTTTATTTTTAAAGATATTTTGGTTCTTAGAACAGAATTCGTGGAGGGGGTGGTTGAATTTAAAGTTAGTATTCTTCTTCCCACTGACCAGTAATTGACTAATATTGAAGTTTTTGAAGTTGCTGAAGTGTAAATTCAGGATGGAGTAGGGAAAGGAAGAGATTATTGAAGTTAAAATATAACTAGGTTCATTATTTGTCATTGAATCTTTCTGGTGTTCTGAAATCCTGAAGCCTCTTGTTCTACCCCACACACAGTTATTTGGTTGGTTTGTTTGTTTGCAGGATTACTCAAAAACATTTTAAAGCAAAATCATTCAAAATGCACACTGGAGACTTTTATAACCCTCAATACCCTATACATTAGTGCAATTTAGGGCTTATTTTAAATCAAACATTACACCTAGTGAGTTTAAAATGTTCTTGATTATTTATAACACACTATTCAGTTCATGCTGCCTAAAGAGGTAACATGACAGACACATTCTGCCATTCTTATATTAGCATATGTATGGTGCTGCATCCTGTTGGAGTTAAAGAGATTGTTCTTTGTATTCTGAAATGAAATTAATATGTGCTGCTTAGATTTCCCATTCTCAGTTGTAGACCTATTATCTCAAATGCGCTAGATGTCAGTATGTCATTTTGCTAGTGAGAGGTCTTTTTCTAGATAGGAAAATCCGAAATGCCGGTTATTACTTCTGAGTTTGGCAGGTAATGAAGCTTAAGAAATTAAGGTTTAGTTGCATTTGTTTCCTTTTGAATTTAGCCCTCGATCAATATAATAGGAAAAGCTTTATTCTGGGTGATTAAAAAAAAAAAAAAAGTAGTGCTGCTTTGTTCCAATGATCTTTATGCTAATAATTAATTCAGAAAAAAACTAATAAGACTCTGAATTAGAATTTTTTTTCTTAATCTTTTACTGAATTTTCCAAGCACTAAAAATGTGGTGTCTTCAATTTTTGCTTAGGTAATGACACTTCAAATAATTAGAAGTTTTAATATACTTTTTATTAGCATGCCCTGTGTCCATACTTGTTTGCTTAAACTTTGTTCCTCATTTTAGAAAACTTGAGATGTAGGGTAGCAGAATTGACTTGGTTTTGTGAAATCTTGCAAGTGTAGTAGTTGTTTCACAAATAACAGTGAATTTTTGAAATTTTACTTAACTCTCGCTTGTTTCAACTTTGTCAATCTTGAAATCAGAATACTTGCTCTGGTTTTGTTAGCTCTCGCTGTATCGGTTTAACTGTAACATTTAGTTTCAGGGCCTGAGACAAAAATCTAGTTTTGGTGGTTACTCTGTCTGCTGAAACAGAAAACTGAAAAGAAAATGATCATTTAATGTATTGGCTTAGCAGTCTAGCACATACTTTATAACTATAATAAAAGAAACGTAAGAGCTTTTAATTGAATATAGCATCTTGCAAAAATTGGTATGAATAACAATGAGTAAGACATAGAAAGTGTGTGTGTAAAGGAAGGTGAAGGCTTATGTAGGGAGGTAATTAAGGATGTAAAAACAACATTTGGAGGGTCAATAACGCTGAATTACGAAGTGTTGCTTGTTCAGCCTACATAATGACTATAGGAGCTTTCACTGCTTTAATTGCTGAGTTCCTTTTTGTTGTTGTTGGGTTTTTTGTTTAGTCGGAGCATAGACTGCTGGTTCACGTTTAACAGGTATAATGAAGTCTCGTTGCATGGATAAAAGCACTTATTTTAGTTTAATGAAAAAATTGGTTTGATTTACTTTAAGAAGTGGCTCACTTTGAAGGAGACATGGAAAACATGCAAGTGTTGAAGGAAAGCTTCAGCAAGGTGGTACTAGCAACAGCAGTCACTTAATTTGGATTTGTTTCTTCATGTGACATTTACCTTTCAGCTCTTGTAATTTGTTAAGGTTTTGTCTTTAGTTAAAGAAAACACTTTATGAATTTGATAAATTTATTTAATTTTTAAGGGGTGGGGTTGGACAGCTGAGAACATAAAGCTGGTCTTTCCTATGGAAAAAAAGTGATGTCTGTCTTTCCAGCAGATGACAGAATGCAAGCTTTCTTTTGTGGGGGGGGGGGCG
This sequence comes from Alligator mississippiensis, assembly GCF_030867095.1. Lineage (NCBI taxonomy): Eukaryota > Metazoa > Chordata > Crocodylia > Alligatoridae > Alligator > Alligator mississippiensis. The sequence continues at coordinate 120,895,731 of NC_081826.1, read as the reverse complement.
GGCAGAAAAACAGTTGAAATTGTATACATTATGAAAATCATCATAATACCTTCCCAACTGTATCAGCTTAATTGGCTTTCACCTGGTAGAGTCAAGCATTTACATTTTCAAGCAGAATTGCAGCTTTCTGAATAAAACTCGTTAGGTAATTCCATTGGTTGTCATTCCATTGGACCTCTGTGTTGTCATGATAAACATGTACCCTAAGTCAGAAAATCTATACATCCATGATTTTGGCAGGTCCTGGCTTGTTCTTTGCCAAAATTCTAAAATTACAGACATAAATACAAGAATGAAATCTATATCCCTTCTGCATATTAATAATGTGCAAGCCAAGAGCATCTGAAAGTCTTTGAGTCTACTGTATTTATATGTTCCGTTGACATAAACTGTTCTGTTCTGGTTGGAGGTCCCTTTGGGACAATTCTTAGATATTATCTGCAGTGTGTGCACACAGGAAAGATAGTGATGTCTCTGGGGCATAAATACACAAAGAACATTATGATCTCAAGTGGGTTATTTTATGATCACATAGGCAGCAGCGTTCAACAGTTAAGTAACTTCCTGTTGCCAGTGTCTGCAATGTGCAGCCAGCTAAAAAAAAATTCAAAGGTACATGAAAAAGAAAAAGCTAATTCAGCAGGGCAAGTCTAGTTATTAAAGGTAAAATATATCCATCTTTCTTTCTTTCTCTGGGGCAGTGGGCAAAGTGTCACCTTGACAACCCCTGCCCGTTACAGAACACAATGTAGTCTTTCTTCTGTGGTCCGTACAGTTTGAAATGAGTGCTGTTGATTCTGAGATTTCTCACTGTCGAGGACCAATGTTTGGTGATAGGTTGGGTTTTCCAAACGCTGCTGAGTATTGCCTTGACTCCGCTTCAGTTAAAGTCATGGGGAGTCATGATTTTTACTGTTGTTGGGGACAGTTAGACTACTGCTGGGTACTTTTCAGATTCCACCCGCAACTCATTTTGTGTTCGTCATATTTTGCTTGGGTGACTTATTTCCTTGTGCCATGGTGTTCCCCACTACTGTCCTCTAAAATGCTTAAAGGTGATGTTCATAGATGAAGTATGACATACTCCAGCTACTTTAACGATATATCTGCCAAATGGACTAATTAACCATAAGCAAAGGCACTCCTAAGAGGTAAATAGTACTCCTTAGTAGCACCTCTTTGGGTTTGTTGGAAGTCATAGGTGCTCAACACCTTCCAAGACCATGCTCTGGCTGAACCATTCAGCACAATATGTGGTCTCTTGTAAGCATGAAACTAACCTACATGAGATTCTATAGTAGCTGCAAATTCACATCACTCGAGTTAAGTAACTAGCCAACTGTGACAAGAAAAAGAACATTGTGGGTCTAAAGCTCACACTACTTCTTCTTTTAAAGTCAACATGTTCTGAAAGCCCCTCTTAGCTTGGCTAGAGGAAGCCATCAGTCTGTTATAGCATCTGGAATCAGTGGGGCTCCTCAAATGTGTGGGCTACAAAGGCTGGGCACTTGATCTCCTAGCATGTGTTGGTCTCAGTCTGCTTTCTTCTGACATTAGTCTGGTTGGAGGATGGCTTATGAGCTCTGGGCTCTGACACTGGTGTCCAAAGCGGAGAAGAGCATTTAATGTGACCTGAAAAGGTATGTTGAACGAAGCCAGCAAATTTAGGACCAAATCCTACAACAGTGACTCTTGAGCAATCCTGTTAATGTCAAAGTCACAGCTTTTAAAGTGAAAACCATTGCATGGGACAGCCCTGAGAAGTCAGTTTTAGAAGAGCAATCTGTTGCTGATCATTCTATCACCTGCTGAGTGGATCTGTACTATTCACCCGAGTCAGTGTAAAATTTGTTCCTGAGTCCCACTCGGGAACTTCTTTATCCTAATGAAGGTGGGTTATCAGTCATCTTTGGATATCAAAGATGCTGGTTCCCTCAGCTAGCAATGGACTTAGTTTACCAGGTGAATCTCTCTTCTACTCCTCTTCTACTCCTTTCTACTTCCCCTCCCCCCCCCCGCCCCCCCCCCCCCATGGATGTTTTGCAATGTCTCTCTGTGCATTACCCTCCCCCTCCCAAAACAGTTTTAAGCACCTGATGTGCAGCAGCTCGGTCAGAAATCCTGCAGAAGCATTTCAGCTGAGGCTGCACCCTCTCCACTGCAAGCTGCTGCTGTCTCCCTGTCAAGCAGTTCTTCCCACCCCCAGCAAATTTCCTTCACCATAGCTGTCATCCTTCTAGTAACACCCACACTCTTGCTCTGCTCCTTTCTCAGTCGTTGACTATTAACTAGCTATACTCTGGCTTCTGGCACACCTCCAGAAGCATGCTGGCAATGCCCAGATGAGTCGTGGAGCCAAGGAGAGGTAGAAACCTGGTAGCTGAGTGACTGTGAAGAGTGCACTGATTGAGGGACTTGCTCTGACCATGCCCCTGTTGTTCTAACAGTTGACAAACATAGCTGGTAATGTGTCAGTTTATTGGCTGAGCAGTGTCAAAGCCAAAAGTGGGGTGAAAGATCACTGCTCCCCTGAACCTTGGATGAGCTGGATCATTCTCCAAGCCCCTACAAAGGAGGGGATGGTATGGGAGGCTCATGTTGATGGCATGTGGATCATGCTGATGGCATATGATTGCAGGGAATTTTGATGGAGGGTTATTCTGGAATACATTGAAGGAGCAACATTGAGGGAAACAGAGGGAGGGCATTAGGCCACAGAGAAAGGTAGTTCTGGCTTAAGGGGCTGTCAAAAAGAATAGTTTTTGCATTGTGCCATGGGCTGGATTCAAGAGCTCTTGTAATAAAGGCTAGATGGGTGTCTACTACCTCTGTTATTGGGGAAGCTTCAATGACTCCAGCCCTTTTCTGATAATTGAGTGAAACACTTTTATGGACATATGGTACACTTCAGTCCATGGAAGAATGTTGCAATAGAGAAATTACTTGGTTGTAGATAAAACATAAGCATACCCCGTACAGTATATGCGTTTGGGTTTTTATATGGCCAGTATGCCTTGCATTTTAATAAGATTGTGTAATTGCATGACTACACAAATCAAGCTGAATCATTGTGTCCTATTAAGGTATAATGTTTGTGAAGGTTTACATGAACTAGTATTGCTACAGAAGAGGTGTCAATATAATAAGCTAAGTTAAGGTGCTTGTAAGACTGTTTTCCAAAAGAAGCCTTTATCTGAGCCATTTGTTTTGGGGGTTTTTTTTCCTACTGTATTATACTGTGCTCATGAATGTGGTAACTGAGTACCCAATCTAAAACCTAGAGAAGTCAGTGGAAAGACATCCATTGGTGCCAATGCCCTTGGATTGGGCTTGTGCATTTCTCTACTACACTGTGGGTGCATCTACATGTGCAGTTAATGTGCTTGAATTTTCTGTGCAGAAAATTCAGGCATGTTAAACAGCTCCCAGGCATGTTCCTGATGGCTCATGTTCAGATGCAAATTTGCTCCCCATGGGAGCAGTTCAGTCCATGGCTGCTCCAGCTCTCTTCTTCCCTACCCCCATGTAGCATCCAGGCAGGGGTCATAAGCATCAAGCCTGGGCTCCAGAGAGTGGGGTGGGAGGAACT